>NC_057863.1:588774062-589077699 GCF_019393635.1 Dromiciops gliroides | reverse complement strand
GAAAAACTGTTCAGAAGTTAAGGGCACAAAGAGCCAGAGCTGCTGCTTAAAACAATGTTTTACTCTGCCATTACCAAAAGGACGTATTTAGGTTTGCTTAGCTCACTGATCTGTTAGCTTATATGGCTACTGGTAAAATGTAGGTCCTTATCATGTCTCATGTTGGTTAAGATTTTCATGTTTCACCAAAAATATGTAGGGGGGCCTAGTGGGGAAGAGGGGAGCCCTCAGTGAATGGGTAGAAAGACTTCTTCAAACAATTTCTTCAAAACTAAAATACTCCCTTTCCCATTCTTCTACTCTATTCACTAGACAGCTCGTTCACCCTCTTAAAAAACTAGTCTTCAAAATAGACTTAAAGGTTGTTGATGTTCACAGCTCTCTACTGAGCAGTAGTTTCTGTTTTTATATCATATCAAAATGTGTTTGTTCTTTGTTCTCAGATGCCAGTGGGAGTAGGTGCCATCTGGGGAACACTCAACTTGGGGTCAGCCTGCGGTCTTGGGGAGAAAATCACCTCCAGCTTCTAGAGGGAGCTCATTCTCTACAATCATGTTGGGCGGCCTGCTGCCAGGACCACAACTGTCATGTCTTTTGGTGGTTGGAAAATCTGTGCATGAAGGTGAACTGCAATGATCCCCAACGCTGCCAGATCTCTAGGACAGACACTTCTTACTCCATGTTGGTGTCTTTACGTAAAGTACAAACTGCAGAAGATTTCAATTTCCCACCTGAAGGAGATACCATGCACCTTCTAGGGCTAGGATGGAGCAGGGCACTACAGAGGACCCAGAGATCATCCAATTATGAGCTGCTCTTGGGGAAGTCATCATCTCCTGGTGGTCACAGGAGTTCCAAAAAGAAACCTCAGCAAAGAAACCTTTCCAGTGATTTTGGCCCTGGGCTTCCTACAGAAACAGTAATGGAATTCACTAGTGAGAGGGGGTCAAGTAAAGCCACTGAGAAGGATCAGAAAATTCCAGGAGCCATTGAACCTGGAGGTAATACCCTCCCAAACCAAGAAAACGTCTCCTCGGCCGACTTCAGAAAGTCAAAGCTGCATTCGGAAATGAATAACTCCAGGGATCTAGGCAGTGCAAACACCAGCAACTCTGCAAAGGTGAGCCAGGTATATCCGTGAAATCTGGTCTGATACTTGACATGCATATTGTTGTGTGTGCTTGTAGTAGAGCACTGTATTCTTATGCCAAGGAGTTGCATGGTGTGTACGACTAGACAGTTTTTCCTGACTGTTGCTTCCCAGAAGGGTTATTTAACCTAGGAGAAGTTAACTTTTTATAAAAGAAATTTTGGTTGATTTATTTTTTTTCCTATCTGTATTCCCCACTGTATTCCTCCCCCTTTCCCCTTCCAAGAGATTAATCTCATATTATTTTGACTTCTGAGACCCATTTCTAAGATTTTTAAGAGGAAAGACAGAGTTCATATCATCCCAACCCTATTTTGTGTATGGAAAAGTAAAAAAACAAAACAAAACAAAAAGAATCCTTGCTAATTATTCAGCCTTAGTTGTTTTTTGGCCACAGGTAGGTGCTAGGATGTGGGTGGTAGTCTCCATCTATGCTTCTGCAATGTTTTCTGCCAGATTGAAAACACTTACTGTTGCTACATTCGATTTCTTTCTCTCCCTAAGCAACCCCCTCCTCTCCATCTCTTATGTATTTACATTCCCGATGAGGTAACTTCTATTCCAATCTGAATAAGCCACGCCTGATACTGCAGATTGAGACATGATCTGCAGGGCTGGGGAACAGGATGTGGACCATAGCCAAACAGTCTCTGCCATGAATACCCACTAAGGGCTGTATGCAAAGGAAAATGCTACCAGTGGAGATTAATCTGCTTCTCAATATTTGCTCTTCCCAGTTATATGCTTTAAAAGAGTGACTCATTCCCCTTCGGTTACTTTGTCTTGTTTTTGCTGTGGTTTGTCTTGGTGTATTCCTCTTCTTCCTCTAGTCAGTTTTCATTTTGCATTTTGTAGAGCCTAGGAAAAGAGCAAATCTCTTAGCCCCAGAGCAAATATTAAGAAAATGCTTAGCGCTATTATTGCAAGTTTGCAGATGAAGCATTAGGTTTAATATATCAGGTCACAGGTTGCTCGCAGAATGGTTAACTCTTGAGAATGTCATCTCAAGAAAAATGAATCTTCTTTTGGGAGAGGGTGTTTGAGGTCAAACCCACACTTAATATGAAAAGGAAAGGAAAAGAAATTTATGCAGTGCTAATTAGTGATAGCCACCTATCTGGTGGGGCCAGCTTCTACTGTTCTTTCTGTATCTAGTGCAGAAAAAAGTTAACACAAATCACCATTATTTATCCGTACAGTATCTACCGAATAACAAAGGTGCTACATGGGCAGGATTTGTTTTTCATTCCTTTGGAAATGCACATTATCTCTTTAAAAAATTTTAACTTTTGTTTTAACAAAAGAAAATATAACCCCCAAAATAGTTGATTTTGTTCTCTCTCCTATACCAAAAAACAGATATCGTGGGCATTCTGTAATTCTAGAAGTGGGGAGGAATAGCTATAGATCCATTATATTTCTCTCTTTTCCATTTGCAGAGGGGGAAGCTTTGGCTGTTCTTTTAAAGCCATCTATCCTCCCTAAGCAATGACTCTTCCCTTGCTTCCTCTTCCAGAATTTTGGCAGGTGGACAAGAAAGTAGTACAGATTAGGAATTGGTATCTTGTAGGGTTACAAGTAACTTAGCTCTTGGCAATTGCTACAAAAATAATCAGATGACCTTTTTGCAAGGGGAGGAGGAATTGCTCTCCTTGAGCTCAGGAAATGAAGATCCAAAGCAAAAATCTTCCTCATGTAGAGTTTGGCTTTCAAAAAATCTGGTACTTTTCTCTCATCTACCATGATCATTGCTACCTCTTCAATTTTATAGGCATATCATTTCCATTCTCTATGAAGCCACTGGTTGTTTGTGAGATAAATAAATAAAAAGATAATTGAACTAGGGGAATCAAATGTCTCTCGGCTATCTTTTCTGTTAAAGAATGAATTTTTGGGGGCAGCTAGGTGGCGCAGTGGATAGAGCACCGGCCCTGGAATCAGGAGTACCTGAGTTCAAATCCGGCCTCAGACACTTAACACTTAACACTTACTAGCTGTGTGACCTTGGGCAAGTCACTTAACCCCAGTTGCCTCA
Organism: Dromiciops gliroides; assembly: GCF_019393635.1. Lineage (NCBI taxonomy): Eukaryota > Metazoa > Chordata > Mammalia > Microbiotheria > Microbiotheriidae > Dromiciops > Dromiciops gliroides. The sequence continues at coordinate 589,074,514 of NC_057863.1, read as the reverse complement.
CTAAAATTAAAAAAAAAAAAGAATGAATTTTCAGCCTCTGACTCCCCACAAAAATTAGGACACGCACGTGCACAGATGCACACACACACAAAATATCTGAGCTTTAACTTGAATTGGGAGCTGAGAAAGTTATAATTTGTATGACCCTCCACCACTCATGTTAATTACCAAGCATAGGCTGTGCTCAGGCACCCAGCCATTAAAAATATTCTATCATTTTATATTTGAAAAGTCTTCCTCTTAATCCTTGAGACTTGTAGCATGTTGAATGGGAAGAATTCCAAGCTCCTGAAGATCTCAGGCAAAAAATAGTTGCCTTGTTCATTTTTTTTCCTACTTCTTTCATATAAACTTTTAATCTTTTTAGGTCAGTTTTGCTCAGTCCTTCATCTGTGCTAGTAGGCTATGGAAGACTCCTTCCCCATACTTATACCTCAGTCATACAGAAGGCTCATTTTATCACCAGAAAACCTTGACAATCCAGCTGTTCTCAGCCCCCCTTTTTTAAAACAAGAAAACTCTACAAAGCAATATTTCTCTTTAAAAAGTATTATCCTTGGGGCAGCTAGGTGGCACAGTGGCCCTGGAGTCAGGAGGACCTGAGTTCAAATTCAGCCTCAGACACTTAACACTTACTAGCTGTGTGACCCTGGGCAAGTCACTTAACCCCAACTGCTTTGCTAAAAAAAAAAAAAAAAGTATTATCCTTTCTGAAACCTAGCACCTCTTCTCTACTTTCCCTACAGCTACTCTCATTCTCTGCTAATCTCCTAAGAAGTTTGTTCTCTAGTCCATTTACCTGGTTGGCATAATTAGTGAAACGAGTCAGAATATTTATCTGTTGGATTCTGTGTAAGATAGGCATTGGAACAGCAGTATGGGCCTATGCTGATTTGTATTAACTTAGACCTCATTAAAACTTCGCATCTTTGGATCTGATGGTAGAGGAAGATGGAATGGGATCTGCAAAAAAGACCTTGACACTGACCACCCATTGATTAATAAGAGCAAACATGAAAGCTATGTTATGACTTGCCTACCCTTCCCTCCAGTACATCTCTCTAGAGAGACATTGAGCAGAGAGGGCACATCATCTACCAACGTTAAGCTGTGCCCTGCTGTGTTTCTCAGTTACTGATTCTCATGGAAAACTGGGTCATCTTGGGTTTTTGTCCAGACCCTGCTGTCTTTGCCCTCGTGTGGGCTCTGTGTCAGTAATATGCCTTAGGCAGGAGGCAGGGTGTGGGAAGACATTGTTGTCTTTTCGACTGTTTTGATTTTGATCAGAAAGTGGTAGGTTTTTGTTTTATTTTGATACAATTGGATCTTAAATCCAAGTGAATTGGATGTCAAATTTTTTCGTGAATCATTTTTAATATAAAACAGATGTTTCCAGAGTAGCATGTGTTTTACCAAGTATGTCCCCCACATGGATAGCATAGATAAAACTAGTTGCAGCATCCTGTGTGTATCCTGCAGGCTCCCACTAGAAATGGTAATAGGTAGTAGTGGAGGAATTTTTGCAATGAAAAGAAGGAAATTATTTTTGTCATCTTGGATTATGGCAGTATATTGCTAGAGCTGGCTTTGCTCTGGGGAGGGGGGAGGGGTATTGAGATTGCAGCCTAAACCCTGACTTTCCCTCAGATTGTTCTGAATAGAATTAATGTCAAGAAGATTTACTTGCTTACCCATGATAACATCTGAACTTTTTGTTCTGTGTTGGTTTGGTTTTATGGATTTTCTCTGTAGTTCCAGGAAAATTCTACTTAAGGAAACACCTTCCCCTCAATTCTCCAGGCCCCACCCTATCCTACCTTATAGTCCTTCCCTCATTAACCCCCCCTCCCCCCAAATAACAAAACAGAAGAGCCTCCTTTTTAGCTTTGAAATTTCTTGGCTTTGAAATTCAAAATATGTGTCCCTAATGTAGAGCATGGTTCTTACAAATGAGCTTTGATAGTACTATGGTAGCAAAATATGAACTGTTGCTTTAAGAATCAAAAACTGCATAGCTTTTACTTATTTATGTGGTAAATCTTTGTGTTTCTCTAGGCCCACAAGGAATTTTCCAAGCTGCTGGAATCTCCTGATCTGGATACCTCTTCCAGTCCCTTAACCCTGGGCCTGACAGCTACAGGGAAAACAGAGAATCTCACTTTGCTGACCATTACATCTGTCCAGCCTGAAATCTCAGAGGAGTTGATTCCTACTCCTAGTTCTTTGTCAGGAAGAAGCTCTGAGACTAATGGCATCACTACCCTTTTGCCTATGATTCTGTCCCATCGTGATAACATCCCTACTCACCAGACCACCCCTACTTCTTTCCCAAGCACTGTGGCATCAACCCCAGGTGAGACAGGCTTCTTTGCCCCCATCCTCAAAGATCGGATGAGAAAGCTGAGAAATCTGAGCATTGTCCCTTTTAGAGGCTTAAAAAGGGGGGAAGAGAATAAGGCTTGATTTCTGCATACTGGAGAAACATCAGCCCTGTCAGCATCTCTCCAGCAAATATAACCTGCTCCTCTTGCTCCTTTTGCTCAGCAAGCTTACAGCACATGGAAATTTATGAGATTCACTCTCTGTGAGCCAGATTCCACTGTGCATATTATCCTGCTTCTTAAGAGCACCAGGTTCTTGTAAAATTCAATAATGTTCAGAGGAACCAAGCAGACGGAGCCTGGTGGGAAGAGAGTGTTGGATACATGCACCCACTTGCCATCTAAAAGGCTGGTAGTAGGTCAGATGTTTGTCTCTATGGCTTTGACAGCATCTTTATTTTTAAAGCAACCGTCAGGGAGAGAGATTTATACATAGATCGTTGCCTTAACAACATTGGGTCTGTTCTGCAGCGATGCTGGTCTTACATGTTAAGAGGAAATGGTTAATAGAGAAAACTGAGCTGATCTTTTCCCTGGATAAGCGTAAAGGGGAGAAGAGCAGAGCCAATGAAATGAAAGAGAGTGTGCATGTCTGTGTGCTTCTTCCTTCTTTCTCCCTCCCCCCTCCTCCCTTACTCCCTCCTCCTCTCTACCCCCCTCCTTCCCTTTCCCTTTCTCTCCTCTCTTCCTCTCTCCTTCCCTTTCCCTCTTCCTCTCTCTCTATTTTCCTCATGCTCTCTTTCCTCTTCCCTCTTCCTCTCTCTTTTTTTCTCCCTTCCCCCCATCTGGTGATGTAACCTGAAGTTGTTGTCAGGGTTTTTCCAGAATCTGTTAGCACTGCAATGATGTTTGTGTTCAGGCAGGATACCTGAAGTTCTTGGTGTAATCATGAGGGACTAAGGTCGCAAGATGCTAATTAAGGTTTTTTTGTCCTGTGAGTGCCAAGTGAAGACAGGTGGGTTCTCTCAGAAACCACTTTGGTGACTTTTTCTTCCCTCTCCTGGGACTCAGGAGACTTAAAACCTCTGGACCACATAGTAGACTCTTGCATTTTCCCCAAAGCACAAAGGTCCAAATAGGAGGTGAGTACAACATGGATGCTTTGTATTGCCATGAAACAAAATGTGATCATTCCTCAGAGTTTGTTTGGTCTCAGCTAAATAAAGAAGTGTTAAGGTGCCCCCATGTGCCCTTGCACTATTTGGGGGACAGATGGGAGGAAGACTTCGAGGTGCTTATGATATTGGGGAGATAAGAAAACTCGAGGAATATAAGGCCATATAGACTTATGGCCTATTCCTGTAGGAGCTCAGAGGAAAGGAAGAAATCATTATAGACTGGAGTAGTGATAAAGGCTTCATTTTTGTAGATGGGCCATGGAGGATAGGTGATGGTTTGATTGGCAGAGAGGAAGAGGAGGGGACATTACAAGTAGATGCGCTTGGCGTATAAAAGGGACACTAGGAAACCGATCTGAATGGAGTAGAAGGTTCTTGTTAAGATAAAGGAAGAGGTTCAGTTGAGAGGGGTCAGGTCATAAAGACCTGAAGAAATGCCAGGATGAAAAGTTTGAACCTGGACTGAGAATTCAGTCAGTAGGAGGCTATAATGCCTGGGCCAGGGGATGATGTCAGTTCTTTAGCAAGGTTAATCTGGCCTTGGTTTTTAGGGTTCATCAGAGCAGAGAAAGGTAAGAAGTCAGGACAACAGTTGGGCTGTTGCAATGATGCACACATGAGGTGGTGGGGTCCTGGAAGAGGGTGAAATTGATAGGAATGGAAAGGAAGTCAGGAGTCACATATCACAAAATAAAAATTGACAAGCTTTGGTGACTGCTTCTTTATTCTTTATATCCAAAGATGACTGAGGTTGCAGGCCCAGAGTACTGAAAGCATCATGCCATAGAGAGAAATGGGAAAAAATTAGGAAGGAAAGTCATTTTGGTGGCAGAATTGGCTCAGTGGAAATGTCAGGTAGGAACACAGAACCGTTGCTACTTATAGAAGTCGGACTGGAGTTTCAGTGAGAGGTAAGGGCTAGAGTTATAGATTTTAGAGTAACAGGCATAGGAGTGATCAATGAATTGAGAAAGTGATTCTAGAAAGAACAGAGGCCAGTGGCTCAGCCTTGAGGAGGCTCACAATTAGATCATGGAGTGGGGTCTATGAGGAGGGGGAGAACAGAAAAATAGGAAAAGAAGTGGAATTGGAATCACTCAAGTTCAGTTGGAAGAAACCTCAAAGGTCAGTGAGTCCAACCCGTACCTCCAGAAGAATCTCTTCTACAATTCAACTAACAAGTCATCATCCAGCCTATCTGACACCTCTACTGAGGACCCGCCACCTCCCCTGGCTGACCATTCCGTTCTATAGATAGTGCTAATTCCGAGGAGGTTTTTTCCTGACATCTCTTTGCAACTTCCATCCTTTGCTGTTAGTTGTGGCTTCCAGGGCTAAAAAGAAAAGTCACATCCTTCTTCTGTAAGACATCCATCCAAGTACTGAAAGCTGGCTACCATGGCCCTTCTGGGCCCTCTCTTCACCAGCCAAACATCCCGAGTACTTTTGGCTAATCCTTTGATGACACAGACTCTGGGCCTTCCTCATCCTGGTCGCTGCCAGTGCCCTTCCTAAAATGTGACACTCAGAATAGGATGTCTGTGTGTGGTCTCTGGTAGAGTGTCACATACAGGCTCTCGTATCATTCCCTTCTTCCTGGAGGCCATGCTCCATAGAACTTGATTGACTGTTTGGCTGCCATCTTACACTGTTACTCAGACTGATTTTGTAATCCACTAAAACTAGGATTTAGATGATACCGTAGAGGCAAAGGCAAGAGGGTTTCAAGGAGGAAGTTGACAAGTGTCAGAGACATAGAGGGGTTGGCCCAGGACTATGAAAAAGCTGTTGGATTTAGGTAGCAAAAACTTAAACAGCAGGTATGCTGGCCTAATGAAGACAGAAACATGGATGAGGCTGGGTTAGGGAGAGACTAGACAGTGGTGAAGAACATCTTACATAGCCTGCCTTTTTATAGCCTTTGGACTTTGGCAGCAGAATGAAGAGAAATGCTACTATCTCCATTAGCTCTATTGCTGATTCTAGGATATTCACTTTCTTACCAGGTATAGATGAATTGGTAGTATCTGCAGGAGACAATGTAGAGATGACGTTGCCCAAAAACGAAGTTCAGTTAAATGCATTTGTCATCCCAGCACCAGCAGAAGGTAAGAACTCTCGGGGCAGCTAGGTGGCGCAGTGGATAAAGCACCGGCCCTGGATTCAGGAGGATCTGAGTTCAAATCCGACCTCAGACACTTGACACTTACTAGCTGTGTGACCCTGGGCAAGTCACTTAACCCCCATGGCCCTGAAAAAAAAAAAAAAGAAGGTAAGAACTCTGAGGGGGAGGTCCAGTATTTTCAAGGAAGATGTTAATTTCCTAAAGTGCTCAGAATTTCCACTGTTAATATGGCTGTGCCACTTTTTAAGAAATCAGTGAACTAAAATTTTGTTTACAAAACATAGTTCAGGGGATGGGTTTTTAGTATCAGAAAAGATTTCTTTAAGTCGTTCTCTTGGTCATGTAAGTATTAGTTAAGGAGGAGCAGCTAGGTAGTGCAGTGGATAGAGCACTGGCCCTGAAGTTGAAAGGACCTGAGTTCAAATCTCAACTCAGACACTTACGAGCTGTGTGACCCATGGCAAGTCAACTTAACCCCAATTGCCTTAAATATCCAGGGCCTTATTTAGTAGTCCTAATATATATCTTGTCACTAGACCCAGATGGCTGTGGAGAGAGTGAGGTCGGTGACCTTGCACAGCCCTTCCTCACTTAAATCCAATTTAATGCAAGTCATGACACCACCTGATGTCATGGTTCTCTTCCAGAACGAAGGACAAACAATGACAATAATAATTAAGGAACCCGGTATGTTGTATTCTAGCTTGTATGAGAGGAACATAATGGTTACCACCAAAAAGGGCTATCAAATGGAAGAGGGATGAGGCTTTTACTGTACAGCTCCACAGGATAGAATAAGGGCATGTGGCTGGAAATTACAGAGAGGCAAATTAGGCTCATCTCTGCATAAAACTTTCTAACAGAATGGCCTATCTGGTGATGTGTAATGAGCTGCTTTAGGAGGACCTACAAGAACCTAGAGTCTGAATGGCCCCCTCTCAGGGATACTGTAGAGAATTTTCCAGCAGAGTGAAAATGTTAGACTGGATGACCCTTTTAGATGATAAGATTCCTTAATTCAATTTTTTCTTTCTTTCTCTCTCTCTCTCTCTCTCTCTCTCTCTCTCTCTCTCTCTCTCTCTTTTTGGGTGGGGCAATGAGGGCGAAGTGACTTGCCAGAGTCACATAACTAGTAAGTGTCAAGTGTCTGAGGCTGGATTTGAACTCAGGTCCTCCTGAATCCAGGGCCAGTGCTTTATCTACTGTGCCATCTAGCTGCCTCAATTCCTTAATTTTCAAATGTTTTATTTATAACGCACATAACTTTTCAAGAACAAAACTGTTGCAGGAAGTATCCTTGGCTTTGGGCTTAGAGGACCTGAATGCAAATTCTGACTCTTGCTTTCTACCTGCATGCCACTGGGCAAGTGACTTCCCCTCTCGGATTCTCCATTTTCTCCTAAAATGGGAGATTTGAATGACCACATTTTTAAAGGACCCTTTCAGCTGAAGTCCTATGATTTTCTTAACATCTCTGATAGATGTAGTTCCCTTTCTGCATTGAAGTTTCCATTTTAGATACATACATTTCAGTTTCCCATAATACTACTCATTCCTGTGCCCTACTTCAAATATCATGTTTATACAGAAAATAGTTTTTGTTGTTGTTGTTGTTGTTGTTGTTGTTGTTTTTGTGGGGCAGTGGGGGTTAAGTGACTTGCCCATAGTCACACAGCTAGTATGTGTCAAGTGTCTGAGGCTGGATTTGAACTCAGGTACTCCTGAATCCAGGGCCGGTGCTTTATCCACTGCACCATCTAGCTGCCCCCCAGAAAATAGTTTTTAAAAACCTAAGTTGTGATCTGTATTTTTTGTCTCACAGCTTGAGATTTCTTATCAATTCATTCCTCAAAAAGTTGAGGGTTTTTTCTTCCCCCTGGTGGTGGTTTTGAATTATGGGTGGAAGCACATTCATTGGCCTTTGAGGATCTGACGCAATGATAAGAGTAGGGTTTTAGCTGCTTCACCTCAGCTCTATGTGAGAATCCCTTGGCCTTGGTATGCTTTCTAACTTGCGTTTAAATTTGTGTGAATTAATATAGACTTGAGGGCAGCTAGGTGGTGCAGTGGATAGAGCACTGGTCCTGGAGTCAGGAGTACCCGAGTTCAAATCTGGCCTTAGACACTTAACACTTACTAGCTGTGTGACCCTGGGCAAGTCACTTAACCCCAATTGCCTCACTAAAAAAAAAAAAGAAAGAAAAATATAGACTTGAACCCAAAATTGACTAGTGCTCAAACTGCACTAGAGTCAATATAAAGGGTTTCTTTCTGCCCTTTCCCCCCAGTTCTTTACTACATTCAGTAAACTCATCGAATCAGTATTCTGCCCGACTGTCTCCTAATTAATTGTTACTGCTCCTGGACTCTGCACTATCTGTAAGGTTTGTTTTTTCCCCCTGTATTTCTTTGCTCTAAGGGTATTGCCCTTTTCCCTTTGTTCTCAGCTTTATAAAATGTGGACTTTTCAAATCCATGAGTACCTGTTTTCCACAGGGGCCAGGAAGAGGGGGTGAGGGAACTGTCTCAACTACAACTGGGAAAGATGTCATCTTGGTACCCCATTTAACTCTAGTTATCTTTTTCTGTACATTTCCTATCTCCTCGCCCCTAGCCCATGACTCTTAGGAAAATTAAGAGCCCAGGGAGGGGGCATGACTTGTCCAAGGTAGCTGGCTGCCTTGCCCCATTTCTTAGGGCTTCACTTTTCTCATTTTTAACATGAAAGGGTTAGATCAGCTGACTTTTATGGTCCCTCCTAGCTCTAAGGTTCTATGATCCTATCACAGTGTACAAACCTGTGCCATGCTGTAGGCTGCATTTGTCAAAGAAAGCAGAAAGGATTGTGTGGCCAGAGGCCTTGTGTTTGTAAGATGAGATGAGGACATCTTGGATTTTTACTCATTTAAACAAGGGACTGCTAACCTTCAAAGCCAGTTGGCCTCATGAGAGAGGAGGGAGCCAACTCCTCCCTCGGGTTTTTCTCCTTTCTAATATACTTTTGCCATGGGTGGTATTTTCTCTTCTCCAAACATAAACCTAGAATGGTCACTTAAACTGAGTCCTTCCATAAGACCCTCACCCAGCTTGAGTTGTAGGATCATAAAATGTGAGCTAGAGGGGATTTCAGAGGTTATTGAGTCCAGCCTTCTAGAACATTTTACAGATGAAGGAACCAAGACCCAAAGAGAAGTGACTTGCCTAAGGTCGTGCAGTTAAAAAGTGGCAGAGCTGGGATTTGACCCCAGATCATCTGACTCCAGAGCCAGAGCTCTTTGCACAGTGCTCTGCTTGCCTGTCTACATGTGTGCTCCCATGCATTTTCCCCACTGGGACAACAAACCACTCTCCCTGATTTGTTCTGAACTAGAAACCATGACATCAGAGAGGCAGGACTTTTGTGATATGTGCTTTCTCTGACTTTAATGAACTTAAATGGGCCTGTTTTAAGTGGGCCGTCTCCTGCAGTTCTTGCTTGCTGCAGGATGTTATTTGGCTCAGCAGGATTTGAGCAACTCTTTTAACTCACCAGGGTATGATGACCTCAGACGGGCATTGTTAGCATTCTGTGCAAAGCTATTTCCGAACCGTGTTATTTAGAAATCATGGCTGTTCTTTGTTGCAAAAGAAGTTTGCAAGAAAACGGTCTTTGTTTCCAATGAGTTCATCTCTGCTACTTGGGAGGAGGAGATTCCAGAGCAGATATTGTCAGTGAGAATCAGCAGTCACCACTAACACAGCATCACTTAGGATGCCACCATTTACACACACACACACACACACACACACACACACACACACATACACACACACTCTCTCTCTCTCTCTCTCTCTCTTATAATTTTTATTTGGGAGGAGGGCGCAGTAGATTTGAGCTCTCGGGAGCCTAGAGAACAGGAGGCAGTAATAAGAGCTGAGTCAGTTGGAGCCTCTCTTATCCTCAAGAACAGATTACTTGAATCCCATGCAGGCTAGCTCCTGAGCAATTTGGAGATAAGACCTATAAAAGGCCATGTCTGAAATTCAGATCCATTTTGTATAAAAATGAGAATTATTGGTAAGCGTTGTGAATGCCCTCACTCTAGGGGGTGTAGGTGTATGTTTTCATGATTTCTGTAACTGGCCCTTCTTTAGGCGAAAGCTACTCCTACGAATGGAAGCTGATTACTCATCTTACAAACTACAGTGGGGAAATGGAAGGCCAGCATTCACCGTTCCTCAAGCTCTCCAAGGTGAATTTCCTTCCTACATATGGTGTGGGTAAGGGTTGCCCATCCATTTCCTAAAGTGTATAATACCAGGTTGGATTTTTTTTTTTTTCCTATATGGAAAAGGGTCAAGAGAGACTTCTATCACTCAGATCCTGAGCATTCCTTCAGAAACGAATCCTTCAAGGACCTGACTGGCAGCTTTCCAGTCTTTGTTAGTTTATGCCATTTTTGGTGAGAAAGACTTCTGGCAGAATGGTATTGGCTATAAATATAGTTGCTAAACAGCTTGTAGCAGTAGTATAAGGATTTTAGACCTCACAAGACAGTTGACCTTAGGATCCACATAGCTATGAGCATTTCCTTGTTGTAATGGAATTTAGTGGTTGTTCCACACTTCTCAAGGGAAGGGAAAGAAATGGAATATGCATTTATATAGTGCCTACGATGTGTCAGGCACTGTGCTAACTGCTTTTACAAATATTATGTCATTTGATCCTCACAGCAACCCTGAGAGGTAGGTGCTATTATTATCACCCCCATTTTACAGATAAGGAAACTGTGGCAGATGGAAGTTAAGTGACTTGCCCAAGGTCACATAATTAGCAAATGTCTGAGGCTAGAGTTAAACTCACATCTTTCTGACTCTAAACCCAGCACTCTACTATGCCTGCAGATGCCTTTTCTAATGTTTTATTGAAAAAAAATCATCATTTAAACCTCACAGACCAGTCATGTTAGCTAGAAGAGTGTAAAGGACCTTACTTATTACCATGTTAGGAACAAATCCAGGAAATTGAAACCTGTCATATTTTCCCAGGAAAATCACTATTAGAATTAGCATCCATACATAACATTTCAGAGTCGTTTTTAACTCTTCCCTCCCCTTCTCTCTTCATCCAGTCCATCCTTCAGTCCTTTTGATTACATCCCTTCAGTAGCTCATTTAATCCCCCTCATTTTTACCCCTGGTGTAACCACTCCAGTTTAAACCATTGTTATCTCTTGCCTGGACTAATGCAATAGTTTCCTAACTGGTTTTCCTGCTTCCATTCGCTCCCCTTCTGTACCACTTCTCTGCTCAAAATGTTTGAGTGGTCTCCTCATTGCCTGTAGATTAATACCTTCCTAGTCTGGTTCCAAACTCACCAGCCTTTTCAAAAAACTTGCCTCCCCTTCCTTTAGCAGACTCTTTCCTGTTTTGAGATCTCATCCTGCCTTTTTCTGCCTCTCAGCCTTTGTGTCCTCCATTTGCATTTCATGGTATCCCTTTAAACTTCAATCTCTTGAAATTCTTTTCTTCAAGACCCAGCTCAGGTCCCACTTTCTGTTCTTTTTCCTTTTTTTCAGCTATAAATAAGTAATTTCTCTCTTTTCTTATCTCTTATGTAAGTATGTCTTTTTCTTTTTTCAAAAGATAACCTCAAAGACCATCTCCTATGTACTTATGTTATTATTTGTCTTTGTCTTCGCCCTCCTGCTAAAGATAAATTCACAGAAGGCAGGGTCAGTCCTATTTTATCTCTCTCCAGCTCCTAGAACAGTGTCTTATATATGAGCTTTTAATCATTGTTTACTGAATTGACTTTCCAGTCTGTTGCTTGGCCTGCCCTTCTCCACTCTCCTTTTCTCATTCTGTGACTAATGCCACAAAGGTTTGCTAATAGAGTTTTTAGACATGGCCAGTGCAGGGATGTGTTTTGCTTGACTGTGTGTATTTGTTACAAGGGTTTTGGGTTCTCTCCTCCCCCCGCCCCAGTGGTCAAAGGGAAGTTGGAGGGAGAGGAAAGTGGGTTTTTGTTAATCTGAAAAAATAAAATTTATACAAATAAAGAAATTACCTGCTAAAATCCGGAGCTTAAGGCTTTGTGTTTGGAGATTGTTGTAAATCAGGTTGTTTATGCCTCATGCTTGTCTAATAAGCCCACTCTTCTTTCCTTACAGCTCACTCCTGGTCTGTATGAATTCAAAGTGGTTGTACATGGCCAGAATTCTTATGGGGAGGGATATGTGAATGTGACAGTAAATCCAGGTATGTAGATCCCACTCTTGGGTTGTAAGATTTTAAGGAGGAAGGAAATGTGGGTTTTGGAGTGTTTTACAATTTTAATTATGATTTTATGTTTCTGGAAAAGTCTCTGCTTTGGCTTTAGCTGAAACAATCTGCAAGAGAGGGTGGCATTGGTAATATGACCGTTGTGCAGAAAGAACCTAGCCCAGCAATTTTACCCAAGAACTGTTTGGGAGGACTTCTCTAAGCATGCTGTTCTGAGAAAGCACCATATGCTTCAGGAAAATGGCCTGGGAGAGCCAAGAGCCAGAGTCTAAAGAAAAGAGAACCTATCATCTGGCACTTGGGGGATGATCATTTATTTTCCTCCCAGAGATGCAGGACTGTACAGAGAGTTCCTCATGCATCCACCACTGTTCCTCATTCACTGTATGAGCCAACTTTTCCTCCTTTCAAACAGATTCTTCCTGCAGCTGGCTTGTTAGTGGGTCAGAGGAAAACTCTTGATGTTCTTGACTCTTGCTTGGCATTTCTAGAAGAATGGGGGCAGAGTAGAGAGGGGAAGATAGCTCAAATAAGCCAAAGATAACTTAGCCACTCCTCAGGCTGAGGCTCAGGCCTCTCACACTGCTGCTGTGGACTTATACAGAGTGTGAATGATGTTCCAGTGCAGAAGACAGACCCATGGAGGAGCGGTCCTACGGCCAACACCTAGGTTTCAGTGCTTCTCTCAGTGCCACCTTTCATGTCCAGATCTTTGAGTTCTTGTAACCCTTTCCATTCATTCACTGTTAAAGCTGAATAGGCTAGAGCCTGTTTGTGGGTATTTTATTTTATTCTGGGGATCAATTCTCCTTTCTTGAGCTTTGTAGTGACAGGCCTCTTGGCTTTGATACTCTTTTCACCAATGACAGTTGCAATTGTTTCCATGCCACACTGGGCTTGGAATAAGGAGACCTGAGTTCCAATCCAGTCTCAGACCCTTACTAGCTGTGTGACCCTGGGCAAGTCACTGAATCTTTGCCTCAGTTTCTTCAGCTGTATAATAGCACCCATCTCCCAGAGTTGTTGTGAGGCTCAGGTGAAATATTTGTGGAGCTGTCAGCACAGTGCCTGGCGCACAGTAGGCATCATATAGCTGCTTAATCCTTATCTGGTGAACTTCTTCAGCTGAACTTTTCCATGAAAGACCTTTCTCTGATATCAGCAGTGAGCTCTGTTGGCGCTGAAGGGACCAGCCATCTGGGTTCATGGAAAGCACCACATAGGTTCTCAAATGTGGCCCAGCCTCATCTCTTCCTCCTCTTAAATTCTGGGTCCATAACATTGTTAACCTACAGCACCTGTTCAGAAGAGAAATATTGATGAAGGAGCCATCACTGAGGAAGCAGAACAGGGCTGTATAGACCAGAAGACCATTTATTTTTTGTCTTGGTATTGAGCCTCTGTGTGCTTAGTTAAGTTGGTCCTCAGACATCAGACACAGTGTCTTGTGGACTATAACCAAAGACTTTCTAGCTTTGTAGGGTCTGTCAGAACTTGTGCTCTGCTAATAGAGCCTCAGAGAACCTAGAGTCACCTCTGTGGCCTACTGAGACTTTAGGCCAGAGATTGTCAGCTTTTTCCCTTGAGCTTTGTACTTTTCCATACCTCGGTTCAGAAGTTTTAAGCTCTTCAATCTAGGTACTGGGCAGTCTCTTTTGTCTGACCAAAAATAGATCCTGATTTATCATTTACAAAAGAAAAGAGAGATTCCTGGAGTTTACAGCCATTTTAGGGTGGTTGCTATACAAGGCAAATAATTATATCTGCAGAGATAAGGTCATACCATGTCATAAGCTTATATGTGAATCATTGGGAAATTATTGATGGCCTCCCTAAGGTAGTCCAAAGAGCATTGTTATAGGAGACCCACCGCAGGCCCACTCTTACATGGGTCTGTCTTCTGCTGCTGGAACATCATTCACACTCTGTATAAGTCCACAGCAGCAGTGTGAGAGGCCTGAGCCTCAGCCTGAAGAGTGGCTAAGTTAGATTCGGGTGTGAGCAGGGTTTTTATAAGCTAGTGTTCACAGTGTCCTGACCTTCCCTAAAAGTAAAAGAATGGGGTCTCTTAACCTTTGATTACCTGGAAATGGCCAGGAGCCTTATGCTCTTCCCTCCTCCCCAGTGACCAGCCTAGAGAGGCTTATCAAGCAATATCATTGAAGTCCAGTGACTTCTTCACCACAAAGCCTGTATGCTCTCCTTATATTATTGGGTCATTGTTTTTGCAGAACCCCATGTGAATCAGCCCCCTGTTGCTGTTGTGTCACCACAATTCCAGGAGATCTCTCTGCCAACCACTTCCACAGTCATTGATGGCAGCAGTAAGTACTTTCCCCAGTGTATGATTCTGCAAGCAGCGATTCCCCCTGCTCTGCCAGAATGAGTGCCCTATTGCAGCATGGTGTACAGCCCAGGGATATCACTTTGGTTGTTATGAATCTCCCTTGACTGCTCCTTTGCAGTACAAGGGGCTTAAAGCTCTCAGCCATACAAATGGAATGGATTTAAAGCTGCTTTTATATACCATGGGATGGGAAGGCTGCATGGCTACTTAAAATTCTTTTCATTGGAGTTTCATGACTTTACAAATTCACCTAGTTTGTGTTCCTACCTCCTTAAATGGAGAATGTACTAATATCACAAGAACTTTTCCCATGGGAGCAGAGAGCATAATAGACAAAGATGCAGAAACCTCACTGAGAGAGCTTCCCCTACCACTCACTAAGCTTCCTGTTCATGTTCTCTTTGGGTGACACAGTGTTTTCTTGCCCCTGGAAGTAGGTTCTATTGAAGGATGAAAGTGAAGTGGCCCTTCACCACTACTCAGAGAGTGTTATTGATCTTTAGGCCTTTCATAATATAAGCTTGATGGAGTTTTGTGAAGATTTTGCTAGCCTTCCTGTCCTAGTACATGTGGATTGTTTTGTCACAGGGTCTCTTTGGTCTCTAATGCCACCAACCAGGCTGTACTTCATCCAGGATTTCTGCTGGCAGCCCTGAGGCAAAGGTTGATGATTGGGGAAAGAGAATAGGAGGAAGGGGAGGAGGATAGAGAAGACGGCTGCCATGTGGAGAGGGAAGTGGGTAGAAGGCTGCTAGTCATTGCCTTTGGAAGAAGCAGCATTAGACCACAGGTTGCTTACACCTGTGCTGCAGGGGCAGATACTTAGACCATCTGAATAATCTAGCTTTACTAAGAGAAAAATACCTTCCAGAGACAGTCAGTCCACAGACCTAGTATGTATAAGAATAATGTGCAAAGAGAGCACCACGTGTACATGTGAGGTTTCTTTGTGATCAGAAAGCACTGATGATGATAAAATTGTTCGGTACCACTGGGAAGAACTGAAGGGGCCCCTGAGAGAAGAAAAGGTATCT
The DNA here is from genome assembly GCF_019393635.1 of Dromiciops gliroides. Classification (NCBI taxonomy): domain Eukaryota; kingdom Metazoa; phylum Chordata; class Mammalia; order Microbiotheria; family Microbiotheriidae; genus Dromiciops; species Dromiciops gliroides. Next base: position 589,059,245 of record NC_057863.1, on the reverse strand, counting down.
GAAGACACAACCATATTAAAACTGACCAACCTGGTCCCGGGAAACTATACCTTCAGGTAAGTCACAATCCAGTCAGCTACCCCAGAAAAAGCTCAACAGACTTTAAACTGAGATGAAATATACTGTAGACTTTGAAAATACCATCTTAGATTCCAGCAGTTTTCTCTGATCCCTGATAAGTAACAAAACCTACCTGGATGATCATGGAAAGCAAAGATCTCCAACCACTAGATTAGTGTTTACCAGTAGATTTTTCTCAAGCCTTGATAAGACTGTTTACCTCTGCCTTGCCCCTCCCACCCTCATTCTCAGCCTCATTTTGCCAGGATTCCTATCAGGGAAAGGAACAGAGTACAGCCAGTAGTGGCCTTCTCGTCTCCTGCTTCGTTCTGTGACTTCATGTCTCTCCCAGCCCAAGGACTTCATTAACAGCATATTTCTTTCCCCCCTCTCTCCCCTCCTCGCTCTTGTGGCTTTGGAGAAATGAAACACGATTAATCCCCTTCTCACCAGGAAGGTCAGCTTAAGAGAGTTTTCACCTCCCATTTAAGACTGATGGATTTTTAAAGTTTGCATTGGCTAGTTTTATTACTTTTCCCCTTAAATGTCAGTGAGACCAAATTTGGTCCTTTACAAACTGAAACACGATAATTAATTTTAGACAGGGGTAGGTCCCTTTTTGTGCCTCAGTTTCCCTAGAAGCAGATTGGGATTAAATTAGATATTCTCTAGGATTCCTTTTAGCTTTAAAATTCTTGGATTCATTCACCTCTTCCCTTCCTCCACCTTAATTTGCGTAAGGGTAGGATCATTCCTAAACTCTGTAATCAGCTGCTTTTTGGTCATAGTAACTCTGTAGGCAAGCCAGAAGCTGTTTGGTTATAATGGCAGAGAGGGTGGTTAGCTGCTATTTTGCCATCTGTAACTTGCTTTTTCTCTAGTGCAACAGACTAGTGGGATCTGGAGGAAAACCTGTGAAAACAACAGGGAATGAGAAAATTGGCTGAGACTACTGTGGATTTTTCTTCTAAGAGGGGGCACAGTATTAGCTGATTTGCATGTATATGTTAGAAGATCTGTCTTCTTTTCCTGGATCTGTCGTCAGCTCTTTGTGAGACTTGATCCATTTGTTTGTCGTGGCAGTCTATCCATTCTTCAGTCTGTACCATCAAGGAGCCAAGCTTTTTGGTCAAGTTTCTACCTTTCTCAGATGGCAAGATTATAAAATTCACTCTCTCTGACAAGGGCATTAGCCTCTTTGTAGTCACTTCAGTTCACAACTTTGGTGTCATCCCAACTCCTCATCTCCCTCCTCACAACCATCATTCCCTCCATATAACCAATTATTTGTCAAGTCTTGGCTTATCAGCCTCCATATCTCCTCTCATATCTGTGCCCTTCTCTCTGCTCATACAGCTGCCACCCTAGGTGAGACCCTCTTCACTTCTCAGACTATTGGTCTCCCTGCTGCAAGTCTCTTCTCCACACCAGCCCATCTTCAAGTGCAAGTCTAACTGTCATGCCACTGCTCAGTAAATTCTAGTGGCTTCCTATTGCTCCTGGAATCAAATAAGCTCTTTTATTTGGCATTTAAAGCCATTCACAACCTGGCCCTGACCTTCCTTTCTGACCTTAATAAACCTCTTCACTCAACACTGCAGTCCAGCCAAACTGGCCTTCTTCCTGTTGCTCATACACCGCATCTCATCTCCTGTCTTCTTGCCTTACACTGGCTGTCGCCCTGCCGTGCCTGGAATGTAGTCCCTTTTCTCTGCTTCTTATGACCCCTAAAAATCAAGGTCCATCTTGAGCACCATCTTTTGCATAAAGTCTTTCCTGTTGCCCCCCACCGTTTGTGCCTTTCCCTCAAAAATATTTTCTGTTTGCTTTATGTATGTATATATACAAACATATACATGTTTATGCATGCGTGTATGTAAGTGTGTAGGTATGTGTATATACAGAAAGGGAGACTTTATGTATATATCTGTGTGTATGGGGAAACCATGTGTGTGTGTACGTATGTGTGTGTGTGTGGAGAGAGAGAGAGAGAGAGAGTATGTATATGGGGAGACCATGTATATGATGTGTGTGAGTATACACACACACACACACACACACACACACACACACACACACACACACACACAGAGTCTCCCCTTACTAAGCTTTAAGCTTCTCAGAAGCAGGGACTGTTTCCCTAACTTTTTTCATGGATTGTTCAGCTGAAAGGTGCAGCCTAAATAAGAGACCTTATTCCTCATTGCCTACATTGTCTGTTTTGATCTCTGTTAGTTGTCTTTTGTTTTTGTTTTTAATTGTGAACTGAATAATCACCACACATTCCAACATACAAATAACAATGTCAAATCTATAAGAATAAAAGTCATTCTCCAATTGATAGATTGTCAAAAGATATGAACAGACAGTTTTCCAATGGAGAAATCAAAGCAATTTATAGTCATGTGAGAAAAATGTTCTAAATCATTGTTGACTAGAGAAATGCAAAGCAACCTTGTGATACCATTTTACACCTATCAGACTGGCAACAAATGTTGGAGGGTATTTGAAAAATTAGGACTCTAATCTACTGTTGGTGGAATTGTGAACTGATCTAACCATTTTGGAAAGCATCTGGAATTATGTCCAAAGAGTTATAAAACTGTTTCTGCCCAGCACTACCGTGACTAGGTCTGTTTCCCAATAAGATTGGGGAAAAAGGAAATGTTTTAAACTATTTATAGCAGCTCTCTTTGTGGTGCCAAAAAACTGGAAATTGTAGGGATGCCTGTCAATTGGGGAATGGCTGAACGAGTTGTGGTATATGATTGTGATAGACAACTACTGTGCTGTAAGAAATGATGAGCTCAGTGATCTTAGAAAAACATGGATAGACTTGCATGAAATAATGAAGAACAGAATGACCAGAACCAAGAGAATGCCGTATACAGTAGCAAAAATGCTGTTTTAAGCACAACTTTGAATGAATCATTTTGACTATTACAAATACCAGATTAACTACAAAGGAGACAGGAAAGAAGATGCTATTTGCATCCAGAGAAAGAATTGATAATGAGAAATATGCGTAGAATGGTTTTACATACATACTCATACATATTTGTGTCTAATGGTAGCCATGGGGGGCGGTGGAGATGGAGATGAAGGAAAAAAGGGGGAGAAGTTACATGATAACTTTATTATATATTTAAAATGAACAACAAGTTGTACATAATAAATTTGCAGTTTAAAGTACAGTCATCTTATTTTTCTATTCTACTATGTTATGGAAATGCTTGTTTTATTCCTTGAGATGTCTTAAGTTAAGAATAAAATAAAGAAAATTTAAAAGAACAAATAACAATGAAAAAGATTTGACTATTGAAATAATAAACTTCTGTTATGTACAGTTTGGGTTTTATTTTTATGTATATATTAAATTTAACAACATAGTAACAAAACTGCCCCATTTATATTCCCTTCTTTTCCTTTTTGTTTAAACTCAGGAGTTCTTAACGGGTGTGTGTGTGTGTGTGTGTGTGTGTGTGTGTGTGAACTTTTTAAATAATTACATTGCAATATGATTCTTTTCCTTTGTAATTCTATGTATTTTATTTTATGCATTTAAAAACATTCTGAGAAGTGATCCATAGGTGTCATTAAACTGTCAAAGGGGTCCAAAATGCAAAAAGGCTAAGAACCTTTTTTTTGTGTGTGTGAGGCAGTTGGGGTTAAGTGACTTGCCCAGGGTCACACATCTAGTAAGTGTTAAGTGTCTGAGGCCGGATTTGAACTCAGGTCCTCCTAACTCCAGGGCCAGTGCTCTATCCACTACACCACCTAGCTGCCCCCCTAAGAACCTATTTTAACTGATGTCTTTTCTGTCTTGCTTCTCCATCACTTCCTACTAACTAAGCACATAGAAACCCTCCTTGTAACAGAGTCAGGCAAAACCAATGAGCACACTACCTGGGCATTCAAGTGGGCATCTTGTTGTCCTGCCCTCTAGGCTACAACCTCTTCCTCTTCAGTTTTCTGAAGCCACCCTTGGCCACTGCATGGTCACCTTCCTAAAGTCTTTCAGAGAGACCTTTCCTTTATGTAATTATGGTCATCCTGTATACTGTTCTCTTTTTGTCAAATGTCTTTTGCTTAACTGTTTTTCTTTGTTTTAAGAGAAGGTTAAATTCAGAAGTTCAGGAGCATCATTTACCCCAAAATGACCATGATGCAAAACCAAAAGTCAATAAATATACTTTTGTTCAAAGCTTCATTCCTGTGAATTATATTTAAAAGAAGAAAACTAGTCATTGCTGAGTTGCTGTGTGAGGGAATTCCCTTTTGTGCTGAGCAGGCCTCTCCTTTTCTGTTCCAGTTCATCAGCAAGTCTTTATTAAGCATTTACAGTATACAGAACACTGGGCAAGGTGCTGGTCTCTTGCCTTCTGGCTTCTGTTTCTATCTGAGGACTTTTACAAAATGTATTCATGGTTTTAAGGAGACAGTGTAGAGTCCTGCTGTGTCATGGCCTTTCCTTAAAGCTTTGTTTCTTCTAGTTTTTCTGACGAGAATACAGAGATAAGAATGGGCCTTTCCCTCTATACCTGAGCTTCATCTCTTTGTTCTTCTATGTGACTAAGGCCACCAGAGTCTTTTCTGATACTGTCATGAGCTTCCTGTGCCTTGAATTTTAAACCCTTCAGTGGTTCCCCTTTCACCCAAAGCCTACTTATGATTCCTGTGGCCTTTTCTCCTTCTTGGTTGGCAGTCTGACAGTGGTGGATTCATTTGGAGCCAGCAGTTCAACTACGGCCAGCCTGACTGTGAACAAGGCAGTGGATTACCCTCCTGTGGCCAATGCAGGCCCCAACCAAGTGATTACCCTTCCTCAGAATTCCATCACCCTGTATGGGAATCAGAGTACCGATGATCATGGCATTGCCAGCTATGAGTGGTCTCTCAGCCCAAGCAGCAAAGGGAAGGTTGTAGACATGCAGGTAGGAGTGGCCACAAGAACTGTTCAATTATATTTGCTAGTATTCATTTAAAAGTCATGTTTGTGTACAGAACTGTTACACCTCCCCCCCAACCCCTGCCTTTTTAACAACCCCCTGAGAGTTTGTGGTGTCTTTTAATTGCATGTGAACATAAATTTATAATAAGAAGATACTTAGGTTTGGAAGAGAAAAGTAAGAAAGAATCCTCACCAAGCTGAAAATATCTCCTACCTCACCGAATTTTCCATGACCACTTGAGTGTTCTTTGCTCTTTTCACATCTCATGTATTTTACTTATGTAAATGTGTCATGTCTTATCTCTTCCCCCACCCTGCCCCAGCTATAAGTTCCTGGAGGGCAGAACCTGAGTTATTTTCATCTTTGTTTTCATAGTACCAAGCAAAGTACCTAGCCCATGGAGAATAAGTCTGCTCACTCTTCTAAGTGAATGATGGCTTTTTAACTTTTTTGGGGGGGAGGGGTATGCAATGAGGGTTAAGTGACTTGTCCAGGGTAAGTGTCAAGTGTCTGAGGCCGAATTTGAACTCAGGTCCTCCTGAATCCAGGGCCAGTGCTTTATCCACTGTGCCGCCTAGCTGCCCCCAAATGGTGGATTTTTAAAGAGTGTTTGAAAGGTGAGCACCTAGAATGGGGAGAGAAGACTTATTCTTTCTGTTTCCAGAGGCTTGAGCCAAAGGAAGGGAATAGGTAAAAGTTGCCAGGAGGCATGTTTTGGCTCAGCATGAGAAAAAACATTCCAACATAGAGAAGGCCAACAAGGGAGCAGGCTTCTTACAGATACAGTAGTGATCTACTTGTCACTGGAAGTTCCCCATCATGCCTGGTGTAGAAGATATACATCTAGGGAGTGGAAAGTCAGGCTAAGTAGCACACCAAGTCCCTTCCAAGTCTTGAAGCCAGAGGGAGGATGGTGAAGAGAATGAAGGGACATGCACCTCACCAGAGGGCTCTGGCTGTTTAGCACTATTTTTCTGGTGTTGCCATTCCTGAACACAAATGCACAAGGTGATGATAAAGTACACACACAGAACTGGGAAGTGCTGTTGGTGTTTTGTTCTAAAAGCTTGCTTGGGAGCATGATGAATCTGCCCTCAGAGGAAGAGGAGGGCTTTTATAAAGAACATGTGTTTACATTTATCTTCATGGTTGTAGTGGACTTTCTGATTTGAATATTTGCCCTCTTTGCACATTTCCCCAAACCTCTTATTGTAGCTGAGCTCTTCCTCTGCCTCAGGAAAGCTGAGACTTTATTCAAAGCCTTGTTGATATTGGAAAAGTCAGTAACTCTACTTGTAGATAGGAAGTTTTTGGCCAGATGTTCCCCAAATGTTTGACTTCACATTTACTGTTTATAATTTAATTAGCAGGCACAGCCTTGATATAGATAAAGTCTAGGAAATTGGATAAATGATTTCCACCAGAGAAGGAATTGCTGTCTTATGTTATAGTTGGAGGTTCCACTTTTCCATGTGTCTGTATTTATACAAAGGGTGTGAGAACCCCAGCTCTGCAACTTTCTGCAATGCAAGAAGGAGACTACACCTATCAGCTCACTGTGACTGATACAGCAGGACACCAAGACACCACCGAGGTCATTGTTATCGTCCAGCCAGGTGAGTAGCAATTTCATGTCTGGTCTCTTCCTCTTACCTGTTGCCTTTGGAATAAGAAGAGGAGCAAGGGTCATTTATAATTTACCCTATTTATAGGTAAAACAGCTGATTCTGTTAATCCCAGGTTGCTCCTATTCAGTAACCTCTTTATGTTTGCATCTTTTCTAGAGGCACTAACTTTGTTGAGAAAAACTCTGTCCCTTGGCTGATTATCTCCCTAAGGTATGCAAATTATTAGTTAGCTACAGAAGGACATAGACAAAGAAAGAACAGTTCTATGCAGGCTATTCCTGCTTTAAAAAAAAAAAAAGCTGTCATTGATAGTGGAGGCATTAGTTTCCTTTTCATGAACAAAGGAGAGGCACGTGTATTTATAAAGACAGCAGCAGTTCTGGACATAGCTCTTTCATTACAGGAGAAAGTCTTTCTCCCTCAGACCCATGAGGAATGAGTACAGGGAGGTCCATAGAAACCTTGGGTTCTTTTTGACTCCTCCTTCTCCTCCCTTCCCACCTCCCAATCCATTTTGTCACCAAGGCTTATTGGTTTTGTCCTTCCCGACATCTCCAGCATTTACAGCTTTTTCCTTGTCACTGCCACTATCATAGTCATTGCAGCTGATAATTATACAGGACTTCACCACAAAGGGCTTTAAAGACACAACAACACTTTACCAAATGACTGGTTGTTGGATCCTCCCAACAACCCTGTGAGGCACATGGGTGTGAGCATCATCCCATTACAGAGAAGTGAAGTGACTTATCCTAAGATTATTCAGCTAGTCACTGGCAAAACCAGGTCTTCTGACTCAGAGGGAGGCAGTGTGGTCCAGGGGAAAGAGCACTGACCCTTTAGGCAAGAACCTGAGTTCAGATCCTACTTCTTATGCATATGACCAAATCTCTGGGACTTGGAGAAAATCATTTCCCCTCTCTGGGCTCCAGTTCCCTCATCTGTAAAACAAGGGATTTGGACTACAATGGGGTCCAAAGTAACTGTAAAAAAGTGAAAAAAAATAATTAATTAAATCTATTAACTTATATAATAAACTTTAGACCTTTCCACATCTTTAAAAAATACTTTTTAATGTGCAGCATATCTTCTTGCTATAATCAGTTTTACACAATTTGGCACTGAGTTCACAAGGTTTCAGCATGTTCTTTAATTCTTCTTGAGTCCACATTTATTATACTAGATATTAATCAATGAATCAAGCATTTATGAAGTGCCTACTGTGTGCTAAAGCCTGGGGATACAAAGAGTAAAGTCAGATAGTCCTTGTTCTCCAGGAGCTCACATTTTGATGGGGGAGAGAAGTCATGGGAAAGGTTTCAGCTGTAAGTCAGGTAGAAAGGTCCCATGGTCCTTAGGGTGCAGCGCCAAAGCAGATGGTCACAGCTCTTCTTTTATGTCATTTCCACTTACAACCATACTGGTTCTTGTTGTCGGACAGCACCAAGGTCTTTGGTGACAAGAACTCTCCTTTCTGGGTCTTAAGCAGCTTTGGTTGCAGCCCCTACTGGAGCCATTGCCAGGCTGCATATGATCAAGGGTAGCTTCCCAGAATGATGGCTGAGGGAACTGGGCCAGAAGCCCTGACCTCCCTGGTACGTGCTGCCTCCTGTCTCTCCCCCAGCTTGCCTACACCTAGACTGGCCTTTTCTCCCCAGGATTTACTCCTCTGGTAACAGCCTGAGAGCTGGTCCAAAAGCAAGACCAGAGGTCTAAAGATGCTCCTGTGCTTGTCTGCCTATTTATGACAGACAGCTAGCAGTTTTGTTGTAGGTGGTGATGAGGAAGGTGATCCCCTTCTCCATCATGATTTCTCATTCTCATTATTATTTTGTGCCCTTAACAAACAGTGTATTTTTCCAAATCTAGCCTTGTTTATAGTACATGGGTTTTCATTGGGGTTTATATCAGGTGAGTTCTAAGCCTTTGAAGCACATTTATCTCTTGGATAAATTTCTTGGTCTTTCTTGATATGTGCCATAGTACAAGGTTTTCTTGCAGTATTCCATCTCCATTCAGGAATTTCTGTAATTCTGTAACAATCTGCTTCTCAGTATATCATTATTTTTATCAGTTCATCAATCCCTCAGTGGGTACAAGACTTCTTGCCAAGGTAAACTTGTCTGCACAGACATCCCATCTTCTCCAGTAGATTGCCCTCTCTATCATCCCTGCTCTCACTAATCTTCAGTCTCTCCCTGTCTACTGGCTATTTCCCTATTTCCCACAAACATTCCCATGTCTCCTCCATCCTCAAAAACCCCTTATTTGATCCTTCCATCCCTGGTAATTATTATCCCCTATCTCTCTCCCCTTTTGTGGCTAAACTCCTTGAGAGGGCTGTCTCCAATCATTGCTTTCACTTTCTTCCTCATGCTCTCTTCTTAACTCTCTAAAGATTGACTTCCAGCCTCACTATTCAATCAAAACTACACTCTCTAAAGAGTTACCAATGATTTCTTAATTGCCAAATCTAATAGCTTTTTCTCATTCCTCATTTTTCTTGACCCCTCTGCAGCTTTTGATACCGTCAGTCATTTTCTCCTTGATATTCTCATTACTCTAGGTTTTTGCTACACTATTCTCTCCAAGTTTTCCACCTACCTATCTGACTACTCCTTCTCAGTCTCCTTTATTGGATCTTCATCCAGGTCATGCCTGTTAACTGTGTGTGTCCCCCAAGGCTCTGTCTTCTTTTCTCCCTCTTTACTATTTCATTTGGTGAATCTCGTCAGCTCCCATAGACTGAATTATCATCTCTCTGCTGATGATTATAAAATCGGTTTGTCCTGACTGAACCTCTCTTCTTTTTTTTTTTTGTTTTTGTTTTTGTTTTTGTTTTTGTTTTTGTGGGGCAGTGGGGGTTAAGTGACTTGCCCAAGGTCACACAGCTAGTAAGTGTCAAATGTTTGAGGCCGGATTTGAACTCAGGAACTCCTGAATCCAGGGCCAGTGCTTTATCCACTGCGCCACCTAGCCGCCCCTGAACCTCTCTTCTAACCTGACATCTCCAACTGCCTGTTGGATATTTCAAATTGGATGTCTTGTAGACATTTTAAATTCAACCTGCCTTGAAACTGAATTCTTAATTTTTTCTCCAAATCCTTCCCATATGCCTAACTTTTACTTTTAGGATACTACCATCCCCCTAGTTATCCTGCCTTGAAACCTACATGTCATCCTGACGTTCACTTTTGAACTCCAGTTGCCTTTGAGACATCTCAGACTATGTCCCACATTTATCTTAAACTCATCATGCCCAATCCTCAATTCCTTTTTGCCCCAGGTCATTCCCTCCTTCCTAACTTTCCTCTTACTGTCTAGGGCACTGTCATCCTCCTGGTCACCAAGGCTCACAACCTAGGTGTCATCTTCTATTCCTCATTCTCCCCTCCTTCCCCCATATCCAGTCTGTTGTCAAGGCCCATTGATTCTACCTTTGCAACATCCTTTGTATATGCCCACTTTTCTCCTCTGACATTACTACTACCCTGGTGCATGCCCTCATTACCTTAAACCTAGACTACTGCAAATAGGTGACTGATTTGTCTCCCTGCCTCAAGTCTCTCTCTACTCTAGTTCACCTTCCTCTCAATTGTCAGATTATCTCCGGGTCTAACCATGTTCTCCTGCACCCTCCATTCAGTAAACTCCAGTGGCTTCTTATTAGCTCCAGAATCAAATAGAAAAGTCTCTGTTTGGTGTTCAAAGTCCTTCATAACCTGGCCCCTTCCTACCTTTCTAATCTTCTTATACCTTGTTCCCACCCACATACTCTGTGATCCAATGATATTGGCCTCCTAGCTGTTTCACAAACAAGACCACTCCATCTCTTGGCTCTGGGCATTTTCTCTGGCCTCCCTGGCTTCCTTTAAATACCAACTAAAATCTTACCTTCTGGGGGTGGCTAGGTGGCGCAGTGGATAAAGCACCGGCCCTGGATTCAGGAGTTCCTGAGTTCAAATCTGGCCTCAGACACTTGCCACTTACTAGCTGTGTGACCCTGGGCAAGTCACTTAACCCCCACTGCCCCACAAAAAAAAAATTTAATAAAATCTTACCTTCTACAGGAACCCTTCTAGAACTATGTTAATTCTAGTACCTTCCTTCCGTGAATATCTCCAGTTTATCCTGTCTCTTGTTTGTACATGATTTAGATGTGGTCTCCTCCATTAGACTGTGAACCTCATGAGGATAAGGTCTGTTTTTCCCTTTCTTTGTATTGGTATCATCAGCGCTTAGCCCAGTGCCAAGCAATTTCTTAATAAATACATGTTGGTTTAGTTGCTGCAAGTAAAAAGTCTCCCAAATATCCTTTCTGGGTGGATGTCTTACATTTTGATGAAGATGCCAAGATCTTACAGGTTCACCTTGACTTCTTTTATTTTTCTTTTCTTTTTATTCTGAACTGAAATACCAATACATAGAACATAAAAATAATTGGAGATCTGTATTACAAATAAGCCTCTAGCTTTCAAAGCTGTCTACTTTTCTGTACTTCTTTCTCACTTTCTGTTCTTTTCTGGTCTTCTTTCTCTTCTCTTCTTTGCATTTTTAAAAGGTATTTTTAAAGTACCTTTTAAAGGTGCTCTTCCCCTCATAGTCTTCCATTAGACCCACTGGGAAAGAAAGGAAATACAGAGCCTTTGTAAAAAAAAAAATGTGTGTGTATGTGTTTAGTGCAGCAAAACAAATTTTCACATTGCTCATGTCCAACCACATATGTTTATCTTAATTCTGCATCTCTCTAAAGAGGAGAACAGTTGCTTCATCATTCCTCTGATGAGGAGGACTTAGAGGCAGCTGCATGGTGCAGTGAGTAGAACATTGGTCCTGGAGTTAGGAAGATCTGAGTTCAAATTTAGACTTAGACACTTACTAGCTTTATCATCCTAGATAAGTCATTTAACCTCTATCTTTCTCATTTTCCTCAACTATAAGATGGGGATAATAATAGCACCCACCTCCCATGGCTGTTGTGAGGATCAAGTGAGATAATATTTGTAAAGCACTTAGCCTGGCACATAGTAGGTACTCAATAAATGTTTATTTCCTTCCTCCCTCTAGAATCATGGTTAGGCATTGATCCAGAGTTCCTGAGTCTTCAAAGTGTTTTTGTTTGTTTATTTATTTTTACAATAGTTATTATATAAATTGTTCTTATTGTACTCATTTCACTCTACATCAGCTCATATAGGTCTTCCCAAGTTTCCTGAAACTGTTCATTTCATCATTTCTTCTAGCACAATAATATTCTATTGCATTCACATACCATAACTGGTTTAGCCATTACCCAGTAGATAGGCACTCCCTTGGTTTCTAGTTCTTTGCTTCTACAAAAAGAGCTGCTATAAATAATTTTGTACATATAGTTCCTTTTCCTTTTTCTTTAATCTCCTTGGGGTTTATACCTAGTAAATATAGCTGAGTCAAAGCATAATGCTTTGTACATTTCAGTCATTTTTCAGTCGTGTCCAACTCTTCATGACCCCATTTGGGGTTTTCTTGGAAGAGATACTGGAGAGGTTTGCCAGTTCTTTCTCCAGCTCATTTTGCAGATGAGGAAACTGAGACAAACAGGGTTAACACTTGCCCAGGTTCACACAGCTAGTATGTGTCAAAGGGCAGATTTGAACTCAGGAAGATGAGTCTTCCTGACTTCAGGCCTGGTGTCCTATCCTCTGTGCAACCTAGCTGTCCATAGTACACAAATGCTTCATTCATTAGTTTTAAAGGATGCAAGAGCAGCTAGGTGGCGCAGTGGATAGAGCACTGGCCCTGGAGTCAGGAGTTCAAATCAAGCCTCAGACACTTGACACTTACTAGGTGTGTGACCTTGGGCAAGTCATTTAACCCCAATTGCCTCACCAAAAAATAAAAAAATAAAAATACGCACAACTTAATGACTTTGGGGACATAGTTCCAAATTGCCTTCCAGATTAGCTATACTGATTCAGAGCTACACCAACAGTGCCTTAGTGGGCATATTTTCCTACAGCCCCTCCAACAATCTTTATTTTCCTTTTTTTGTCAACTTTGCCAGTCTAAAACTCATGAAGACTTCTGACAACAGTTTTGTTTTATCCTTGAATTTATTTTTTTTTTAATTTTTATTTATTTATTTTTTATATTTTATATTTTATTTTTTGGTGAGGCAATTGGGGTTAAGTGACTTGCCTAGGGTCACACAGCTAGTAAGTGTTAAGTATCTGAGGCCAGATTTGAACTCAGGTCCTCCTGACTCTAGGGCCAGTGCTCTATCCACTGTACCACCTAGCTGCCCCCTTGAATTTAAAAAAGTAAGCTTTGTCAGTAAAAATTACCTTTTTTCCAGTCCTGAGTATTCTGATTATTTTATTGTTTTGCCCGTGATGTGAATTTTTCTCTTCATAGAAACGGTTAGCAGCTCTTTATTATGGTCTTCTAGCATATATCATACTGTAGAAAAATCATTCATAACTCCTCAAGTTACCAGCTTCCTCTGGAAGTCTTTGTCTTCTGAGAACTAATAAGACTTTTGTGGCAATATTTTCAGTTCTTGGCATTGTTTTTCATTTTTGACTACACTTTTTTTTTTTTACACTGGTATGCAATTAATGCTGTTTTGGTGTGAGCTTGAGTGATCCTTGAGGTATTTGACTTTCCTGGATCAGTAGCCAATAATACAATATCACTAATAGTCATTTAAGTGTGCTCTTTAAAGAGTTATTAATTTTGCATGTTTCCTTGGAATGATACCCATTATTAAAACACAACAAAAGAGAGTGAAACATGTATGGTAACATAACTAGCATTCAATTGACAGAGAACTAAAGCTGGAGAAATCATCCCAAGGCCATTTCATCCATCTGGTCAAAACCAGGTGTTCTGAGTCAAGTTAGCATACAGGAATGACCTTTGCTGTCACAAGAGGAAACTATATCAAAATTATTGCTAGGTAATTCACATGCCTCTGTAGATAACTTGAGCCACCCCTCCAGCTCTAGATTTATGATTTTATGAAACCCACTGTTTTTCTCCACTATACCATAGCAGCCTCCTAGCTCCTAGGCCATCATCACTTCACTCCTAAAAAATTACTGGAGCCCCCTAGGTGACTTCCCTTTCTTGAGGTTTTCCTGCATGATATTAGTAGATTAATCTTTTTTGAATACTTTCTTTTACTACAGGTCAGGATCTTAATGCGAAAAGTTTACTTAGAGATCCTCCACTATAGCTCCTTCATTTACAAATGAGGAGAATGAGGCCCCAGAAAGATTAAATAATTTGCTCAGGTTTATGCAGCATAGTTAGTGGGTCAGTTGACACTAGAATCCAGGTCTCCTAACTCCCATGCTCTGTCACTTCTTAGCTCAAAATATTTCAATACTTCCTTATTTCTTATTTCAAAACTAATTCACGCTCAGCTTTTTAAGGCATTCCAGTATCTGATGTAGCCCTGTCTGTTCTGGGCTGGGCCTGACTTGGGCCAATCCCTTGGTAGTTTAGGTTCAATATTGGAACAAAATAAGATAGCTATAACAAAGGATAAGCATTGAGGACATCTTGAGTTGGTGAACAGTCCACTAGCCAAACATCTGAGAGCCACCTTCCTTCTTTCTTTCCTTCCTTCTTAGGCTACTATGTCCTGAGGAGGGTCTCCATACCTTTTGAGGAAATACTACCCTAACTTGCATGGAGGGAGCAGTTAAGCTATCACTCCTACCATACCATATCTTATTTTCCATTTCTCCTCATTTCACATGCTTAGCTTTGCTAAGTTTGATCTCCCCATTGTCCCATAAACATGTCAAGTTAATTTCTTCCTCTTTGTCTTCACCCAGGTGAAGTGTCTAAGCTCTAACCTGAAATTTCCTTCAAGACCAAATCCTAAACATACTTCAAGGTCTAATGTGAATCCTGTCTACTCTATAAAGCCCACCCTGAGCTCTCAGTGATCTCCCTTTCTAAATTCCTGTAGCACCAACAAGCACTTAACTATATAACATCCTGTTCCTTCTTATCGTGTGTCCTGATCTAGATCATAACATCCTCGAAGGTAGGAACTGTGTTTTCTCTATCCCTGCAACACTTAATGGTGCTAAACACTTGCTAGGCACTATTAAGTTGCATGGTTAGTTAGAGAATCAGAGACAAGGGGAGGGGAAGGCCCTGGGCTCTCTGATCAGACCCAACAGAGCCTAAGTCCCAGTTATGTCTCCTACAGTCTAAGCTGGCCTGCTGTTGACATTGTAGCCTCTCTTCCAGAGAACAACAAGCCACCCCAGGCAGATGCTGGCCCAGATAAAGAACTGACCCTTCCTGTTGACAGCACAACTCTGGATGGTAGCAAAAGCCTGGACGACCAGAAAATCATCTCATACCTCTGGGAAAAAACGCAGTGGGTATTGGCCCCAACTTCCTTTAGCAGAGAACCTTGGGTCTCTTCAGAGTTTCACTTGCTGATGAGTGACATTAAAAGATGATGTAATCCAGACTCTGGTTTTAAGAAATTGGTGCTCTGACTTCTGCAGGGGGAGAAAACACCTCTTGCCAGCCTCTGCTCCCTAGGTGGTACTGACTGATCCTGGCATCATTGCAGATACAGCCTCATCTGCTGTAGAGTAGAGCTAAATTACACTTGAGAGGCAATTGGAAAGGAGTAATGGAGCTGAAAAGTCCTGTTTCCCAGAGTCAGCCGGCTGAGGCTGAGGGGAGGGGGGAGAGCAGTTTGACACCTGCTATTAAGGAGAATTGATGCAACATCTGCAAAATGAAAGCCTTGTTCTCAGTTATCATTGTCTTAAAGACACCATTTACCACTTGTGTTAGCCAGAGGCAAAGGGCACTGATCAAAAAAAGCCTAATTAAACTGGAATTGTTTAATCAGAACCATTCCTGGCCTTCACCATGCCTTTTAACTATCAAACCACAAGAAACAGAACTCAGATTATGTGCAAGTGTGTGTGTGTGTATATGTGTGAGAGAGAGAGAGAGAGAGAGAGAGAGAGAGAGAGAAACCCCACCAAAAGCAAAGACATTACAGGAAACAGACAGCTGTACCTTTTTAACACTTGTTAGTTTTTCAAGGGCAGTAGCACAGGAGGTATGGAGTTTTTTTTTTGGGGGGGGGGGTGAGGTTACAGCTTAAATTTTAAACTCAGAACTTTCTTCTCTTTTTGGGTTCAAAGTTGGATTTTAGAAGTTAAGTGAAAGTTTATTCCCTTCCTTCTTTTTTTTTTTTTTGGTTGTTTTGTTTTTTGTTTTTTTTAGTGAGGCAATTGGGGTTAAGTGACTTGCCCAGGGTCACACAGCTAGTGAGTGTTAAGTGTCTGAGGTCGGATTTGAACTCAGGTACTCCTGACTCCAGGGTTGGTGCTCTATCCACTGCGCCACCTAGCTGACCCCCCTTCCTTCTTTGTTCATTCTTTCCCTCTTTTCCACTCCTTCCTTCTCTTTCCCTTCTCTCTCTGTCCATATATATGTACGTGTATGTGTATATATGTGTGTGTGTATCTTCTCTCCCCTTTTCTCCCAAACCCATCTCCCTTTTCTCCCCCTTCTCCTCCTTTCTCCTCCTACCATTTCCCGTCTCTTCTTCCCTATCCCTTTTCTTCTTTCCCCTCCCTTCTACCTTTTCCCCCTTTCTCCCCTCTCATCTCCTCTCTCTCCTCTTTCTTCCTTCCCCCCTCTTTTTACCTTTTCTTTCTTTCCCTCCCCTTCCTTCCTCTTCCTTTCATTCTCCTCTTCCTTTCTTCCCTTCCCTTCCTCTTGTGTTCTGCCTCTGTTTGATGTACTGTTCCTTCATACACTCTATTTTAACTTTGTTGAGGACGGTATTTTAGAAATCACTGTTTTGGGCCTCAGTCGGTATTCTCCAAGGCAGTACTATAAAACAGAGGAGAATCTGGCTTGGAGGGTGGCCGCCTTGGTCAGAATTACCCGCTTTAAAAAGTGTAACAGAAAGGCAGCTAGGGGGCGCAGTGGATAAAGCATGGGCCTGGAGTCAGGAGGACCTGAGTTCAAATCTGGCCTCAGACGTTTGACACTTTTCTAGCTGTGTGACCCTGGGCAAGTCACTTAACCCTCATGGCCCCGCAAAAAATAAAATAAAATAAAAATAAATTAAAAGTGCAACAGAAAATTTCAAAGGAATTTTATTAAGTGTAGGTGATGCTCTAGTCATCTTTATTTGCTTATACCTTAATTCCTTCGTTATGAGCTCATCAGCACCACAAGATAGCCACAACCATATTGGCACAAGGAAGCTTTGTGTTGAGATGTCATACTGCTCTCCTGCCTATGGTGTATACCTTCCTCCCTAACCATGAATTGGTTTCTGGGGCACAGGAAAAGAGAAATAACTGCTTTTGGGGGGCAAAAAACCACCACCAGCAACAAAACAGGAACTGAATAAGAAATTCATCATGGGATGTGGCCTTGTACCCAGGGCAAGAGAGAGGTTATACTTACCGAATTGCAGAGAATGGCAGCTGAATTCGATTGCTGGGAACTCATTTGCAGCCTTGGCCCTGGGCTTTTTCTTCAGTTTTCAATAGGAGTGATTTTGGCTTAAGGTAAAAAAAATATATTTTTCATCTTTGCTGACAGGAACTATGCCAGCAATATATACTGGGCCAGAAATGCTTTTCAGAAACATACATCCTTACTTCACACTGTCTATTGACCAGATACTGCCTCAAAGCTCTTAGTGATTTTTGTGAGTTGGAAAAATCATAGCTTTAAATTTTTTTAAGTTCTTGATTACTAAGAAGAAGTTTAGACGTGTTTGAAATTTGGTGGCTAGGATTTTCTGATCAGCAGGTAGCTTGTACTTGAAAGCCAAATGTAATTTTATTGAAATGGAATATTTTTAAATGTTTCCTCTGGGGGTTTGAAAACAGTAAGTTCCCTTTTTAACTGAGGAACAAATATGTAGGAGGCAGCCCTTGGCTGTAATGGTCATGGGACTGAAAGGCCTTCTAAAACATTTCCCTGAGCAACAGCAGACAGGTTAGAGACCAATCCTTTGCTATTATTCCTTTCACTAGGGGCCCTGATGGTGTGCGACTTGAAAATGCCAACAATTCCATAGCAACTGTGACTGGCCTCCAGGTGGGAACCTATATATTCACCCTGACTGTCAAAGATGAAAGGAACCTGCAGAGCCAAAGCTCCGTCAGCGTCATTGTCAAAGAAGGTATCTTCCTGTCTTGGATAGGACTGAGTGAAATGTCACTGACCCACTTCGTAATTGCATTACATTCATTTGGGGGACAATCTCTGGATTTCGTTTGCATTTCACAGTGATCAGCAGCAGCAGAGGAACTGTTACTTGTTATCTAAATTGCCGTGTGTGTGTGTGTGTGTGTGTGTGTGTGTGTGTGTGTGTGTGTGTGTGTGTGTGTGTGTGTGTATGTGTATGGGAGGGAGGGAGGGAGGGAAAAACATGAGTGAGAGGGAAAAGGGAGAAAGAGAGAGAGAAAGGGAGGGAGGAAGGAGGGGTGGGGAGAGAGAGGGAGAGAAAGAAACTAGAGGTAAAGACCTTTCCTTTTTTCTGAGCACATATATGGAGTTGGGGGTTGGGTTCACTGCAGTCCAGTCTTACTTTCCTTTGGTTCCTCACAAACGAGGGGCCATCTGACTCTCCTACTGACTACAGTGACATCTGCTGTCAGACTTTATAGTGGCTGCTTCAAGCCATGCTCCTACAGCTGTTAAGGCTTTTTTTTTAGTGGCAGGCAAAAGTCGTGTTAAGAGAAGAACATGGTATTAACTATTTTTTCATCCATCTCTAATCTCCTAATCAGAAAAAGACATCAAAGTTGTATGTAATGATAGTCAGATGTGGTCAGCTCGAACACTCAGAAAAACTGAAGCTGTCAGTGGGACAAAGGATAAAAGTATCTCCCTTTCCTCTCCTTCTTTTTCTTCTCCTTTTTCTCCTCATTTACCCCCTTAATTCTTTTTCTCCCTTTTTTCCCTCTCCTTTCCTTTTTTCCTTTCTTTCCCTCCTTTTCACTCTCCCCTCCCTCCTTTTTTTCTCTCTCTCTTTTTTCTCTTCTGTTTCCTATCTTTCCCTTTTCATTCCCTCTTCTTCACATTTCCCTCCCTCTTTTCTCATTTCTCCCTCCTGTCTCTCCTGCCAAGTGCTCCCCACGTTGGTATCTCCTCACTTCCCAAGCCAGTTGGTACTTACCTTCTTGGGTTCCCATTCCTCTCTGGCTCACTCTTCCCCTCTCCCTCTCACTCCATGTCTTTACCCACTCTCCCCTTGTTTAAATTTTTTTTTTATCCGTATCTTTTGGTTTTTTATATCACTTATAATTTCTTGTTTGCCCCTTTCCCCTCTCACTCCCAGAAAGATATCATTCATCATCAATAAAAAAGAGAGGGAAATGTTAGTAAAACTAGCTGACGTAGAATCCAAGTCTACCTTCATATGTGTTCTTTCAGACCTGTAGTTGTTCTCCATGTTTTCAAAGAAAGTCCTTCCTCCTCTCTCTTCTTGTTTCCTCCCTCCATTTTTCTACTGACTGCCCCTCCTCCGCTGCTTTTTTTTTTTCTCTTAAAGCATAAGACAATGGAAGACCTGCTGGATTTGGAGTCAGAGGACCTGTGTTTTAATCCCAGCTCTGCCTTTTGCTGTTTGTGTAACTTTAGGCAAGTCCCTCTCTGGGCCTCAGTTTCTTCATCTGTAAAATAAGGAGATTGAACTAGTGGACTTCTGATGTCCTTCCGTCTCTAACTCTGATATTTTGAATCCCTTTTTTTTAACCATATATCATATTAAATAGTAGTTTCTCCTTAACTACTCTGAGCTTTGCCAAACAAGTCTTTGCATGACTGGTTTTCCCATGGAGAAACTACACTGAAGCCCAGTGTATTATAGATATCAGCAAAGTGAAACCCAGATCCTCTTATTTTCTGAGTCTTGGGCTTCTGTTTGCTTTCTTTCTTAAAATTTTCTTTGTTATTTTGAATTTAAACATTAACATTTCCATATACAAAGCCAGAATCATTTATTATCATATATTGTTATTTATGATTAATATGTAAAATTATATAGGAACTTTATATTGTGTAGTTTTTTCTTAAACATTAACAAAGGTTTCCTGCTTGTCCCCTTCTGAACTTCCTTCTGATCTCTCTTTTTTTGGGGGGGGGGCAATGAGGGTTGAATGACTTGCCCAGGGTCACACAGCTAGTGTCAAGTGTCTGAGGCTGGATTTGAACTCAGGTCCTCCTAAATCCAAGGCTGGTGCTTTAACCACTGCGCCACCAAGCTAGCCCCCTTCTGTTCTCTTTTGTCTAAACTTTTAATGTTTCATTTGAGTTTCTTTTCTCTTTCTGCAACCTTATCATAACCTCTCAAACCTATCTTCCTCCTTCCCAAGCCTTCCCTTATAATATATCATTATAGTTAAACAAATATAGCAAAACAAACCAGTACATTAGCCATGCCTAAAAACATGTCTTATTTAGTACCTCTGATCCATCATCTCTCTACCAAGAGCTGGGGAGAGGGTTCATCATTAGTTATCTCAAATCATGATTGGTTTCTCACTTGGCCAGAGTTCTTTTTCCTCCTTTATGTTCTTGTGTTCCTGTGTAAATTGTCCTCCTGATTCCACTTACTTCAAAAGACAAAAGTGAAACAGACACTGCCCTCCAGGAACTTATATCCTAACAGGAGAAAAACACATCTAGTCATGTACAAAAAGGTCATTTTAGAGGGTCAGGTGCTAGCAGCTGGAGTCAGGAGGGAAGGGTGGAGATAGGAAAGGCCTGCTGCAGAAGGTGGTACTTCAGGTGAGTCTTAAAGGGCATTTTGAATTCCAAGAGGCACAGCAGAGGAGGGAGAACATTCCAGGCATGCACCTAAATGGGAGATGGAGTGTTGTGTCTGAGGAACCCTCACAGACTATAGAGATCCTGGAGGATCTCTATAGTAAGAAGACCAGAAAGTTAGGAAGGGACTCGGAAAGGTTTTAAATACCAAACATTTGGTATCTAATTTTTATCCCATTTAATTTTAGCCTCGATTATAGAGATAATAGGGAGCCACTGTATTTGTTTTTTAAGTAGAGGAATGATACTCAGACTTGTACTTTAGGAAGGTCACTGTGGCAACTGTATGGAAAATGAGTTAGAGTAGGTAAGAAACTTAAAGCAAATAAACCAATAAGGAGGTCACTAAAATAGTCTAGGTGCCGGGACAAGGGCCTGAACTAGGGTGATGGCTCTGTGAGTGGAGAGAGGTGTTCAAGAGAAATATACAAACTATAAGACTTAGCAACTCATTATATATGTCTGGTGAATGAGTGTGAGGCATTTCCCTTTGTTTCTGACCTCTGGGCTATAAGCCTAGTTATATTGCTGAGTTTTGTAATGCTGAGTCAAAGGGTACACACAGTTTAGTGACTTCTTTTGTGACAGATCCAGATTGCTTTCCAGAATGATTTCCATTTGTTTTCATCTTACACCATCAAAGTAGAAAAATGGAGTCCTTCTTAAGAGGATGCATGGGTAAGAAAGAACTCAAGAAGCATGAGCGATAATGATTTCTACTCTTGATTTAAGATGGCCCCAGAACTAATTTCTGTATCACATAGGAACTTCATATCCTGATGAAGTGCTAACCTTAAATTTCTACTACATAGAGCTGATTGCTGACAGTCGGGTCTTCATAAAAATTGCCCAAATTTTTGATGTTTTGGTATCCCCATAAATATCATGAAATCATGAAAAAACCAATCCTTCCTTTCTGGCATTTTAGAATTCCATAAATGCTTTTCTCTTTATATAGAAATGAACAAGCCACCAGTGGCCAAAATAGTTGGGAATGTAGTAATAACTCTGCCCACCAATACAGCTGAGCTGGATGGCTCCAGGTCCTCCGATGACAAGGGCATAGTCAGTTATCTCTGGACAAGGGATGAAGGAAGCCCAGCAGCAGGAGTAAGTATTCTGGTAACTGTGCTTGTTGATATGCAGTGGTAAAGGAGCAAGCCCAAAATATAAGCTCAGTCAACATGTATTTGTTAAGTGCCAGTTACATGCCATACACTTTGCCAAATGTTCCCTCTTGCAAAACTTAAAGTATAGTCGCATGACTGTGGCTTTTCATAATTTCCTTATATTTTCAGATGATCCACTGGAATTGATCTGAATTGAAGTAGGAAGGCATAATGCAATACATAATAGTCAGATACTGTAGGAATCCTAAGAAGGAAATGGTGGTTGGTTTGGTTTTTCCCCAAAAAATGTCATCCATATTATTCAACCCACAGGAAGTAGTAAATCACTCTGACCATCACCCCATTCTATTCCTCTCCAACCTGGTGGAAGGAACTTACACATTCCACTTGAGAGTGACTGATGCAAAGGGTGAGAGTGACACAGACCGGACGACTGTGGATGTGAAGCCTGGTGAGTCCTTCTGGGCCAGCACCTGAGGGAGCAGCTAGTCTCCGCCTTGAGGATGGCTCTTTTGGCCTGAGCACGGTCAGGGCTAGATTAGAAGTCTTGGGTCTTATTGTCCAATGGGGAGTGGTAAGAGCGTGGGTTGGTTTTGGTGATTTTGAGCACAAGGACATGGGTAGCTTGAGTCATGATGCTTCATCAGAGGCCAGATGCAGAAAACAATTTATTTTTATAAGTTGAGCCCGAGGCTTTAGGTGACAGCTCACTGAAGGTAAAATAACTGGCATCCTGTAAGTGAGCAGATTTGCAGAAATGAGATGTCCTTCTTAAATAGAGCCTTGTGTCTTTTGTTTTGCTTCAAGGCTAATTTGTGCTGTAGCTCTGGGGAGAGGGGAAGAATTTATCAGGGCTTTTGCATTCCAAAGCATCTGGTGAGGAAGGAATGGTGACAGCCCACTCCTGAGTGTGCAGGCTAACAATAGAGAGCTCAGGTGTGGAAAGACTCCTCAGGCTGAAATGGAGCTCAAGAAGTCCTCTCATTCTCTTCCTCCTGCAGGGTGGTCAGCCTCTTCCAGACACGGGAGAAGCTCGGTGTTTAGATGAAAACCACAGCTAATCTACTAATTATGCAAATTGTGCATCCAAATATATAAACGAACTAGCTGCTCTTGACAATGAAAGTTTTTACTTCTAAATGTAGAAACCAACAGTCTTTAATCACTTCTTTAAAAGTAACCCAATGAGAGTATAGCAGCGATATAACTCTGTCCTAGTTAAAGATGCTTCTGTCATTTTGACATGCCAGGGTTTCTTTGGAACCAGGTTCTTACGGGCAGGCCTCCTCTTTCTATCAGTGCAGCTCAAAGCACCTTGCTTCTCATAGAATCATGTGCACTGGAGGTGGAAAGGACCTACGAGGTCATCTAGGTCATTTTACAGATGAGGAAACTGATGCCAGGTCACATAAATAGCAAGGAGCAGAGTCAGATCCCCTAATTCTAGATTCATCGGGAGTTTTTCCCTCACTACACCAGGGTGAGGTCCAAAGTGCTCCAAGATCAAACAGATTTGATCTAAAGTGACATTTGTTCATGTGTTGCCTTAAATTCTCCTCAGAAGGCCCACCTAATACACTGGAAGCCTTCCTGTAGCTCTTTTAATTTAATGTTAGATGTGATAGTGCAATAAACAAATACCATCCATTAGTCTGGCTGCCCTTTTACTTTCCATTTGTGCCCAGCAAGTTTAGATAAAGACTGGAACAAAAATTTAGCCAAAATTATCCATTATTTAGTAAGCAGATCATTAAGAAGGGAGCTTATTAACTCCCAAGACAGCCCATTCCATCAATAAACAACTGTAATTGAAATTCTTTCTTATATGGACCTAAAATCTGCTTCTCTTTAACTTTTGTCTGTTGATCCTAGTTTTTCCCATTAGGGCCAAGTTGAAGAAGTTTACTTTCTCTTTCCCATGACAGCCCTTCAAATTGATGAAGACCATTACCCCACTATGTGGAGGAGTGAGGCCTAAGCTACCTACTGCCTACAATAGACAAGACCTTTTAGACATCAGACCACAAAGAAAACCATAATTTATAGTTCACCAAGCTTGCTTACCCAGCCAACCTTCTGCTGCTTTGTATCCAAACTTTACCTGATAAACCCCTTCAGGTAGGCCCTAGGACAGACTTCAGGCATAATCATGAAGTATTATGTAGAGAGAATCATCTGTAACTTCTTGCCACTGGGAGGAAACTAGATCCAATTCTAAGGAACCTTTCTGCCACCTTCCTTTCTTGTGTGTCAGAGTAAATGTCTAAAGGCATTGTGGGGGCAGCTAAATAGTTACATCAGCCCTGAAGTCAGGAGGAACTGAGTTCAAATGTGGCCTCAGACACTTACTAGCTGTGTGACCCCGGGCAAGTTGCTTAACTCTGGTTGCCCCCCCCCCCAAAAAAAAAAACCCAAGACAAAAAAATAAAGTCATTGTGTTTCTTGGGGAGTGTGCTGACTATTTTACTCTGCCTGCTCTCTGTCCTTTACAGACCCCAGGAAGAATAACTTGGTGGAGATGATCCTGGATGTCAACGTCAGCCAGCTGACAGAGAGGCAGAAGGGGATGTTCATTCGGCAGATTGGCGTCCTCTTGGGGGTGCTAGATTCTGACATCACTGTGCAGAAGATCCAGCCCTACACAGAACAGAGGTGGGGATCAGGCAAAGGAGACAGTCATGGGGCCAGGCTTCCACTGAGCAAGAATGGGGGTGGAGGGGCCTAGGTTTCCTCATTTTGATCCTGTCACAGCAAAGGGAGAGAGTCCCCCAAATCTTCTGTGGTAATAATCTGTCTCTTGGGTCTCACCAGACAAAAAGAATTCACTGAATCTAACCTACCCTAACAGGGCAGCTAGGTGGGACAGTGGTTAGAGTGCTGGAAAACCTGTGTTCCAATCTTGCCTCAGACACTTCCTAGCTATGTGACCATAGGCAAGTCACTGAACTTCTCTGGATCTCGATTTCTTCACTGGTAAAATGAAAGGGTTGTACTCCATGACCTCTACAATCCCTTTCAACTCTAAGGCTATAGTCTTAAGGTGAAGATTTCTTCCCTAACCTTTTTTTGACCCATTTAGAAAAGGCCTCTTGTGTCAGCATCAGAGTCCATTGACTTTTTCCTGGATTGCTTTTCCTCACAGCACAAAGATGGTGTTTTTTGTACAGAATGAGCCTCCACACCAGATCTTTAAAGGCCGTGATGTTGCAGCGATGCTCAAGAGTGAGCTGAGGAAGCAACAAACAGACTTCCTGATCTTCCGAGCTCTGGAAATCAATACAGTCAGTGAGTAGTTCTAGGCCATGGGAACCCAGGACCTGTGAGAAAAAGCTTGGCCATTCTTGCCTTCCCGTAGAAGGGACGTTCTCATCAGCTTGGATTCCGGGTGTTAATCACATTTTGGCTGGTATTCATATTGGTGCCCATAGAGGTATCATGACATGATGGATAGAGGGAACCGTCCTTAGGGCCATCTCTGAGTCTTACTGCTGCGCAGCCCAGGGCAAGTCTCTTAACATTAAACGAAGCCTTTCCCAATCCCCCTTCCTAGCACCTTCCTTCTGTGATGATCTCCCGGTCATCTTGTCTATGTCTCGTTTGTGCCTAGTTGTTTACATGTTGTCTCCCCAATTAGACTGGGAACTCTTGGAGAACAAGGACAGTCTTTTACCTTCCTTTGTATCCCCAGTTCTTAGCATAGCTGGCACATAGTAGGTGCTTAATAAATGTTCATGCCTTGACTGTGCTCCAGGCGACTCTCTTAAACCCTTTAGTTGTAGAACAGGTACCAGTCTGCTTTGGTAGAGGGAGTCTTGTCACTGGAAATTCCTAATACCAATAAAATCATAGGTCCAAGTCAGAACAAATAATAATAAAGCCCATAATGAAGTTGCTAACCAGCCCCTGAACTTGGTTACTGTGTGGGTCAAATTGTGTTCCCCCTGTCAGTGGTGATGTCTCAACTGCCCTCACATAGCCTAAAACGTAAGCATTGAGTCTTTGCTCAAACACCATTGGGCTGACAGGGCTCAGCTGTATGACAGCAAGAACTAAGTCCTCACCTGATACATCGGAATTGTCTTGGTGTGGACTTCTACAGATGAAAAGCCTCCTGTAAAGGGCTTTGAAAACCTTAAAGGCTTTTTAAAGATGAGCCATTGTCCTGCTTGTTGTGGCGGAGCTAATCCTGCATATTAGAGCTGGCAGCCAGGCCCCTCTGGTGAATATAGGAAACCCTGTTATCAGGAAACTGCTACAGACCAAGGAGCATTGAACACTTTGAGCATTCTGCACTTTACCCAGGGAATCAGAAGTCTTCCCTTCCGGCCAGCTTGGCTAGAAGCTTGGCTTTTTTTAGTGACTTCCCTTCCCTTCCCTTCTCCCGTCAGCATGTCAGTTGAACTGCTCTGATCATGGCCGCTGTGATTCTTTCACCAAGCGCTGTATCTGTGACCCTTTTTGGATGGAAAACTTCATTAAAGTACAACTGAAAGATGGAGAGAGCAACTGTGGTATGTACCCCTTGGAGCTCAGTTAGCTTAATTTAACACTGATCCTGTCGCTGAGGTGAGCAAGCATATGGGGCTGACAATGGAGATTAGCTTTGGGCATTCATTTCCTCTTCAGAAATGACTTCTATTCCCCTTATGTACAGTCTGGGCAAGCTCTGAGCATAAAAATTAGCTGAATTGTATGTAAGATGAGCAGAGCATCTAAGTAAGATAAGGCCTCCTGATAGGGACTTTCTGAGGTTCATGGATGTGATTTATCTTCTCTGTTTTTCCCCATCACAGAAATAGCTTTCCATTCAGCCATGTTTTTCTGTATCAGCCAACCCTATCTCTCCAGTATCCTTGTGTGCTTTGGAGGCAACAGTAATGGTAGCCAGTGAACTATTAGGACTTCCCCCAAGAATGCCAAAGGGTCCCTCCTCCTCGTGCTCAAAGGGCTGACCTCTGACCTTCTCTGGAGAGTCCTGAGACTGACCAGGAAATGGGTCCATTACTTTCTATTGGGTCGTGATCTTTCATTCCAGACGCCTATTCCCTTCTGGTGGTCACCTGCATCTACATATGTCCACCTGTACATTGGCTCTCAGCAGCAAGGAAGCAGAGGCCCTGGCCCCATCTCTGCCTTCCCAACCCTGACTTTTTAGTTTTCCTCTACAGAATGGAGCGTCCTCTATGTCATCATTGCCTCGTTTGTCATTATTGTTGCATTGGGGATCCTGTCCTGGACTATGGTCTGCTGCTGTAAGAGGTAAGACAGGAAAGGACCCAGGATGCTGCTAACTCCCCCTCAATAACTGAAGACTAGGTATAACTAGCTGTCATCCTCCCTTTTTACATGATAATTGTCACAGCCACATTGTGGCAGTTGAAGAGATCATTAAAGACTAGTTGTGCCATTACACCATCATCAAGGTCACTATTCTCTTTTCCACAATATGAGAGGTTTAGGGCAGTAAAATTTGCCATGATTGGCTGATATTTGAAGAGAAAAGATGACTTTCAGACTCTTTCATTACCTGTCAGCCTGTGAGGCCTGGTCCACAGCTTTTTAAACACTGTGCTACCCATCTGAGCCTGGAACCTCTTTCATCGGCCTTGATTCGAGTTGTTAGTATGCCTCCCTTCCCTTCTTACGCTCTGTGATAAAGCCAAGCTAACATTCCACCTCTCCTTCTCGCCATATTCCATTTCCTGTCTCTGTACTTTGGCACTGCCCTGGCTGTCCCCTGTGCCCAGAACGCACGCCCACCTTATCTCTTCCTCTCAGTGTCCCTCTTTCCTTCTTCCTTTTGTGCCAGTGACACCCTTCCCGATCTCTCCCTGCTCCTAATGCTTCCCTCAGTTCATCTTACATTGATTTTGCATATGCTTACTCATGGGCTTGTTGTCTCCCCTGAAACAACATGAACACCCAAAGGCCAGGGACTGTTTCTGCTTGGTCTCTGTATCCCCAGCAGCCCACTTAGAGTGACTAGCATATGGTAAACAATCAATGCTTGTTGACTGTCTTCTAGGCGAAAAGGGAAACCCAAGAGGAAAAGCAAGTACAAGATCTTGGATGCCACAGATCAGGAAAGTCTGGAGCTAAAACCAAACCCCAGAGCAGGTAATCCTTCTCCAGGGCATGGTCATTTGAAGCTGGGGGCAGGAAGGTTTTTAGCCTACCTGATCCAAAGAAAAGTGTCTGGAATCTGGGTCAAGTCAGCAGAATACTATTCACCTGACCTTGATCCTTAGTAGTGCATGTGACATTCTTTAGAGAGGATGGGTTTCCTGTGAGGACCCCTACTTAGCTCCCTCTGTTACGTAGAGCTGAAGCAAACCCACCCATAGGGTGGAGAAGTACCTAGACAGCACCAAGGCTGGAGGAATCACATCTGAGGGTGCTGACTGATAAGCTTGGAAAGATCATAGAGAGCCAGAGAGGTTTGCTACAGGGTAGGAAATGAGCAAATGCTTTCCCAGTTTTCTTATTTTTTAAATAGAAGATGGAGTGGTGAATTCTTTAAATTTTAGACTGCTGAGCTTGAATTTGATTCTGACAAAATCCTAGAATGTGAAAGGATGTTTTGTGAACATTTGCATGGGGAGCAGTGAACACTCAAAACCAGCATGACATTATCAAAAGTTACTTTGCCAATCTACTCTCAGGGAGATTAGGCTGGTGTAGGGGTCATGAGAAGTACTATAAATATGGGGAGTGTGCCTGGATTTCAGCAAAGCAACTGATGGTGTCTCATTACAGCCCTTGTGAACAAGGTGGAGAGATGTTGGTTGGATTTAGAACTGGTTGAATGATCGGACCCCTGGTTCTCATCTGATGCTCTTTTCAGGAGACCCGAAGAGTGGGCATTGGCATTGATCCAGTAAAAGAGACTGAGGAGCAGAATCAGTGGGATAGGAAGAGAAACAGGAGAGAGGCACCATGGGAACCAAGGGAGAAGAGAGCATGTAGAAGGAAAGAGCAGTTGATACTGTCAAAAAAAAGTTATGAAGAGGTGAAGGAAGTTGAGGACAGAGAAGAAGAGGTCATCAGTGATCACTGAGAGAGCACTTTCAGCCAAGTGATGGGGTAGAATCCAGAGGGGTTTCAAGGGGCTAAGGAATTATTATGAGGAGGCAGAGAATATGGGGATTCTTTCTAGGAGTTTGGCAGTGAAAGGAAGGAAAGCTAGAGGCTACTAAATAGCTTGAGGGCATGGCAGGGTTGACTAAAGGTTTATTTAAGGATGCAAGAGTCCTGGGAAGGTTTGTATGCGGTAAAGAAAGAGCTAATGGTTAAGGAGAGATTGAAGAGCCAGAGATGGAATGACCAATGGGTTAGGCTGCTGGAGGACATGGAAAGGGATGCGATCACCTTGGGGGATGGTGGTTTGGACTTGACGAGAAGAGCCATCGCTTCCTCACAAACAAGAATAAAGAAGAAGATGAGAAAAAGTGAGTAGAAAAGATGAGGAAGCTCCCAAGTCTTTTCTCATTTAAGTAGTGGGTAAGGTCTTCCGTCTTCTGAGAAGACGGGAATGGCATCAGGGTAATCAATTAGGGAAGAGAAAAAAAGATTGCCATTACGATATTGAGCACCCAGTTGAGATTGTGTAACATCAGTGTGTAGTAGACCTATTTGGCATAGCTGTGCAGCTTTCTGCATTGGCATTAAGCTGCAAAGAAGTTGGAGCAGAGTAGATAGAGAGTGAAGATGACTAGGGTTGATGTTGGCTGGGGTGGGGGTGGGGGTGGGGGTGGGGGTGGGGGGATGGAAGGAAAAGGCAGCAAGATAGTGAAAGGTGGGTGATAGTAGAGAGTTGACCCTTGGGTCAAAGAGGACAATGACAAGGATGAGATAAGGCTGGGAGGAATGGAGGGGCTAGAGGTCTTAGTAAGGATAAAGAGGCAGAAGGAAAAGTGATCGTGATTAGAGAAGGCATTTTCACAGTTCAAGGTTACAGAGTTGGAGCAGGAGTGGCTGAGATTTCTAAGGACTCAAGACTGAACTTTAGGTAATCCACATGTTTTCTCCAGCAGGTGGAAATGAATGAAGGAGACAAACAAAGACTTGTTAGAGAAGTAAAGAGAAAGCCAGAAGTCCTCACAGCTTAGAACCTGGGGAAAGGAGAGAATCCTAAATAGGAAAGAGGGGGTCCTTAGTGCCATTGCTCCTTCCTTGCTAAGAACTGAGGAAGTTGTTGTCCTGTTGGAGTTTGGAGGAGGTTTCCAGAAAATAGTGGAAATAGAAACCAGAGGACAGGTTATTCAAGAGTGGGAGATGAGAAATGGAAGCACAATGTAGATTTCTCAGTTTGCTTGTGAAAGGCAAAAAAGAGATTACTAGCTGAGGGAAGAAGTGCTGGGTCAAGGTTGTTTTTTTTTTCTTTTTTTTTTTTTTAAAGATAGAGGGGGCGAGGGCAGCTAAGTGGTGCAATGGATAAAGCACCAGCCCTGGATTCAGGAGGACCTGAGTTCAAATCTGGCCTCAGACACTCAAGTGTGTCTTACTAGCTGTGTGACCCTGGGCAAGTCACTTAACCCTACTTGCCTCTATAAAAATAAAAAAATTTAAATTAAAAAAAAAAAAGATAGAAGGGACAGTTGGGCCGGGGAAACACCCTCGGTAGCAGTGATGGCAGAGGATGAACACGCCTCTGGCCTTTGAATCCTTCTTCCTCTTTGAGGGAGAGAAGAAGATTGCTATTAATAAGGACACTAAGGTCCCCAATGCCTGTTTGTTCATGATCAACAAGGAGGACCACACACTGGGAAATATCATCAAATCACAGTTACTAAAAGACCCTCAGGTGCTGTTTGCAGGCTATAAAGTCCCCCACCCACCCACCGTAACACAAAATCATCATTCGCGTGCAGACCACTCCAGATTATACCCCTCAGGAAGCTCTCCCCAGCACCATCATGGATCTGATCAGCAGGCTCTCCTTGTTGGAGGAAGGATTCTGGGTTGCTCTCAAAGACAAACAAGAAGGAATTGAATAGTTCTTGGTGTCTTCCCCATGCGGTTTTTGTAGGATTGTGAGCACAGAAACTCTTCCTCCCTGCTGACATCCAACTGGTGTGAAAAGTTGGGGGTGGGGAGCCTCATCGCTTTTCTCTTCAGTATACAACTCCTATAATTTCCTCATTAAATGTATTTCTTACCTTTGGGGAAAAAAAAAAGATAGAGGAGGCACCTGAACATTTTGCTGGCAGAGGTGGGGAGAGCCAGCAGGGAAGGAAACAGAAAATGCATGAGATGCAGCATGATTGAGGGACCAAGGTCCTAGAGAAGGAAAGAAGAACATGGGGTTAAGCATAAGTTGAATGATAATTCCTTAGTGAGAGAGAAAGGCTCACCTCTTCCTTTGAGATAAGATGGGAGAATAAAATGAAAAAAATGCTGAGATGTGAAGGAAGGAAGGTGAACAAACTCACTTTGGGTGCTATCAATCCTGAGTAAAGCAGGAAGCACAAAGGTTTTGAATGTTGGGTTTGGAGCAGTCGTTGGTGTGAATTTGGTTGGACGTTTAACAAGAGATAAGTAGGGGCAGCTAGGGGGTGCAGTGGAGAAAGCACCAGTCCTGGATTCAGGAGGACCTGAGTTCAAATCCAGCCTCAGACACTTGACACTTACTAGCTGTGTGACCCTGGGCAAGTCACTTAACCCTCATTACCCCGAAAGAGAGACAAGTAAAAGGATTCCTGACCAAATGGGGCTGGAGGGGTCAGGGGAAGGCAGAACTTGTCTATAGCTACAAAGTATTCACCAGCTGTGTACAAAGGCAAAACTTTTCCTTGCCATCTTCCACAAGGGCGTGCTCCTTGACCTGGGAGCCAGTGGAGAAAGTGGGCAAGGTGAATCCTGGGAATCCTGGGTCTAGGGAATGAGCCCAGGTGATGTGCTCTGAAGCCAGAAGCACCTCATGCCCTGCTGGTTTGTGAACGTTCCTCCTGCACAGATTGGGCCATGGGCCCCAGAGCTCCTTTCACTGCTGTGTTCCTTGGAGGTGCTGTACCACACTCGTGGCTCTCCCCAGTGTTTCCCTTGAGTGCTTTTGAAAGGAATTCCTAGTTATCTGAGTGCTAGGGCTTCTCTCAGGGGCAGGCACAGTGTTGGCACAAGGGTTGCCCCAAATTTCCCTCCTTTTCCCCTTTCCCCCTTGTTTCTTACACTCATCTTCCCTACAGGCAACAAGCAGAAAGTCCCCATCCTGAACACTAGCCTGATGCACTCCGAGTCTGAACTGGACAGTGATGAAGCCATCTTCACCTGGCCAGACCGAGAGAAGGGCCGATTACTTCGAGGCCAGAATGGTTCTCTGCGCAATGGACAGGCTCCACTCAAGCCCAAGACCCCCAGAGAGGAGATCTTGTAGCCACTCTGTGCCCCTGAGAGGAATGGGGAGCAGGAGGAAGGCAGGGAATATCTCTGCATTAGGGAAGAGGGGACAATGAAAGCTTGAGAGGTCCGGGCTGCTAAGTCATTTCCAAGACAGACAGACAGAGGGAGAGAGAGAGAACGTGTGTGTGTGTGTGTGTGTGTGTGTGTGTGTGTGTGTGTGTGCGCGCGCGCGCGCGCGCGCGAGCGAGCGTGTGTTTCTCCTGCATTCTCTCCTCTCCCTCCCTCCCCCAACTCCGAACAGAACTGGTTGTACTTGAATGCAGACATCTCTAAGGAACTCCAGAGGAAACTGTGAATGAAGAGGCTCCCTCTTCCCCAGGACTCAGCTGTAAGAGCTCAGGACCCCTTTTTCTGTGGGGAGGCCATTGGGGCGGGAAGGCAGGGCTGGGGGTGGGGCAGGATGCCATGTAAGCAGTTCTGGAGCTGCTGTTCCAGCCTGCCCTGGCTTGCTTCATTCCCTCCTCTTCTCCTCACCTGCCCGTACGCCATCCTTTGGGTATGGTTGCTTTCTTCTCCCATCCCAAGTCCTTCCTAGAGCCTGGGCTGCCAGGGCACAAGGAAAAGCAGCACAGCAGAACCTCTTCCCCTTCCCCCTTTCCAGTTCCAGATGGAACTCCAGGTTCCTGATGTCCCTGGGACAGCTTGGAATATGAATCTTTTGGTGTGTTTAAATTATTTGTCCTTTCACTGAGATGAAGAGAACTAAGCCTCCTTCTCAGGCCCCGAGAGAGCAAGGCTGTGAGCAAGAGGTAGCACTGGTAGTTTTATGGGCCAGGGATTCTTCTTGGGAACCCAGGCTTATTCCCAGGGTCTTCCCCACTCCCGCTGCCCTCTGCCCATTCTGTCAGATGTGGAGTCCTCGCTGTCCACCAGCGACGGGAACAACCTCTGTATCCCCTCGTCATCTGAGCCCCATTCCATCCACTTGAGTCAGACTTTTTCTCCACTTAGGCCCCAAGGAAGGAGAGAGGACAGGGTTGGGCCCATTCACTTCAGGGATAACTGCATCCCTGCTGCTTTTAGTTCCCATGCCCAACAGGCTTTCAGAGCAAGCATAGGGCAAGTGCCCACATTGTGGTGGCTTCACCTGGACCTCAATGATTTGCGCTTCACATTCTCCTCCTATTCGGGCTCATGGCCAAGTTCCTCAAGCCTCTGAAGCCAGGGCTCCCTCCCTGTCCTGCAAGGTTGGCATCAAAATGAAGATAGTCACTGGAATTGGCAGAAATGTAGCAGCAGTATGTGTCTGTGTGTGCACATGTGTACACATGCATGCTCAGAACAGATGAGAATGAGGACTTTCCTCATTACCATTTTCTCACTGTTTATTCTCCATCAGAATGTCACTCCTTGTCTATTGGACCTGTTTGCACACTTCAGGGCCCGATTCTTTGCCTGGAAAATTCTCCTTGGGCAAGGAGGCCTGCTGTGCATCTCTGCCTTGCTGATGACAGCTTTGCCCTCCATTTCTGGGTACTGGAGGTTTGGGGGGAAACTTTTTTTTAAAAGAAAAAAATTGATACTACTGCACTGCAGACACGCTGTGAGATGATTAAACGTGCTATTTGATTTTTCTTGTAGCTCACTGAATGTAGTCATGCCTCTTTGCCAGCCTTATTGAGTTTTCAGTAAAGCCTGCTATTTCCCATTCATTCTCCTCACCTATGACAGGCACCAGCTAAGAAGTCAAGATGAGGTTCAGTTAACTGTCAAGTATGGGCAGCTGGATGGCACAGTGAATAGAGTATTAGACCTGGAGTCAGGAAGACCTGTGTTCATATCTGGTCTTAGACCAGACCCCTTGGCAGGTCATTTAACCTTGTTTGCCTCAGTTTCCTCATTTGTTAAAAAAAAAATGAGCTGGAGAAGGAAATAGCAAACCCTACTAGTGTCTTTGCCAAGAAAACCCCAAATGGGTGACAAAGGGTTGGCCACAACTGAACAACAGCTGTCAGATGGATGCCTATAGTATAGAGTTTTCTGAGAGTTCCTGGGCCCACCTCCTCCTCCTGTCATTTTATTTATTTATTTGTTTGTTTGTTTGTTTAATTTTGGTGAGACAATTAGGGTTAAGTGACTTGCCCAGGGTCATGCAGCTAATAAGTGTGTCAAATGTCTGAGGCTGAATTTGAACTCAGGTCCTCCTGAATCCAGGGCTGGTGCTCTATCCACTGCACCATCTGGCTGCCCCCTCCTGTCATTTTAGATAGGGAAGTTTTCTTCCACCTTTACCATGCCATTGTACCTCGATAAAGGTGATGCATGGATACATGGGTATGCACAGGCTGTGGGAGTCCAGGACTGCTTTGAACTCTGGGAATAAAGATGAGAGGAAGGTCTTCAGATGTTATTTGCACAGCTCCCTGCCTTCTTTATTTCTCTTAGAAGGGGCTGGGACTTTTAGCCTGAATAAAGGCAGAACTAGGGAGGACATGGCAGCTGTCAACTATTGAAAGGAATGTCACATGGAAAAGATCCTATTTTTCTGATTGGCCCCAGAAGACAAAACTAGAGGCGATGAGTAGACATGTCAGAGGGAAGTTTTGGTTTGATATCAGGAAAATCTTCGTGGGAGCCACTCCCATGCAGAACCAGCCACCTCCAGAGGCCACAGATAATCATTTTCATTGGTGGTCTTTAAGGAGACACCATGTGGCCACTGGGTTGCCGTGCATCTCAGGGGAGGGCTTTTTCAGCTAAGTATTGAACTAGAGGATCAGGAAGCTCCCTCCCAGCTCTTTTCATTCTCTGTTAGTTGAGGGAGGAGGATCAAAGCAGATCAAGCTGTCCTCTCCTCTCCTCGCCTCGCCCGGGGTAAACTGAATGCCACCTGTGTACACAAAAGCTCTTTCCCAGCTTGCGTTATCTCTGATCACAGAATACCCCTGAGCTAGATACTGTCGACATTACCCTCATTTTACACTGCCTTGCATGTGGTCACTCAGCCGTTTCCAGAGCCAGGCCACAGACTCGTGTCCTCCTAACTGCAAACCCAGGTCTCCCTGGGCATCAGACTTGGGGAGACGAAGCTTGCCTGAACAGCTACAATATGAAGAGGAGTGAGGTGGTACGATCACAGAACAGAGACATCACTTTCAGCCCGATGGGTGCTGGGGAGTTTCATGGAGGGCTGGGACTTTAGCTGAGTCTGAACAGAAAGGTTTTAAACATGGGCAGGTGGCAAGGTGCATTGGGCAGGAGGAGTGGGGGAGGGGAGAATTCAAGTAGAGTAAAACCTTGTGTTGGAAAGAAGGGAAGAGAGAGAAGCCTGGAAACACTGGCTGATCCTTTGGCCAAACCCCTCGGATGGACGTCATCTTATAGACAGCAAGAATCGTTGAAGAGTCCTGAATGATGAAGAGGTGTTTGGAAGTGTTTCAGATCAATGAACTGAGTTCTAACAATGGGGTGGGATACATCCAAAGAAGGGGAGCTTGGAAAGGAGATCGGGCTATTTATTTTGGAAAGTGAGGGGTTGTGGACACAGAATGGTGCCTAGGCTTCAACACGTGACAGCTTGTTCTTCATTTTGTTACAAGGGTCTTTTGGATGGGTCAGGGATGCCAGAAAATGACAATGCTTTTTCAAAATTCTTAAGGCATCAGTTTGGGGTTGTTTTTTTCATTAAGTTTTTTTTTTTTAATTGTGAAAGCATTTTATTATTTTCCGGTTACATGTAGAGATAGTTTTCAACATTTGTTTTTATAAGATTTCTAGTTTCAAATTTTTTTCCCTCCCTGCCCCCCTCCCCAAGAAAGCAAATAACCTGATATAGGTTATATATGTACAATAACATTAAACATATTTATGCATTAGTCATGTTAGAAGAATCAGAGAAAAAAGGAAAAACCTCAAAAATGAAAGCAAGGGCATCAGTTTTTAAACAGAGGATATCACAGTCAGCCAGGTCAGAGAGGTCACTACCCAGGCGAGATGGAATTAAGGTACAGCAATAATTTGCAGACCTTAGCAACTAATTTGTATCTGAAGAATTGTGGTTGAGGGGCTCTGGTCCTAAAGGAGAAATTTTAAATGACTGGTGAAGGGCAGCTAGGTGGCGAAGTGGATAAAGCACCGGCCCTGGATTTAGGAGAACCTGAGTTCAAATCCAGCCTCAAACGCTTGACACTAGCTGTGTGACCCTGGGCAAGTCACTTAACCCTCATTCCCCAGACACCCCCCCCCCAAAAAAAAAAAGACTGGTGAAACAATTGACCAAGAGGAAAATCAGGAAAAGGAGCTGGGCTGTGTGAGTCTTCTTTGAGTGCTCTGGCCCTGCCATTGCTGGCCACCTTTTCCCATACTGATGCACTTTCTTTCATCCTCAGCTCAAAGGTTGAGGCAGGGAATTATACTACTCCTTGCTCCCCATTGCCATTTCCATGTTTTTCCCCTTCCTCCATCACTCTCTTCCTTTGAGGTTCATGCTATTCAGATTACTGCCCAATCAAAATCCTGATAGCAGATATACAGACCCTCAGATCACTCCCCTTCCTTATAATTTTTCTCAGGGCAGGTAGGTGGCACAGTGGATAAAGCACCAGCCCTGGATTCAGGAGCACCTGAGTTCAAATTTGGCCTCAGACACTTGACACTAACTGTGTGACCCTGGGCAAGTCACTTAACCCTCATTGCCCCACAAAAAAAAAAATTTATAATTTTTCTCTCCTCAATTCCTGTCGTCATTGCAAGGGGACTTCAACATATATGATTCTCCCTCAAATACCCAAACCATTTAGTTCCTCAACCTACTTATCTTCCATGAGCTACTTCTCTACCCCATCTCAGTGTGAGATTTAAAATTGGATATTAGATCATAAATCTCCCCTACTTAACCTTTCCCTTAATTTATCTCCCAAACTAGTAAATGGAAGCAGGTTTTGGTTTTCTAGATAGACCTTTTTATTTATAGTTATGATAGTCACAAGGTGATGTTGGTTAGAAGGATAGGAAAGTAGAAACACAATACAAATCGTCTTAAGTCTAAGCTTAGTCTATATTCCTTATAACAACTCACCAAACCGACAAGGCCACCAACCGACAAGGCCACCAACCGACAAGGCCACCTTTGGAGAGAGAGAGTCCGTGCCGCGCCGTCAGGAGTCCCGCCAAGCAGGCAAAAAGGCCTCTCTCCTTTTCTCCACCCCGGAAGTCAAAAAAAACCCGGCAGGCAGTCTGACATGCGCAGCAGGCGCACTGTACCTGGCAGGCAGTCTGACATGCGCAGCAGGCGGACTGTACCCGGCAGGCAGTCTGACATGCGCAGCAGGCAGACTGTTCATCTCCTCCCCAAAAGGGTGGTCCTTGAAAAACTGGCGTCTTTCAGTTATCCTAACCGACTGTTAAAAACTTTCATATTTTACCACATTTCCCCCCTTTGCTTCCTCAAGAAACGGAATGTTTCCTTGATGGAACAGTAAAAAGAATATAATAACTTTTGCTGACTAATAATATGCGAACAACAATACAGAAAAGGAAGAGAGGAAAGTTTTGTCCAGAGGGGCGATTTTTTTTTTTTTTTCTCATGAACCGACGCTTTGACATTAGTCTTGCAAAGGGAGAGCCTCTGCAGAGAGTACATGTTACAGATAGTATATAACAGAAAGGAGATAGTAAAAGCTAATAAAGCAAAACAGTTCATATAAAGTCTCTGAGTTCTCTTGTCTTCTTGAAGTGGTAAGATGTCATCAGGAGGAAACTGGATTCTGGTCTGGAAAACTGGATTCTGGACTCTGGTCTGGAAAGCTGGATTATCTTCTTTAACTGTTTGAATTGCTGTATTTTTAAAACCTGAGCATAGCATTGTCAATGATCAAATTAATAAATTCCATTACATTCCCTCCTTTATATGGTTAGACTTGTAATAGAGGGTTGAGGTAGTTATGCAATGTGTAACACTTTTTACCACCATGTGTCTGGATCAAAGCCAAATTTAGTATGTGTTCATGACACCTGAAAATGTTATGGAAAGGTTATCATACCATATCTCATGGTTCTGAGACAGCCAGTGATTGTGCTAGGCCACAGGTGAATTCAACTGAGTGAGATAAAAAGATAAATAAGTTCAGTTAAATTAGGTTAAATTAGGAGGGAGAGAGGATGAATACTGGACTGTGCCTAGTAATTGTGCTCTACATAGTCACCATCATAAGCAAACCATGGACTTACGTATA
This sequence comes from Dromiciops gliroides, assembly GCF_019393635.1. Classification (NCBI taxonomy): domain Eukaryota; kingdom Metazoa; phylum Chordata; class Mammalia; order Microbiotheria; family Microbiotheriidae; genus Dromiciops; species Dromiciops gliroides. The sequence continues at coordinate 589,021,074 of NC_057863.1, read as the reverse complement.
CCTGTCTCTCCTTTTGTTGCACATATATTCTCTCCAGGGCCTGCGTCAGAGTTCACAGCAAGTTAGTCTCTGAAATGATAAGTTTCCATATTTCTGAAATCTCATTAATTTCACCAAAGACAATATGATGGTAAAAATGTGTGCTATGCTGCATAACTGAGAGTATATTAGTGATATATACAATAATTCCAAACCATACCCAGAGTATAATGACATATAAATAATAAACGAATGTAAATAGCTGATTATATTAGACATTGTTACATAATCTTCTTTTAGACATTATTACATAATCTTCTTTTAGCAAGTAGACCACATCATCTTATACATGAATTCTCTGGTATAACAGTAGCAGATACTTAAAGTGGTGATTAATTCATCAAAAAGAAATAAGACTTCAATTAGCAAGATTCAATATTCAATGTTTTCAGTGAGGTATCAAGCAATTTCTGGTACTTTTTAGTTAAACAGAACAACATACAAGAGAAAGGAGAAAAATAAATAAATAAAACAAAACTCATTAGAACTCATGGTTCTCTCAAAAAGAAAGAGTAAATAAAAAAAAAGAAGAATTCTGGTAGCTTCTGAGGCCCGATAGCCTCACCCACAGCATATACTTAAAATGTCTTTGAATAATCACTTAGTTTACAAAATTTAGTTTTAAAGAAAAGCAAAAGAAACAAAAGTAAAAAAAAACCAAAGCAAAACCAAAAATAAAAAATAAAAAGCAAAAGATTCGCTAAGCACCCTTTTGTGCTCTTAAAGAACTTAAAGGTGCAGTCAATTCCAGGTCTTTTCAGTGCCTTTCAAAAGTCAAAACAAAAACAAAAAAAACCCAAAAATTAATAAAAAAAAAAAAAAATAGTTGAGGTAGGCCAGAAAACTAGGCCATGTACTTCAGTGCTTTTGCCTGTAGAAGGAAATGCTTGTTAAATTATAAGGTATTTAAGCTGCTAGAGTTTGGGGTATGCCACATTGTTTTAACTGGTTCCCCAATTCTCTGCATGCCAAAGTGGCAGGGGTTTCTGAATTGTCATTGATCTTTCTAATGCTGTCATAATGTTCTTTATGGTAGAAAATGTGGAGTTCTGTAGCATCAGTTTTGTCTGTGCCACTGATTTTCAATAAAGGCTGATTTAATTGATGAACCACAACATTCAGCTGATGCTGCTTAGCAAATGCTACAATTGTATCATTTCCTCCCCACTTTCCAAATTTCTTTAATTCATCAACATATTCTTCAAAAGGGGAGTCATTTACTATAAAAGACTCAAACTCTTGTCTATGGTTAATCATATAAGAAGCAGCTTCTTGTCTGTGTCTGAGATGATTTCTACAGTGACCTTCTAGCTGGTCTGCTAAAGCCCTAAAAAGGCAATTTCCGTCTCCTGATACTTTACGAAGACTGAGTCCCAAAGCATTTAACTGATCAGTGGGATTCTTAAATGGGAACTTCCTGTTTCCTCTGAACTTTCTTTGCTCTTTAACAGTTGCTATCGTTAGGGTTTTTACCTCTTTAGCGTCTACCTCAGGTCTATCTGAAATCTCTTCACCTATGAATGGTGCAGGCTTTATATGAGAGCAATGAATCCATGAGTCTTTTTCACCAATTTTAATGGCGGTAGGAGTTGTCAATAATACCTGAAAAGGTCCTTCCCAGGCAGGTTGAGTTCCACTGGTTCTCTGAAAATTCTTTACATATATTTTATCTCCTGGGTTGAAGTTATGCAATGAAAAGTCTAATGGTCCTGCCTGGACCACAGCTCCTGCCTCATGGAGTTCACGTAGCCTGGTCTGTAATTCCTGTATATAGGAAGCAACAGAAGTATCACCTCCCACCAGTGATGTATAAACTGGGGAAAAAGTTTTAGCTTGGATAGGAGGGTGACCAAAAAGCATTTCATAAGGAGATATATGAAGTTCTCCTCTTGGTCTACTTCGTAGATAGAATAATGCCAATGGTAGAACATCAGGCCATTTCAAATGGGTTTCAGTACATAATTTGCCAATCATACTCTTAAGCTCTTTATTCATACGTTCGACTTGGCCTGAACTTTGTGGATGGTAGGGCGTGTGGAATTTTGGAGTCACTCCCAAGAAAGAGTAGATTTGGGATAAAATCGAATCAGTGAAATGTGTGCCTTTGTCAGAATCGATGCGGGCTGGTGGGCCAAAACGAGGTACTATCTCTTTAAGAAGAATTTTGGCAACAAAGGCAGCTGTGGCTCGGGGGCTGGGAAAGGCCTCCACCCACCGAGTGAGCTGATCAACTATAACAAGGCAAAATTTATAATGTCCTGCTTTTGGCATAGTAATATAATCAATTTGTAAGTGCTCAAAAGGTGTATATGCTAGAGGACGCCCTCCATAAGCTTTGGCCTTAAAAGCATACTGATTATAAGACTGACATGTGGAGCAGCCCGAGCAGATTCGAGATGCTGTATTAGTCACACCTGGTGCTATCCAGGTTCTCTTAATAGAGTCTACAATGCCTTGTGTACCAAAATGGCCTTTTCTGTGAACAGAGAGGCATACCTGGTGGTAGAATTTCCGGGGAAGAAATGGCTTACCTTCCGGAGACACCCAGATGCCATTGATCTGTTTCGCCTTAAATTTCTTTTTCCACTTTTCTACTTCAGAATCGTCATAGGTTAGGTTGGAAGGAATATCCTCAGAAGGTGAAAGGTTAAATACATGTTCAGGAGCTTCTAATGCAGCAAGCTTGGCTGCAGAATCGGCTCGTGCATTTCCCTTTGAAACAGGGTCACTATTCCCTGTGTGGGCAGGGCAATGTACAACGGCTAGGGAAGAAGGCAGTTTTAGGGCATCTAAGAGGTCCTTGATAAGGTCCCCATTGGCAATAGCCTTGCCCGAGGATGTTAGAAAGCCTCGTTGACGCCAAATCATACCAATAAAGTGGCATATGCCAAAGCCATATTTCGAGTCAGTAAAAATGGTGGCACTCTTATCTTTAGCTATATTACAGGCCTGTGTAAGAGCCACAAGTTCAGCAGCCTGTGCACTAAAATGGGAAGGCAGAGAAGCTGCCCAGAGGGTGTCATAATCAGAAACTACAGCAGCTCCAGTAAAACGGGTTCCCTCTCTCATAAATGAGGAACCATCTGTATAGAGGACAAGATCAGGATTTTCTAAAGGTGTATCAAAAAGATCATCACGGGGTTTTTCAGCCATATCAACTAAAGAAGCACAGTCATGCAACGGTTCCCCCGAGAATGGTAAATTAGGGAGTAGTGTTGCTGGATTAAGAACTGTGCAGCGTTTTAAAGTGATATTCTCATTACCTAACAGGGTTATTTCATACTTAGCCAGCCTTTGATCTGAAAAGGCTTGTGTCCTGTGACGTAGTAAGAGAGCCTCCACTTCGTGAGGGCATTGCACAGTTAGAGGGTTACCTAGGACCAAATCAGAGGCTTTTTCTACCAAAAGCGCTGTGGCCGCCACTGCTCTAAGGCAAGGTGGCACTCCAGCCGCTACAGGGTCCAGCTGAATTGAATAGTAGGCTATAGGACGCTGGTTAGGCCCCAGTGACTGAGTCAGGACTCCAGAAGCCACCCCCCTTTGTTCATGCACAAAGAGAGTGAAAGGCTTACTATAATCTGGCAGTCCTAGGGCAGGTGCTGATAACAAGGCCCGTTTTAATTCTTTTATGGCTGAGAGATGCTGGGGATCCAACTGTAAAATGTCTGGAACAGAACTTTTTGTAAGAGCTATGAGGGGTTTAGTAATTTCACCAAAAGAGGGTATCCATTGTCTACAGTACCCAGCTGCTCCCAGAATGGCTCTCAACTGCCTCTTAGTAGTGGGGGCAGAGAGTTGTTGAATGGCCTGGACTCTCTTAGAAGAGACAGAGCGAGTTCCAGCAGCCAAAATAAATCCTAAATATTCTACCTGGGGCAAACACCATTGTACCTTTGTCTTAGAAACCTTGTGTCCTCTCTTGTGCAGCTCCAGCAGTAAGTGACGGCTATCTTCCTGACAAATTTCAGCATTAGGAGAGGCCAAAAGTAAGTCATCAACATATTGTACTAGTGTGGAGGCTTTAAAGGTAATAGAGGCCAGATCCTGCTGTAAAATTTGGGAAAATAATGTGGGACTGTCTACAAATCCCTGTGGGAGTCTAGTCCAGGTCCACTGTCTATTTTTCCAGGTAAAAGCAAATAAATATTGAAAGTCCTCATGTACTGGTATGGAGAAAAAGGCAGAGCAAAGGTCTACCACTGTGAAACATGTAGATTCATAGGGAATTGAGGAAATTATCATAGCTGGATTTGCGACTATAGAATGTCTAGGAATAACATAATTATTAATCGCTCTAAGATCTTGCACAAAGCGATAAACAGGTTTACCATCTGGCCCAGGCTTGGGTTTTTTAACTGGCAAAATGGGAGTATTGCATGGAGAGTGATGACATGGAATAATAATACCCTGGCTTTTCAAAGCCTCAATTATAGGGGTGATCCCTTCTATTGCTTCCCTAGACAATGGATACTGTGGAATGGAGGGGGGTGGTCCCCCCTTAACTTTAAAGGTAACAGGCATGGCAGACTTAAGGAGCCCCACCTCATTAGGGGATGAGGCCCATAAAGACTCAGGAATGTCAGAGGGGATTTTGGATACCTCCCCTGCTGTTCCTTGAGCTTCTGTAAGTAAAATTGGTAATAAATGAACAGTATCCTCTGGCAATTGTAAGGAGACAGCCCCATCTGGAGCACAAGATATGGTTGCTCTAAGCTTGCAAAGGAGATCACGACCTAATAAATTTACAGGGGCATCAGGCATGAGTAAAAATGAATGTTCTACTGTTAAGGGCCCCATAGATACCATGCGAGGATTCAATTTTGCCACTCTCTGGCTCTTTCCTGAGACTCCTACTACGTTCAAAAATCCTACAGGTCTACACCCAGCATCTGGTTTGCTTACTAATACTGATTTAGAGGCTCCTGTGTCTAGCAGACAATCATAATAAGTCTCCCCCACTTTTAAGGTGACATGTGGTTCATTACTCTGGGGAGGTGAATGGACTGGCACAAGTGCATTCAAAAAATCCGGATCTGGGAATATATGGCTTTCATTATCTATGTTCCATTCCTCCCCAAGACACCATCATTCCTGTGTCCTCTTCTGAGGGGGGTCTTGGTTACCATTATTCTGGTACTGCCTTTCTGTATTCCTCCAAAAAGATCTATTTCTATTTTGATTTCGCCTGTAATTAGAATTAGAATTTCTTCTCCAAGTCCTACATTCTCTCAATTCATGCCCCTCCTTACGACAGTAACAACACACCTTAGTGTCCTTGCTCCGGTATCCACATGGCTGACTAGTAATCGCTGGTGCCAGAATGCTCTGTTTAGGGTGATCTGGATCTTCCTCACGTGAGTCAAAGACATAATTTGCAAGTTCCTTAATTCTATCTACTGAGAGATTTCTCCAGTCTGGACATTGTTTCAGAAAGTATCTGCGTATTTCTGGCAGTGAATTATAAACAAATGTGTTGAGAATGATACAGGAATCTCTTAAATCTACTGGATCCAATCTGGTGTACTGTCTAGCGGCCTCACAAAGTCTATCATAAAATCTGTTTGGTCTTTCATTAGCCTCCTGAGGTAGGCTTAAAAATTTCTGCCAGTTTTCTGGTTTTCTAGAGCAAGATTCCATTCCCTTCAGAAGTGTTTCTCTAGCATCTTTTAATCTTTGGAAATCCCTATCATCATTATAATTCCACTCTGGATCCTTTAGAGGCCATTCCACATCGGCCTTACCTTTCGCAACAAGGGCATTTCCTGCTGAGATAACATCTGTAATCTCAGTTGGGGACAGTAAAGTTTCCAAAAGGCAAGTAACATCAGCCCAACTGGGTTGATATGCATTAAATATAGTCCTTAACTGTGAAATTACAGTGTTAGGATTTTTCTCAAAACTAGGGATGATTGATTTCCATGCGCTCAAGTCACTTGGTCTAAAGGGGCTATATTTTCTGACTTGAATTGGCACTCCCTTCTTACTATGTTCTATAGCTTCCTGCAGAGGGAGTAGTTTCTGCTGATCTGATTCTGAACTTGGATCATCTCTAGTAGAAACAGCCATTTTGAGGTCTCTCTCCATATGTGAGAATTTCATTTCGAGGTCTCTCTCCATATGTGAGAATTTCCCCCATATCATAACAATGATAATAACAAAAACAATGATAATAACAAAAACAAAAAAAAACCAAAAAAAAATAAAATCCTTAGTCGTATGAACTATGGATGTGGTATTAAAAGGTATTTCAATTGCAGGCATAAAATTTCTACTTATATTAAACGTATTTTCCCAAAGATTCTCACGTATACTATTATACAAAAAACTTTTTGCTGCCTGAATGAGGAAAAAACCAATAATGTTATGAAGGACCATTGAGTAAACTATTCCTCTAAGTCGGGATGTTATGCTGTCCCAATACATTCCGATGAGAAAAATCAAAGGGATAGTAGAATATTCGAGCATCTTGCCCTTTAAACTGGGCTGGCTTTTCTGTTTAAAGCAAGACTCTTAGAGGCTTAAAGTCTTTAAGGGAGATTAGACAAAGGGAAAGTCCGTGGGGGGGGGGTAATTTGGAAAATCCACCGAATTGGCCGGCTTATGGCCAAACTAGGGAGGGTGGGAGGGTCCTTAAGGTCCCTTCGTGGTCGCCAAAACTGTGAGATTTAAAATTGGATATTAGATCATAAATCTCCCCTACTTAACCTTTCCCTTAATTTATCTCCCAAACTAGTAAATGGAAGCAGGTTTTGGTTTTCTAGATAGACCTTTTTATTTATAGTTATGATAGTCACAAGGTGATGTTGGTTAGAAGGATAGGAAAGTAGAAACACAATACAAATCGTCTTAAGTCTAAGCTTAGTCTATATTCCTTATAACAACTCACCAAACCGACAAGGCCACCAACCGACAAGGCCACCAACCGACAAGGCCACCTTTGGAGAGAGAGAGTCCGTGCCGCGCCGTCAGGAGTCCCGCCAAGCAGGCAAAAAGGCCTCTCTCCTTTTCTCCACCCCGGAAGTCAAAAAAAACCCGGCAGGCAGTCTGACATGCGCAGCAGGCGCACTGTACCTGGCAGGCAGTCTGACATGCGCAGCAGGCGGACTGTACCCGGCAGGCAGTCTGACATGCGCAGCAGGCGGACTGTTCATCTCCTCCCCAAAAGGGTGGTCCTTGAAAAACTGGCGTCTTTCAGTTATCCTAACCGACTGTTAAAAACTTTCATATTTTACCACATCAGCCACACACACAAAGATGGTCATATCCTTTATCTTGTCATCACCTACAAATGTACCACCTCTATGTTCAAGAATTCTGAAATCCCCTCATCCAGCCATAATCTACTGGCTTTTCCCCTCTCTCTCTGCCTTTCCTTTCATAACCCTTTTCATCTAAAATGTGACCTGCAATCCCTTGGTCCCTCAATTCTCTCCCAGGCTATTTCCCCTACCTTAGCCATTCTCTCTTCCCTATTTTGACTCTTTGGGGAACCAATTCAGCTCTACACTGCCCTCTCTCAAATCCCTATTTCCCCTTGGAACACCCCCACCACTCATCACTTTCACTCCTTACATATATGCTGCTGAAATTTGGAGAAAATCTTGCAACCATTCCGTCTGGGTCCATTAGAAATTTATGTTATATAACCTCAACTGGAACCTCATTGCTGCTAGTCAGTCATACTCTACCTCCTTTATAAATTCAGTATCCCACTCCCAATGTCCTGGTTGCAGCAGGAGCTGTGGCTCCCATATCAGACTGCACAGCCACACTGTGGCCTGTGACTCTTCAAGGCACAGATCCATGGTCGTCCTCAACTGGTGGAAGCCTACTACTACTACTACTACTACTACTACTACTACTACTACTACTACCACCACTACTATTACTACTACCACTACTATTACTACTACTACTATTACTACTACTACTACTATTATTACTACTACTACTACTACTACTACTATATCCCACTCCCCTCAGCAGCTCTCCCAAACTTTGTCATCTCTTCTCAAACCTCTCATGGCTCCCCCACCCCCATCTCTCTCAACTGAGAACTTTGCCTCATATTTGACAGAAAAAAAATTGAGGCCAGTTACTGTGAACTCCCTCCTCTTCCCTCTTCCTCACCTCCTATCACTCAGATGCCTGTGGTCACATTCCCCTCCTTCATCTCTGCCTTACATGAGGAAGTGGCCTTACTCCTTACCAAGGCTCACCTCTCTGCTTGTTCAAGTGATCCTATTCTATCCCATCTGCTCCAACAGATCAACCCCTCTATCAACCCCACTCTCACTTATTTTCAGTCTCTTCTTCTCTACAGGCTCATTTTCTTTCTTTCTTTTTTTTGGGGGGGGGCAGGGCAATGAGGGTTAAGTGACTTGCCCAGGGTCACACAGCTAGTTAAGTGTCAAGCGTCTGAGGCTGGATTTGAACTCAGGTCCTCCTGAATCCAAGGCCAGTGCTTTATCCACTGCACCATCCAGCTGCCCCTCTACAGGCTCATTTTCTACTGCCTACAAACATGCCCATGCCTCCCCCATACTGATTCTCAAGTCTACCTATCCTGTCCCATTCTCTCTGCTAACTTCCAACATCACATCTCCAGCTGCCTTCCAGACATCTCCAACTGAATGTCCAGTAGACATCTTAAACTCACTATGTCCAAAACAGAGCTCGTTACCTTTTCCCCTAAACCTCCCACCTCTCCCATCCCCCCTATCACTGTAGGGGTCAACACCATCCTCCCAGTCCCTCAGTCATCCTGGACTCCTCATTCTCTCACCCCTCATATCCAAAGTATTGCCAAAACCTGCTGACTTTATCTTTGCCATGCTCTCAAATGTTCCCCCTTCTCTCCTCTGACGTTTAGTGCAGGCCCTCATTATGTCTCTGCAAAAGCTTTTCAGTTTCATGTAATCCAAGTTATTTTATCTTTTGTAATTGCCTTTATCTCTTGTTTGGTTAAGAACAGATCTACTCAAAAAAACCCAAAAAACAAAAAAAAAGAAAGAAAAAAACCAAAAAACAAACAAACAAAAAACCAAAAGGGGCAGCTAGGTGGCGCAGTGGATAAAGCACCAGCCCTGGATTCAGGAGGACCTGAGTTCAAATCCGGCCTCAGACACTTGACACTTACTAGCTGTGTGACCCTGGGCAAGTCACTTAACCCTCATTGCCCTGCAAAAAAAAAAAAATTAAAAAAAATAAGAACAGATCTACTCATAGCTGTGAGAGGTAGATGATCTGCTTCTCTTCTAATTTTTAAAATAATATAATCTTGGGGCAGCTAGGTGGCACAGTGGATGGAGCGCCAGCCCTAGATTCAGGAGTACCAGGGTTCAGGTCCGGCCTCAGACACTTGACACTAGCTGTGTGACCCTGGGCAAGTCACTTAACCCCTGTTGCCCTGCAAAAAAACCCCCAAAAAACAAATATATATATATATATATATATATATATATATATATATATATATATATATAAAATCTTTAGTACTAAGGTCATGTGTCTGTTTAGAACATGTTGTGGAATGTGGTGTAAGGTGTTGGTCTAAGCCTAACTTCTGCCATTCTGCTTTCCAATTTTCTCAGCATTTAAATCAAATGAGTTCTTTCCTAAGTAACTTATGTATTCTACTTTGTCAAACACTGGGTTAAGTTCCATTATTTCTGATTCTCTTAATCCAGTCTAGGACTTGAAGAAAGGCAGAGATGAGGAGGGAGAGAAATCCAGGCATGGGGGACAACCAGTGAAAATTCCAGGAGCCAAGAAACAGTGAAACTGAATGGAACTGGGGCGGGGGGGGGGGGGGGGTGGGAAGCATGACGTGTGAGAAGACTGGAACAGTTGCCTCTCTTCTCGTTTTGGCTCTGTCTTCTCCCCCTTTTCTGGCTCATAGGATCCCTGACACCAGAAGGTCCAGAACTCTAGTTTAAGTCCCTCCAAACCAGTTACCCACCCACCCCCAACCTCTCAGCTGCTACTGGAGTCAAAGGCAAGAAGGGGAGGAGACATCCCCAGAAGCCATGCTCTGGGGCTTGAGAAATGACCCTTTTAGGATGCAGGAAGAGTCCCTGCTTGGGAGGAGTGGGACCTAGATGTCTAAAATACAGAGAAGAAAGACTAAAAGGGCCAAGCAGGCCTAGAGTCCACGCCTCCCCAGACTGGGATGGAGAGAATTGAGATTGATATGGGAAAATACAGGGGATGAAACTGAGGCTCGAGCTGAGACCCCCAAAATGAAAGTAGGGCATACTGTTTGTTCCCCTGAAGTCTGTGGTTTAGTACCCTCTTCCTGACATATGCCTCTGTTTACTGAAATATACCTTCCTGTCTGCCAAGTAAGCTTACCACAATGTACCTGTGAAAACCTACATGCATTTTTGCACTTAAGAGATATAAAAACTGCAGCTTGGACACTTGGTGGCTGCCCAGAGTATCAGAGGTGACTCTGCTTTGGGCTGGCGCATCAATAAACTGCTCTTCCTTATTCCTGAGTGCCGTTTGAGTTTCTCCGTCAGAATTTCCCACAACAAGATGAGGGGCCAGTTACCACAAGAGCCCTGTAGCTGGAGTCAGGTGACCAACTCTACTACCTGAGTGACCTGAGACTGCCTCTACCTTTCCCTGAGCCTCAGCTCCTTCAACTGTAAGATGAATTAAACCAAAGGGTCTCCACAAGCCCTTCCAGCTGGAAATCTCAGGATTTTTGTGATCATATGGCTCCTTTAGTCCAACCTCTCTAAACTGAGGCAGGCCCAAAGACGTAGGGACTTCCTAAAGGTCAGAAATGGCAGAGAGAGAGAGAGAGGGAGGGGAGGGGAGGACAGAAGAGGAGAGGAGAGGAGAGGAGAGGACAGGACAGGACAGGACAGGACAGGAGAGGACAGGAGAGGACAGGAAAGGAGAGGACAGGACAGGACAGGAGAGGAATTCCATTCAGCACCCACTCCTCTAGGTCAAAGAGCCCTGTGACTCCTGTCCCAGCTCATGCCAGGTAACCTCAAGGGGTCCAAGAACTCCAGAAATGGCTCTGGTTTTCAGTTCTCCTCCAGACAAAGAAAGGGCCTATCAAACCAGCCCCACTGACCTGTGGAGCCAGAGCTGAAGCCCTCCACCCTTCTACCTGGAGAGGAACACACGTACACACACTAACACTCCTAGACAACAGACACTGGCATCAGCAGAGACTCAGCAACTCAGATCCTAGACAGGAGGCTACCTCCTTCCCTATATACACATGTCCCTCCCTCTTTAATACCTGAAGGAACTTAAACATTTGAAAAATGCCTTTCGATATCTCACATGAACCTTACAACTCTGAGAAGTAAGTACTTAGAGGTGTTTGAGTCTAGAGAGGTTCAGTATCTCACCCTGGGGTCACACAGCTCATTTAATGTCTAAGGTGGTATTTGAACTGAGGTCTTTGCTTCTCACACTTTACGAAAGTAAAGTGTGTACATCACACTGTGATGTACATTGTTGTTTTGTTTTGTTTTCAGGGCATTGAGGGTTAAATGACTTGCCCAGCGTCACACAACTAGAAAGTGTCAATGTCTGAGGTCATATTTGAACTCGGGTCCTCCTGAATCCAGGGCCAGTGCTTTATCCACTGCGCCACCTAGCAGCCCCCTATGATGTAGGTAGTTTAGAAGCATTTGTCCTCAGGCCAATAAGACCTCTCTACCAGGAACTGGTCTACTAGGACCATTGCCCCATTCTCAGAAATCTCAGAAGCAGCCACCCTCCTCATTCACCTTTCTCATGCCAGGAAGCCTCTGATCTGAGCCGAGAGAGAGACCCAGGGCAGGACTTAACAAATGTTTATTGACCCTGCCTTTGGGAACTGGATCCTTCTCCCAGCTGCTATTCTGTGTCTGCTATTTGTCAGGCCCTGTGCCAAGCTCTGGGAATACAAAAAGACACAAGAGGAAGTTACGGCTTCCAAAAGAACTTACAGTCCAATGGGGGAGACAACACGCAAACCAGTATATACAAAGGAAGATATATAAGATAAAGTGAAAATAACAGAAGGAAAGCGCTGGAATTAAGAGAGGTTGGAAAAGGTTTCCCATAAAAGATGAAATTTTAGTTGGCACTTCCCAGGAAAGTCAACAGGAGGAGTTAAGGGAGGCGGGAAGAAGGCCTTTGTCGAATCACAGCATCCCTATGCCTGCAGCCAGCTTCCCTTCCCCCAGCTCAGCTGTTCTGCCAACTTCCAGGAACTATAGAGTCATAATTCTCTGCTCCGGAAGAGAGACGAGACCTGCCCCAGCTCTGCCTGACGGAGGGAGTGGGGACAAAACCAGAAATCCTACCCTGGGAAGCCTCTGCAAAGCCACCATGCTGTCCAACACAAAAATCCTGCTAGGTGCGGGTGCCGTGGGTGGAGCGAGTGAGTACGACTTGGGCCTTCACCTCCCTTCTTCTCCTTTAAAAAAAAATGGCATTGGTTTCTTTTTTGTCTTAACTTTTTTTTAAAGCTGTGAGTTTCAAATTCTATCCCTCTCTCCTCCCTGAGACATAAACAATCTGATATAGGTTATACTTGTATAATCTTGTAAAATATTTATATAGTAGCCATTTTGTACAAGAAGACAAAGGAAGGAACGGAGGGAGGGAAGGAGAGAGACAGAAAGCAAGCAAGAAAAAGAAAGAGAAAGAAAGAAAGAAAGCAAACATACTTCAGTCTGTTTTCAGACGATATCAGTTCTTTCTCTGGATGCTGTGTTATATGATTGTTATGGAATATCATTGTGCTATAAAAATGACAAGCAGGGTGATTTCAGTATTTACTTTTGAGGTCTCTGTTGTGCTGCGTCAGACCTAGAAGGGATAGAGGGCCAACCTGGGAAGCAGTTTGACTTGGGTCAAGGTCCTACCTCTGACACATTTATAATTATGGGCAGGTCACTTAACCTGGACGTTGGTGGCAGGTGTATTCCTCACCCGATGAGATCATTGTATCAGCACCAAGGGAAATGTGTGAGAAATCCTGCTAGTCCCTGGGTGACACCTCTAAATTTAGTGGGCTGTATAGGTCCCTAGGAAGCTAAACACCCAGAAGAAGGTGGAGCCTTCTCTATTTAACAACTCTTGAGTTCTTTCAACTTTTGGGAGTAGGCTTAATTTAGTCCACTATAAATCTGGAATACAGTTTAGGTTTATCAAGAAGGGCCAGACCTACAATCCATGCATTAACCAAGGAAGCAAGCATTTATTGAGCAACCACTGTATACCTGGCCAAGAGAAAGGGTGAGCTAAAAAAAAAAGAAAAGGTGTGCTGGTGCACTCAAGAGGGCAAAATAACCTCATTGTCAATAGGGTAAAACCTACTCTGTATTCAATGATTTTCTGGCCTCAGTTCTTTGAGAGGAACCTAAGGGCCCTTTCCTTTTTTCATAAGGGGATTTAGACATGAATCGAATGTGGATGCTGTCCAGGGAATTCTTGGAAGCTGGGGAGGTGAGAGGGCATGAGGTTAAGAGAGAATTGGTATCCTATTCATTATAACCTAAATAAAGTACCTTAAACTTGACACTTTATTTAGGTTATGATGAACAGGATACTATCAGAAAAACCTGGAAAGACCTACATGAACTGAAGCAGAGTGAAATGCACTGTATACAAAATAACAGCAATAGTGTAAGATGATCTGCTGGGAAGCATGTGGTTATTTTCAGCAAGGCAATGGTCCAATATAACCCTGAAGGACTATGAAAATGGCAACCCATCTACAGAGAAAGAAGTGATAGTATCTGAAAATAGATGGAAACACATTCTAAATTAAAAAAAAAAGAGAGAGAGAGAGAATTGGGGTGGGGCAGCTAGGTGGTGCAGTGGATAGAGCACCGGCCCTCGAGTCAGGAGGAAGTGAGTTCAAATCCGGCCTCAAGACACTTGACACTTGCTAGCTGTGTGACCCTGGGCAAGTCACTTAACCTCAATTGCCTCACCCCAAAAAAAAGGTTTAAAAAAAAAAGAGAGAATTGGTGTGAAAAGCCTCCTGCCTCCTTCCTCACCTCTCCTTTTCTCATCTTCCTCTTCAACTCAACTGTTGGATGCTCAGCCCGAGCCCTGAGCAGACTGAGTGGGGGGGGGTGGGGGCCAGTCCAGGGGCTGGGATGGGGGGAGGGGCGGTGGCAGGCACTACCTGCTTCCCAACCAGGCCTCTCGTCCCACAGCCGTGGCTCTAGTTGCATTCCCTATGGTCCTGGGAGCTGTGGGCTTCACCAAGGCTGGCATTGCTGCTGGCTCCATGGCAGCAAAGATGATGTCAGGAGCAGCCATAGCCAATGGCGGAGGGATTGCTTCGGGCAGCCTGGTAGCTGTGCTGCAGTCTGTGGGTGAGTGAGGGTCCCACCATGACATGTTCCACCTGCCCATGCCCAAGGGCTTGCCATGCGGGAGAAGCCACATTGCACAGCACAAAGAGCCCTAGATCCAGACTCAGAAAACCAGGTTCTGATCCCCATCCAGATCCATGACACTATGGACCCCCTCAGGTGGCCTATCCTAATTCTGGATGCCTCCAATTGTGAGGAAGTTGTTCCTTAAATGGAGCCCAAATCTGCCTCTGCTTCTGCCAAAATCAACAGGTTTTCCTCTTCTACTTCCATGACAGCCCTTCAGCTACACAGATGGCAGCCATCAGGTCTCTCACTTCCTCCCCTGTGGCGTGATTCCCAGTCCTCTCCCCTTGTCCTGGTTGCCCCTGACAGTCTCCCATGCCCTCATGTCACCCTGACCCATTGTCTTTCTGAATCCTCTCTCCTCAGGGGCTGGTGGCCTGTCGACAATGGCAAGCACCGCTCTGGGTTCTGCAGGTTCAGTCCTCGGAAGTGCCCTTGCATACTGGAGCAGCAAATAATGACTCACTGTCCCCTCCTGGTCCCGCTGACTCTACAGGAGGATGACATGAAGAAAATATCCCAACCAGATGCATAGGACCCAACTTGTCCAAGAGCAGGGAGAGAGCTCTGAGAAATAAAGGCCTGGCTTGATCTTCTGTCTCCTTAAATTTCTATAGATTGTCTGTTTGGGGAAAAGGGTGAGGGTGGGGGAAAAGGAAGGAATGCAACATTAGCCTACGGGCCTACATATTTGTCTTGTCTCATACTTCCATGTCAGCCCCGGAGCTGCATGATGCTTCTCAGCTGCTTGCTACCTCAACCAAACTTGGAAACCACCATTAGCTCCCTCTTACCTCTGAGATAAAATACTCAGTAAGATATATCAACCTATATTTCATCCACCTTGGATTATTATTATTATTTGGGGGGGGGCAGGGCAATGGGGGTTAAGTGATTTGCCCAGGGTCACACAGCTAGTAAGTGTCAAGTGTCTGAGGCCAGATTTAAAGTCAGGTCCTCCTGACTCCAGGGCTGGTGCTCTATCCACTGTGCCACCTAGCCACCCCCCCACCTTGGATTATGACCTCTGATCCTGTCCTGCTTTTTTATAGCTTCTAGATGACCACACATACTGTCTTCTATCCCTGAGACACACACCTTCCTCACCTCCACCTATTGAGATCTTCCTCTTCTGTAAAGGCCCAGCTCAGGTGTCATCTCCTCCATGAAGCTTTCCCTGATATGCCAGCTAACCGCGCTCTGTCTTTTTCCCAAAATTTCCTTGGGGAATGTTGCCTGCATCTCTGTTTTACACTTAACACATTCTACCTTATGTCCCAGTTAATTGTGTACCTGTCTTGTCCTCCTTATTTGATTGTAAGTTTCTTGAGAACAGATATCCCCCTCCAATATATCTTCTACATGGATGCTGTGACATTTAAAAAGTTCAAGAGACATAATTCCTGGGTAATTAATCAGGTTATTAATAACACTAGCTTATTACCAATAAAATGAGTCAGTGACATTCTTGAATGCCAAAGACCAGTTGCACAATGGTGGACTCACAGTTAATATGTCCTGGGAAGAGTGGGTATTCCTGAGGGTGGCAATCAACTCTGATTGGTTAACAATTAATGAGAAGAATAAATATTACAATGAGAGGTAGACCTATTCTAAGGAGGGACTGGGGTGGGGGATGTGACTGATTATGTCATTTACTTCTAAATTGCCCAGCCTTGGGCAATCTAATCAAAGAATTTATCCCCACCCAAATCTCAGTAGAGCACTTTGGGCTACCTGGGTGGGATCTGAACAAGACTGAGGAGAAAGTTAATCTCATCTCATTATCAGCAATGTCCTTCAGAGACTGAACAGCCTTGGGGGGTGGGGGGGGTTTCTGAAAAAAAAAAATCCTGGTCCTAATTTAATAATTGATTATTAATATGAGAGAAATAATCATTTCTCTCTAGGCCAGTGTAGGAAACATGCAGTTAAAGCCCTTCACACCTTGGCCTCAATCTATCTTTAAAGCTTTGTTTCTCTTCCTCTCCTTTACCCACTCAGTGATCCAGTCACTGAGCCTTTCTTCTGTTATACCTGACACTCCTTTTCCCATGCCTATAGACTTTACAAAAGCTGCTCGCCATGCCTGAAATGTTCTCACTCCTCATCCCTGCATCTTGGAATCCTGAGTTTCCTTCCTGACCAAGCTTAAGAGGCCCCCTTCAAACACAAAGCTTTTTCTGACACCACCCACAATTACTAATATTGTCTTGTAGGGGGCAGCTAGGTGGCGCAGTGGATAAAGCACTGGCCGTGGATTCAGGAGGACCTGAGTTCAAATCCAGCCTCAGACACTTGACACTTATTAGCTGGCATTGCCCTGCAAAAAACAAAAAAACCCCAAAAAAACCCAACAACTAATATCGCCTCGTGTTGATTTTGTATACTCCTACATTAGTTATAATTATAGATATATAATAATATATTATTAGTTATAATTATAATTCTAGATCCAAGCCCTAGCCCTATCCTTGCCCCTAAATATGTGCATGTTGTCTTCCCCATTAGAATGGAAACTTCTTGAGGATAAAAATGATCTCACTTGTGTTTCATATCTCCATTTTGTAAGGGATATTGACAGTTTAGAAGGTGGGTGTCCTGAGGAAGCCAGCCAAGGCAGTGAAGGACATTGAGATTTGTGCTGGGGCAGCTAGGTGGCACAGTGGATAGAGCACTGGCCCTGGAGTCAGGAGGACCTGACTTTAAATCTGGCTTCAGACACTTGACACTTATTAGCTGTGTGACCTTGGGCAAGTCACTTAACCCTCATTGCTCAACCCCCCCCCAAAAAAAAAATCAAAAGAAAAAGAAAAAAAAGAGATTTGTGCCATCAGGGGAAGGGTTCATGGAATGGAGGATGGCTAGGCCGCAGCGTAGAAGACTCAGAGAAGATATGAGGGTTGTCTTTAAGTATCTGAAAGGTTATTATGGCAGAGACTGAACCTGTGACTTCACCAATGGAGCTCCTAATGAACCTCATAAAATGAAAGGATAATAAATTTAGCCCTGGGAAGGGACCTTGTAGATCATTTAGACCAACCCCCTCATTTTGCAAATGAGGAAATGGAGGTCCAAAGAAATTCAGTGACTTTCCCAAGGTCACACAGGTAGTAAGTGGCAGCAAAGATAGGATCTGAATCCAGGTGCTCTGCCTCCAAATTCATCATGCTTTTCATCCTCAACTTTCAAAAAAATTTTTTTGCCTTTCTTTTAAATTTAACCAGTGCTTAGCCCAGCCTGACACAAAATAGGCACTTGATAAATCTTTCTTGACTTGTTTCAGGTTGGCAACTGTTTTTCAATTTACTGTTTGAGTTGCTTGAGAGGGAACATGGTAGAGTAGAGGCAGCAATCTAGCCAAACTCTCCCAGTATTCCCCTTTAAACAACTTTGAAATAACACTTGAAGTCAAATTCTGAAGTGGCAGAGTCAAGAAAAGGTATGGGTGAGATGTTTTTCCAGCCCAAAACAACTTAGGAGGAAGGTGGGAGAGGACAATGGGTTGGGGGTTGGCCTGGACAACATGCAGTGGCAACAGCAGCAGCAGATTATGGAAGAAGAGGAAAAATGGGGTAAATTACTTCACTTAAAAGAAATGTGCAGGGCAGCTAGGTGGCACAGTGGATAGAGCACCGGCCCTGGATTCAGGAGGACCTGAGTTCAAATCTAGCCTCAGGCACTTAACACTTACTACCTGTGTGACCCTGGGCAAGTCACTTAACCCCAATTGCCTCACACACACACACACAAAAAAGAAAAAGAAAAAGAAAAGAAATGTACAAGGAAGAGCTTTTTTTTAGTGGAGGGAAGAATGAGATTGGGTGGTGGGGGGCTGTGGGGGGGGCGGTGATAGTGAGTAACCCATGAAGCTCACTCATTAGATTTGGTTCAAAGAGGGAAGAAAACACACATACACACACACTCACACTCAGTTGGGTATTGAAATCTATCTTACCCAACCAGGAATAGGAGGGGAAAGGGATACCAAAAAAAGGTATGGTAATAAAAGGGAAGGCAGATTAATGGAGGCAGTGGTCAGAAGCAAAACAGACTTTTGAGGGACAGGGTAAAAAGAGAAAAGGATAAAGAGAAGAAAATAGGATAGAGTGAAATATACAGTAATCATAACTGTGAGAATGAATGGGATGAATTCACCCATAAAAATGGAAGCAAATAGCAGAATGAATTAGAAACCAGAATCTGACAATATGTTGTTTACAAGAGACACACCTGAAATAAACAAACACACACAAAGTTAAAATAAGGGTTTGGAGCAGACTCTGATATGCTTCAGCTAAAGTTAAAAAAGCAGGAATAGCAATCATGATCTCAGACAAAGCAAAAGCAAAAACAGACCTAATTAAAAGAGAGAATCAGGGAAATTAAATTTTGCTAATAGGTACCATAGACAATGAAGTAATATCAACAATTTTTGTAGCAAGATTCTCTCATAAAGAGCTCATGTATCAAATATATAGGGAACTTAGTCAAATTTATAAAAAAGAAGAGTCATTCCTCAATTGATCAAATGGTGTGAACAGGCAATCTTCAGAAGAGAAATCAAAGCTATCTATAATCACATTTTTAAAATGCTCTAAATCACTAGTTATTAGAGAAATGCAATTTAAAATAACTCTGAGGTACCACCTCACCTATAAGAAATGATAAGTGATGGAAAGGATCTGGGAAAATAGGTACATTGATTGATGGTCAGAGGAATTGTGAATTGGTCCAACCATTCTAGAAAACAATTTGGAAGTATGCCCAAAGGGCTATAAAACTATGCATAATCCTAATGGTATATACTATTATAGATTATTTCTATATATTATTATATGATAATAAAATAATTATATATGTTACCCAGTAATACCACTATTAGGTCTATATTCCAAAGAGATCAAAGAAAAAGGACCTATTTGGACAAAAAAAATTTATGGCAACTCTTTGTGGTGGCAAAGAACTAGAAATTATGGGGATGCTCATCAATTGGGGAATGACTGAACAGGTTGTGCTTTATGATTGTGATGAAAAACTATTGTGCTATAAGAATAAGAAGGATGATTTCAGAAAAACCTGGCAAAACATATGAACTGATGAAAAGTGAAGTGAGCAGAACTAGAAAATCATTGTACACAGTACAGCAATGTTGTAATCATGATCAAGTGTGAAAGACTAAGTTACTGTGATCAATACACTGATCCAAGACAATTCTGAAGGACTCGTGATGAAAAGTGGTGTCCACCTCTAGGAAGAGAACCCATGAACGGAGTGTAAATTGAAGTATAATTTTCTTACTTTATTTTTTCTTGCTTTTTTGTGACATGGCTACTATAGAAATATGTTTTGCATGATTTCACATTGAATAACTGATAATATTGTTTGCTTTCTCAGTGGGTGGAGGAGAGCCTCAAAATAGAGAATTTAGAACTTAGGATTTTAAAAAAGAATGTTGAAAATAAATAAATACATTAAGCTTGAAAATCATTAGGAGACACTTACTCTCCCTCTACCACCCTACAATTCCCTAGAGAGGAATTACTCCTTAAAAGACAGAACTGGTGAATCTCAGGGTTGGCCAGGGACATCACTAGCCAATTATCTCAGCACTCACCTTAAACAAACAGCACCTCTTCCATATACCTGAAAGAAAGTAACCTGTTTTTTTCTTTTTCTTTTTCTTTTTTTTAGTGAGGCAATTGGGGTTAAGTGACTTGCCCAGGTTCACACAGCTAGTAAGTATTAAGTGTCTGAGGCTGAATTTGAACTCAGGTACTCCTGACTCCAGGGCTGGTGCTCTATCCACTGCGCCACCTAGCTGCCCCTGGTGTTTTCTTAAAGACATCCAGGAAAGGGCAATCCAATAGAAGCCTCCTACCAATGGCCCATTTTTAGGAATCTAATGGCCTCTTTCTTCCAGATTTTCTCAAGTGTCCTCACGGTGCGCGCCTTCTCTCTTGGCATGCAGGCAAAGGATCCTAATGCTGACCCAATTCTCTGGGCCTGGGCATCTGGGTTCAGAGGATTCCTGTGGCCAGACCCAAGGAGCATACTCATAGTTGATTTGCTTTCATAAGCTGTATGAAAGCAACCTCTAAAGAAGTCACAGTCATTCTGTGAGGCTGCTCTACCTCGAGACCCTTATGCATACCCGGGATATGATGATGGGTGCTGGGATTTTGCCCCACACAGGTGTGGACTTCTGTGAGAGCACAGGAGCCCACGACTCTTGGGGATGGAGGGCCAATGGGGCTTTGAGACAAAGGATCACATGTGAAGGGAACTTGTATAGAGTTTAACCTACCCCAGATGGGGCTAAACCAGCTGGGAGTTTTCCTTCTCCTTGGGGACAACTATTGGGTATATTGTTGGGGTCAAGGTGACACTGAGAAGTCCTAGGAAAGCTACCATGGCCCCTGACTCAGGCCTATGATACTTCCAAAACACTTTTGGGGGTGCTTTTCATTGATGGGAATTATTCATCCTCTTGGGACTGAGGCCCCCTCCATTTATAGCAGCCATTTCTCCAGGTAAAGTTCATGACTCTGTAATAACAACATAACATTAATGTTGCATTTTGAGGTTTGCAAAGCACTTTACAATATCATTTCATTTGATTGTCACAACAACTCTGGGAGGCAGATGTTCTTATAATTGTCTCCATTTTACCGATAAACAAACTGACACCAAGAGAGGTTCTGACTTGCCCAAGGTCATACAGCTTATAAGTGTTTAAGGCAGGAACTAAACTCATATCTTTATGACTCCAAGCACAGCATTTCCATCTCTGATAAGAATCCCAGTTCCTTGGTTTGTCTTTTCTATTCTCTGACCTCAACAAGATATAAAAACTTACCTGAACATGAGCTTCTATTTCTGTCCCCCGACTTGCTGTTTCTGCCCATTCTTCCCTGTTCCCAGTGAGGTCCAGTCCCTACTAGAGCTGATACCATCATATCAGTCACTAGTATAAATAAAGACCTTCTCTCTCAAGTTGTTACTGTAGCCAAAGGCCCCAAAGTTAGGGCCACAGGGCTATAATCTGGATCAATGAAGACTTGGCAAATGTTTTAAATGTTCCATTTCTGCCTTCAAACTCCAGCTTCTGACACATCTTACTTGAGTAGTCTGGGGCTGGGTGCCAACCTGCACTTGTAGAGGGACTTTCTTCACTTGAGAGTTCCCTATAAAAATAAAATCACAGGTCCAGTCCCTAGTTCTATGTCCAAAACAGAGCTCATTAGTTTCCTCTTAACCCCATTCTTCCACTACCCTTTTTGGATTCAGTTATGGGTACCACTGTCCAGGTTATCCAGGCTTAAAAGTTTGGAGTGATAAAGCTAAAATTCTAGCTATTCTGTCTAAAATATCTAATGAGTGGTGGCCAATAAATTATAAGCTTTAGCAAGAGTTAGACTTTTAAGCAATTATTAAGGAGAATAAGAATTTGGTGAAGAGAAAGGAGAGAGCATTCCTAGCTCTGCTCTCCGCCAGAGTCCACAGGAAAAAGAGCAAGACGGAGCACCAGGCTCCCCCTTCTTCTTCCCACAAGCAAACGTCACTTCCTGACGCCGAAGAAAAGACACATGGCCTTGCCCTCAGAGACCTTCACCTCATGGCGGAGCTTTTCTACAGTGAGTCTCCAGCAGGTGGTGTCATTCCAATTGTTACAGGAGTCATCCTTGACTCCCATCTTTCCCACACCCCCATTTCCAATCATTGCTAAGATGTGATGATTCTATTTTCATTCATTTGTTCATTTGTTCATTCATTAGGGGAGGAACACAGCAGACCCCTCTGGTCAGTCCTGCCTAGCCAGCAAACCCTGAGCCTGTGTCCTGGCCACTTTCAGGGAAACACATGACTCAATGCTAAAGAATTTGATGCTTTGGTATAAAACAGCAAACTCTAGATGGTCCTATAGTTGAATGGGGCATTCTGGTGGGGCAGAAGGAATCCTACAGTCAATTCAAACTCCTCCACTTACTTCATGTGTGACCTTCAGCAAGTCATTGAACCCCTCTGTGCCTCAGTTTCCCCATCTGTAAAATGAAAGGGTTAACCTCTAAGATCCCTTCCAACTCTAAATTCAAGATCTTATGATCCTCTCCACCCCACAGCAGGGAAGGGGAGAAGTGGCATTAATTAAAAAGGTGAGATATCTCTTCAGGTCTCTGGAAAATGTAGCATCTCTCTGTCCCCAGGATTTAGTATCCTGTAAGGAAGAAGTATTTAATATATGTTCATTGAGATGAATTGAAATGCCTTACATTCATTATGCTTCTAGCCTCTAGTACCTCCCCAAGATCTTGCCTATTGACCTTCATGTTCAGGCTGTGCTATTCTAGCTTCCTGGACAGGTAAGTGGCACAGTGGATAGAGTGCTGGCCCTGGAGTCAGGAGGACCCGAGTTCAAATCTGGTCTCAGACATTTGATACTACCAGCTGTGTGGCCTTGGGCAAGTCACGTAACCCAATTACCTCAAACATCTGGGGCCATCCTGTCTTCATGTATATTTTGCCACTGGATCGAGATGGCTCTGGAGGAAAGAGTGAGACTGGTGACTTTGTACAGCCCTACTTCACTCAAATCCAACTCAGTGCGAGTCACAACGTCACCTCCCCCATGTCATGGTTGTCTCCCAGAATGAAGGACAAACAACAACATAATTCTAATTCTCAAATAACCACTTCTAATTCTATTTCAATTTTGCCTTTTCACTTCCCCAGTGAATTTCCTGTATCCCCAGTTGTTTGCAAATTTCTAGTAACTCCTATGGGTTTTGTTGCAAATTAGTGCATTTCTCTTTGTATTGATCTACTGTACAAGTAGATCACCTTTTCCAAAAGTACTTTCTATCTACTTGTTACTTTCTAGAGGTTAGGACATAAACTGAATAGAAGGGAGTTCTAAATTGAAGGAAGGGGGGCAGCTAGGTGGCGCAGTGGATAGAGCACCGGCCCTGGAGTCAGGAGTACCTGAGTTCAAATCCGGCCTCAGACACTTAACACTTACTAGCTGTGTGACCCTGGGCAAGTCACTTAACCCCAATTGCCTCACTAAAAAACAAAACCAAAAAATAAAATAAAATAAATTGAAGGAAGGGAGGAAAAGAGAACAGAAGGAGAGAGGGAGAAGGAATGATCTAGAGAGTGAGAGAGGGAAGGAAGGAGGGAGAGATAGAGAAAAGAGGACAGCCAAGGAGAGGAAAGAAGAGGGAGAAAGAGAAGGAAAAGAAGGGAAAAGAGAGAGGACAAGATAGAACTAGAGAAAAGAGGGGGGGAGAGAAAAAGAGAGAGGGTAGGGGATGGGAATATAGAAAGGGAGAGAAAGAGAGGGGGGAGGGGAGAGGGAGAAGGAGAGAGAGGGGAAGGAGAGCAGAGGAGAGGAGAGGAAAGGAGAGGGGAGGAGAGAGGGGAGGGGAGGAGAGTAGAGGAAGAAAAGAGAGAGGCAGAGAAAGGGAGCCCCCCCCCACCCCAGGGCTCATTTAATCATTGCTGTGGCTGCCACTTTTAGGGACCCAGAGAAGCTTAAGAATCCCCTGACTTAATGAGGATTATGAACAAAAATAGCTACAACACAATCTCCTCTATGGTGGAGAGTAAAGCAATTAGAAGCCCTCGTTTGATTTACACCCGTGCCTTTATATGGCATAATATAGCAACCAGAAAGCAAGAATAGATATGCGTGCAAATGATTACTCTAAATTTACTCAGCCTAAGCTCCCTGCATTTCAGTCTCTCTCCACATTGAATCTTTCCAATTTATTTTACTGGAAAAACAAAACCAAACAAATCAAAAGACTTTCATGTTTCCTTTAAGATCTCTACCTTCTGGGGGCAGCTAGGTTCCTGAGTTCAAATCTGGCCTCAGACACTTGACACTTACTAGCTGTGTGACCCCGGGCAAGTCACTTAACCCTCATTGCCCTGCAAAAAAAAAAAAGATGAGGTATGGCTTCTTTCTGCTATCATCCCTTTCCAAAGTTTAATTGAGTTCTGGATACAAATATCCAAATCATCTCCAGCATCATTGTGACCCTTTCCCATTCCTTTGTTGATCTCTCTTTAGAGACTACTAGGTGGTACAATGGATAGAGCACTGGGCCTGAAGTAAGGGTTAGACCCTCAGATGCTGGCTGACTGTGTGTTCCTTTGCCCTGTGGAATATCATATTCCATGCCCTTCGGTCCTTTAATGTAGAAGCTGCTAGATCTTGCTTTATCCTTATTGGAGCTCCACAGTATTTGAATTCCTTTTTTCTAGCTGCTTGCAGTATTTTCTCCTTGACCAGGGCGTTCTGGAATTTGCCTATAATATTTCTGGAGGTTGTTCCTTTTGGGATCTCTTTCAGGAGGTGATTGGTGGATTCTTTCAATTTCTATTTTAGCTTCTGCTTCTAGAATATCAGGGCAATTTTCCCTCACAATCTCTTGGAGGATGGTGTCTAAGCTTTTGTTTTGGTCACGGTTTTCAGGTAGTCCAATGATTTTCAAATGATCTCTCCTAGATTTATTTTCTAGGTCAGCTGTTTTTCCAAGGAGATATTTCACATTGCCCTCTATTTTTTCATTCAATTGGATTTGCTTTACTGTGTCTTGGTTTCTCATAAGGTTCCATTTGTTCAATCCTAATTCCTAGGCAATTATTTTCATCAGACAGTTTTTTAATCTCCTTTTCCATTTGGCTTTTCAAACTGTTGACTTTTTTCTCATGACTCTCCTGCATCGCTCTCATTTCCCTTTCCATTCTTTCCTCCTTTTCTCTACATCTTCTTTCTATTTCTCCTACTTTCTCTTCACAGTCCCTTTTGAGAGCTTCCATGGCCTAAGACCAGTTCATATTTTTCTTGGAAGCTTTGGATGTTGGAGCTTTGACACTGTTATTATCTTCTTCTTCTGAGGTTGTATTGTGGTCTACCTTTCCCCCAAAGAAGTTTTCGATGGTCTTCTGCTTTCTCTGTCTACTCATCCTGGCTTACTATTTCTTGGCTTTTAACTCCTTCTTAAAGTGTGGCGCTGCTTCCAGAACACACTGTTCAAGCTTCTTCTCAGCCTGCCTGGCCTTGCTTTCATTTGATTTTAAACTCTCCACTGGGGGTGAGGCTGCTTCTCTGCTCCACTCCTGGTGTGCTTCCCAGCTTCCAATGAGACTGCTCCCCTGCTCCCCTCCCCCACCTGGGTCTCCTGCCACTCAGGATTTCTTGCTGGTTGCCCGCTGGGGTGGGACAGTGGAATCCTTCCCCCAGTCCACTGGTACCTCTGCACTTATACCCCGCCCCCCCCCCCCCCGGGCCAGCCGTTTGGTCCGAATGTGAGCTTGGTTCCAGAAGACCCTGGTGCTGCAGCGGATTCAGAGGCACTGGGGCAAATTCCTCTGGCGGGTGTCTAGTGTGTCAGCCTGATTGCAGGGTTAGACTTTATTCGTGGCCCAGCACGGCCCCCTGAAATCTATCTATAGCCGTAGAAAACTCTCAGCCCGTATTTTTGTGTGTTTTTCTGCCCCAAGGTTTCTTTTATTGCTATTTTTGGGGTGACTGTATCAGGAGCCCAGTGGGTTTAATGTCTTTCCTCCACCATCTTGGCTCTACCCTCTGTTAAAGCTAAAATTCTAGCTATTCTGTCTAAAATATCTAATGAGTGGTCGCCAATAAATTATAAGCTTTAGCAAGAGTTAGGCTTTTAAGCATTTATTAAGGAGAATAAGAATTTGGTAAAGAGAGAGAGAAAGGCCTACATTTATCTATCTATTAAAGGGAGAGCACATTTCTAGCTCCACTCTCCACTGGAGTCCTCAGGAAAAGAGCTAGAGACAGAGCACCCGGCTCCCCCTTCCTCCTCCCACCAGCAAACGTCACTTCCTGACGCCAAAGAAAAGATGCATGGCCTTGCCCTCAAAGACCTCCTTTCATGGCGGAGCTTTTCTACAGTAAGTCTCCAGCAGGTGGCGTCATTCCAATTGTTACACCTCAATTAACTCTTAACAAAGACATTTACTCGAATGGCATAGCCAAAGCAGTAGTTACAAAAACATCCCTTCCATAAACCCAGGGCACCCATGAGTGGGATGGGAAGTACACCCACTGACCCCTGTAATAGAGACTCGAGGAGAAAGGAGGCCAAAGCACTGATTTTATTTCTTTCAAAAGAAAGGTGTACCACACTCACTGGGACAACCAGGAGGTGTGACACACCGAGATTAGGAAACCAAGCAGTTTTTATACTCTTTACAGACATCTAATTTGAACAAAATGTGGTAATTGGGTTAATACTATATGTTCAGCAATAAATATTTCTCCTGGGATGTTCAGCGATAAGACTCTCTCTCCTGGGTTGTTCAGCGATAAGTCTCTCTCCTGGGTCAGAGTGCCCCATCCTTAGGGGTTCAGCCATAGCTTATTTTGCAAAATTTCCTGTTTCAGCAACAATCTATCATATCTACATAATATCTTGGTGCAGACCCTATGAAGCAATTGTGAGATTTAAAATTGGATACTAGAGCATTAACTTCCCCTTTTAACTGTTTCCCTTATTTATCTCCCAGACTAGTAAATGGAAGAAGCCTCTGGTCTCTAGTTAGAGCTTTTATTGTTTGAAAATTACAAGGTGATGTTGATTAGAGGGATAGGAAAGTAGAAATACAAACCAAATAGTCTTAAGTCTAAGCTTAGTCTATATTCTGTATAAAACTCACCAAAAGTCCAAGGCCACCTTTGGGGGGGAGAGCCGCGTCAAGCACAGTGCTGCTATGGCGAACCGGGCCAAGTCCAACCTCCATCAGCGTCTGTCTGTGCTGCGCAGCCAGCGAACAAGGAGAGCCGAAAAGAGATCCCACTTCCATTCTCTCCTTGCCTTTTAAGCTCGCACCCCGGAAGTGGAGTGCCTAGCAGCCGGACTGGCGTGCGTAGCCCATGCATGGCCATCAGTCTCCTCTCCGAAAGGGTGGTCCTTCAAAAACTGGCATCTTTCCGTATTCACTAACCGACTGTTAAAAACTTTTTACCACAAAATTTTTAAGTTGATATGCCCATATTTAGAAAGGGGTATAGTAGCTTCCTGTTATTGCCTCTCTCTAGAGAAAAAAAAAAACAGAGAGAGAGAGAGAAATAGGGGGCTCTAAGGGGCTTTAAGACTTTGAGATCAGATCACTAGGCTGAAGGGGGGGCACTTTCCATCTCAGTGGAGGGTCATATCCCTATGTCCCTCTTAGTCCTCCCTTTTCTAAAGACCAATTTTCTGGTCCATCTTGAATCTGATCTCAACTGACTGGGGTTTTTCTAAGAAACATAATTTTCTCCCCTTTGTGGTTCCAATCTGTAGTCATGACCAATTGCATCTCAGATACTGTTCGTTGTATGAGGGAAGTTAATAGTCTAATAAGACAGGGGCCCAGGAGAACCGGGAGTATGATAGCTAGAAGTGGTCCAGCTAAAGGAAGAAGCCAAGGGGTCAGGTTCCCTAAATTCCATGGGATTCCCTGACGGGCATATGCTTCTCTTCTCTGTTTTACCCGGTCCCGTAACTCCCTGATCTTGCTCTCCACGATTCCAGTTTGGTTTACATAATAACAACACTCTTCCCCCCAAAAAAGGCAGGTCCCTCCCTTCTCTGAAGTCAGTAAGTCCAAGGCTCTTCTCATTGAGCTCTTGGGACATCTTATGAAAGAAGTATACTGAACTTGATAAACCCCCGACCCCTGTACCTAGTGCAGTTACCACCCCCAAACCTGCCAGGACCGGGGCCCAAACTGCCCTCTTTTGTTGATGGGATGATTCTTCCTGACGGAAGTAAAGTTCCATTAGGCTTGAATCTCGGTACATGGTTAGATCAGGGAGAAGGAAGACGAAGGAACATTGCCCTGTCCAATTCTCCTCCAAGCAGTGATAGATTGAACTGCCACAAAGAAAGAATACCCCCTTTTGGGCACAGGCTGGCTTGCCTTCCAAATTAGAGGAGGACTTACAAGTGTCAGAGGATACTGACCCCAATGATAGTGTCCCGGTAGTGTTTGAAAAGATACAGGCCATATTGCCCCCTGTTTTTAACCATACCGAGACTCCTCTGGCCACTGGTCCTAGCAGCAGGGTTTGGTTCGCCACCACACTCATTACCTTTGTGAGATTAACTTCTTGAGGTGGAACTGGTAGAGCAACTAGAGCCTTTCGTTGCAGAGGGATGCAGAGCCAGCAGTATGGGTCCTTCGGTTCTGATTCTGACTGCAATAATTGGAATGCGACCACTGAGAGATTAACCAGACGCTGTAAGTCGGCCTCGGGGTCAGTTATTGTGGTAAAATATGAAAGTTTTTAACAGTCGGTTAGGATAAGTGAAAGACGCCAGTTTTTCAAGGACCACCCTTTTGGGGAGGAGATGAACAGTCTGCCTGCTGCGCATGTCAGACTGCCTGCCGGGTACAGTCCGCCTGCTGCGCATGTCAGACTGCCTGCCAGGTACAGTGCGCCTGCTGCGCATGTCAGACTGCCTGCCGGGTTTTTTTGACTTCCGGGGTGGAGAGAACGGGAGTAGCCTTTTTTTGCCGGCTTGGCGGGACTCCGGGCGGCGCGGCACAGACGGTCTGACTCACTCCAAAGGTGGCCTAAATCGGTTTGGTGAGTTTTTATAAGGAATATAGACAGCCTAGATTTAAGACGATTTGTACTGTATTTCTGTTTTCCTATCCTTCTAATCAACAACACCTTATATACAATAAAGGCTCTATCTAGAAAACCAGAAGCTTCTTCCATTTACTAGTCTGGGAGATGAATTAAGGGAAGGGTTAAGTAGGGGAGATTTATGATCTAATATCCAATTTTAAATCTCACAGTTTGGCGACCCCGAAGGGACCTTAAGGACCCTCCCACCCTCCCTAGTTTGGCCATAAGCCGGCTAATTCGGTGGATTTTCCAAATACCCCCCCCCCCCCCCCCCCCGCGGACTTTCCCTTTGTCTAATCTCCCTTAAAGACTTTAAGCCTCTAAAAGTCTTGCTTTAAACAGAAAAGCCAGCCCAGTTTAAAGGGCAAGATGCTCGAATATTCTACCATCCCTTTGATTTTTCTCATCGGAATGTATTGGGACAGCATAACATCCCGACTTAGAGGAATAGTTTATTCAATGGTCCTTCATAACATTATTGGTTTTTTCCTCATTCAGGCAGCAAAAAGTTTTTTGTATAATAGTATACGTGAGAATCTTTGGGAAAATACGTTTAATATAAGTAGAAATTTTATGCCTGCAATTGAAATACCTTTTAATACCACATCCATAGTTCATACGACTAAGGATTTTATTTTTTTTTGTTGTTTTTTTTTTTGTTTTTGTTATTATCATTGTTTTTGTTATTATCATTGTTATGATGTGGGGGAAACTCTCACATATGGAGAGAGACCTCAAAATGGCTGTTTCTACTAGAGATGATCCAAGTTCAGAATCAGATCAGCAGAAACTACTCCCTCTGCAGGAAGCTATAGAACATAGTAAGAAGGGAGTGCCAATTCAAGTCAGAAAATATAGCCCCTTTAGACCAAGTGACTTGAGCGCATGGAAATCAATCATCCCTAGTTTTGAGAAAAATCCAAACACTGTAATTTCACAGTTAAGGACTATATTTAATGCATATCAACCCAGTTGGGCTGATGTTACTTGCCTTTTGGAAACTTTACTGTCCCCAACTGAGATTACAGATATTATCTCAGCAGGAAATGCCCTTGTTGCGAAAGGTAAGGCCGATGTGGAATGGCCTCTAAAGGATCCAGAGTGGAATTATAATGATGATAGGGATTTCCAAAGATTAAAAGATGCTAGAGAAACACTTCTGAAGGGAATGGAATCTTGCTCTAGAAAACCGGAAAACTGGCAGAAATTTTTAAGCCTACCTCAGGAGGCTAATGAAAGACCAAACAGATTTTATGATAGACTTTGTGAGGCCGCTAGACAGTACACCAGATTGGATCCAGTAGATTTAAGAGATTCCTGTATCATTCTCAACACATTTGTTTATAATTCACTGCCAGAAATACGCAGATACTTTCTGAAACAATGTCCAGACTGGAGAAATCTCTCAGTAGATAGAATTAAGGAACTTGCAAATTATGTCTTTGACTCACGTGAGGAAGATCCAGATCACCCTAAACAGAGCATTCTGGCACCAGCGATTCCTAGTCAGCCATGTGGACACCGGAACAAGGACACTAAGGTGTGTTGTTACTGTCGTAAGGAGGGGCATGAATTGAGAGAATGTAGGACTTGGAGAAGAAATTCTAATTCTAATTACAGGCGAAATCAAAATAGAAATAGATCTTTTTGGAGGAATACAGAAAGGCAGTACCAGAATAATGGTAACCAAGAACCCCCTCAGAAGAGGACACAGGAATGATGGTGTCTTGGGGAGGAATGGAACATAGATAATGAAAGCCATATATTCCCAGATCCAGATTTTTTGAATGCACTTGTGCCAGTCCATTCACCTCCCCAGAGTAATGAACCACATGTCACCTTAAAAGTGGGGGAGACTTATTATGATTGTCTGCTAGACACAGGAGCCTCTAAATCAGTATTAGTAAGCAAACCAGATGCTGGGTGTAGACCTGTAGGATTTTTGAATGTAGTGGGAGTCTCAGGAAAGAGCCAGAGAGTGGCAAAATTGAATCCTCGCATGGTATCTATGGGGCCCTTAACAGTGGAACATTCATTTTTACTCATGCCTGATGCCCCTGTAAATTTATTAGGTCGTGATCTCCTTTGCAAGCTTAGAGCAACCATATCTTGTGCTCCAGATGGGGCTGTCTCCTTACAATTGCCAGAGGATACTGTTCATTTATTACCAATTTTACTTACAGAAGCTCAAGGAACAGCAGGGGAGGTATCCAAAATCCCCTCTGACATTCCTGAGTCTTTATGGGCCTCATCCCCTAATGAGGTGGGGCTCCTTAAGTCTGCCATGCCTGTTACCTTTAAAGTTAAGGGGGGACCACCCCCCTCCATTCCACAGTATCCATTGTCTAGGGAAGCAATAGAAGGGATCACCCCTATAATTGAGGCTTTGAAAAGCCAGGGTATTATTATTCCATGTCATCACTCTCCATGCAATACTCCCATTTTGCCAGTTAAAAAACCCAAGCCTGGGCCAGATGGTAAACCTGTTTATCGCTTTGTGCAAGATCTTAGAGCGATTAATAATTATGTTATTCCTAGACATTCTATAGTCGCAAATCCGGCTATGATAATTTCCTCAATTCCCTATGAATCTACATGTTTCACAGTGGTAGACCTTTGCTCTGCCTTTTTCTCCATACCAGTACATGAGGACTTCCAATATTTATTTGCTTTTACCTGGAAAAATAGACAGTGGACCTGGACTAGACTCCCACAGGGATTTGTAGACAGTCCCACATTATTTTCCCAAATTTTACAGCAGGATCTGGCCTCTATTACCTTTAAGGGCTCCACACTAGTACAATATGTAGATGACTTACTTTTGGCCTCTCCTAATGCTGAAATTTGTCAGGAAGATAGCCGTCACTTACTGCTGGAGCTGCACAAGAGAGGACACAAGGTTTCCAAGACAAAGGTACAATGGTGTTTGCCCCAGGTAGAATATTTAGGATTTATTTTGGCTGCTGGAACTCGCTCTGTCTCTTCTAAGAGAGTCCAGGCCATTCAACAACTCTCTGCCCCCACTACTAAGAGGCAGTTGAGAGCCATTCTGGGAGCAGCTGGGTACTGTAGACAATGGATACCCTCTTTTGGTGAAATTACTAAACCCCTCATAGCTCTTACAAAAAGTTCTGTTCCAGACAGTTTACAGTTGGATCCCCAGCATCTCTCAGCCATAAAAGAATTAAAACGGGCCTTGTTATCAGCACCTGCCCTAGGACTGCCAGATTATAGTAAGCCTTTCACTCTCTTTGTGCATGAACAAAGGGGGGTGGCTTCTGGAGTCCTGACTCAGTCACTGGGGCCTAACCAACGTCCTATAGCCTACTATTCAATTCAGCTGGACCCTGTAGCGGCTGGAGCGCCACCTTGCCTTAGAGCAGTGGCGGCCACAGCGCTTTTGGTAGAAAAAGCCTCTGATTTGGTCCTAGGTAACCCTCTAACTGTGCAATGCCCTCACGAAGTGGAGGCTCTCTTACTACGTCACAGGACACAAGCCTTTTCAGATCAAAGGCTGGCTAAGTATGAAATAACCCTGTTAGGTAATGAGAATATCACTTTAAAACGCTGCACAGTTCTTAATCCAGCAACACTACTCCCTAACTTACCATTCTCGGGGGAACCGTTGCATGACTGTGCTTCTTTAGTTGATATGGCTGAAAAACCCCGTGATGATCTTTTTGATACACCTTTAGAAAATCCTGATCTTGTCCTCTATACAGATGGTTCCTCATTTATGAGAGAGGGAACCCGTTTTACTGGAGCTGCTGTAGTTTCTGATTATGACACCCTCTGGGCAGCTTCTCTGCCTTCCCATTTTAGTGCACAGGCTGCTGAACTTGTGGCTCTTACACAGGCCTGTAATATAGCTAAAGATAAGAGTGCCACCATTTTTACTGACTCGAAATATGGCTTTGGCATATGCCACTTTATTGGTATGATTTGGCGTCAACGAGGCTTTCTAACATCCTCGGGCAAGGCTATTGCCAATGGGGACCTTATCAAGGACCTCTTAGATGCCCTAAAACTGCCTTCTTCCCTAGCCGTTGTACATTGCCCTGCCCACACAGGGAATAGTGATCCTGTTTCAAAGGGAAATGCACGAGCCGATTCTGCAGCCAAGCTTGCTGCATTAGAAGCTCCTGAACATGTATTTAACCTTTCACCTTCTGAGGATATTCCTTCCAACCTAACCTATGACGATTCTGAAGTAGAAAAGTGGAAAAAGAAATTTAAGGCGAAACAGATCAATGGCATCTGGGTGTCTCCGGAAGGTAAGCCATTTCTTCCCCGGAAATTCTACCACCAGGTATGCCTCTCTGTTCACAGAAAAGGCCATTTTGGTACACAAGGCATTGTAGACTCTATTAAGAGAACCTGGATAGCACCAGGTGTGACTAATACAGCATCTCGAATCTGCTCGGGCTGCTCCACATGTCAGTCTTATAATCAGTATGCTTTTAAGGTCAAAGCTTATGGAGGGCGTCCTCTAGCATATACACCTTTTGAGCACTTACAAATTGATTATATTACTATGCCAAAAGCAGGACATTATAAATTTTGCCTTGTTATAGTTGATCAGCTCACTCGGTGGGTGGAGGCCTTTCCCAGCCCCCGAGCCACAGCTGCCTTTGTTGCCAAAATTCTTCTTAAAGAGATAGTACCTCGTTTTGGCCCACCAGCCCGCATCGATTCTGACAAAGGCACACATTTCACTGATTCGATTTTATCCCAAATCTACTCTTTCTTGGGAGTGACTCCAAAATTCCACACGCCCTACCATCCACAAAGTTCAGGCCAAGTCGAACGTATGAATAAAGAGCTTAAGAGTATGATTGGCAAATTATGTACTGAAACCCATTTGAAATGGCCTGATGTTCTACCATTGGCATTATTCTATCTACGAAGTAGACCAAGAGGAGAACTTCATATATCTCCTTATGAAATGCTTTTTGGTCACCCTCCTATCCAAGCTAAAACTTTTTCCCCAGTTTATACATCACTGGTGGGAGGTGATACTTCTGTTGCTTCCTATATACAGGAATTACAGACCAGGCTACGTGAACTCCATGAGGCAGGAGCTGTGGTCCAGGCAGGACCATTAGACTTTTCATTGCATAACTTCAACCCAGGAGATAAAATATATGTAAAGAATTTTCAGAGAACCAGTGGAACTCAACCTGCCTGGGAAGGACCTTTTCAGGTATTATTGACAACTCCTACCGCCATTAAAATTGGTGAAAAAGACTCATGGATTCATTGCTCTCATATAAAGCCTGCACCATTCATAGGTGAAGAGATTTCAGATAGACCTGAGGTAGACGCTAAAGAGGTAAAAACCCTAACGATAGCAACTGTTAAAGAGCAAAGAAAGTTCAGAGGAAACAGGAAGTTCCCATTTAAGAATCCCACTGATCAGTTAAATGCTTTGGGACTCAGTCTTCGTAAAGTATCAGGAGACGGAAATTGCCTTTTTAGGGCTTTAGCAGACCAGCTAGAAGGTCACTGTAGAAATCATCTCAGACACAGACAAGAAGCTGCTTCTTATATGATTAACCATAGACAAGAGTTTGAGTCTTTTATAGTAAATGACTCCCCTTTTGAAGAATATGTTGATGAATTAAAGAAATTTGGAAAGTGGGGAGGAAATGATACAATTGTAGCATTTGCTAAGCAGCATCAGCTGAATGTTGTGGTTCATCAATTAAATCAGCCTTTATTGAAAATCAGTGGCACAG
This sequence comes from Dromiciops gliroides, assembly GCF_019393635.1. NCBI lineage: Eukaryota > Metazoa > Chordata > Mammalia > Microbiotheria > Microbiotheriidae > Dromiciops > Dromiciops gliroides. Next base: position 588,986,227 of record NC_057863.1, on the reverse strand, counting down.
ACAAAACTGATGCTACAGAACTCCACATTTTCTACCATAAAGAACATTATGACAGCATTAGAAAGATCAATGACAATTCAGAAACCCCTGCCACTTTGGCATGCAGAGAATTGGGGAACCAGTTAAAACAATGTGGCATACCCCAAACTCTAGCAGCTTAAATACCTTATAATTTAACAAGCATTTCCTTCTACAGGCAAAAGCACTGAAGTACATGGCCTAGTTTTCTGGCCTACCTCAACTATTTTTTTTTTTTATTAATTTTTGGGTTTTTTTGTTTTTGTTTTGACTTTTGAAAGGCACTGAAAAGACCTGGAATTGACTGCACCTTTAAGTTCTTTAAGAGCACAAAAGGGTGCTTAGCGAATCTTTTGCTTTTTATTTTTTATTTTTGGTTTTGCTTTGGTTTTTTTTTTTACTTTTGTTTCTTTTGCTTTTCTTTAAAACTAAATTTTGTAAACTAAGTGATTATTCAAAGACATTTTAAGTATATGCTGTGGGTGAGGCTATCGGGCCTCAGAAGCTACCAGAATTCTTCTTTTTTTTTTATTTACTCTTTCTTTTTGAGAGAACCATGAGTTCTAATGAGTTTTGTTTTATTTATTTATTTTTCTCCTTTCTCTTGTATGTTGTTCTGTTTAACTAAAAAGTACCAGAAATTGCTTGATACCTCACTGAAAACATTGAATATTGAATCTTGCTAATTGAAGTCTTATTTCTTTTTGATGAATTAATCACCACTTTAAGTATCTGCTACTGTTATACCAGAGAATTCATGTATAAGATGATGTGGTCTACTTGCTAAAAGAAGATTATGTAATAATGTCTAAAAGAAGATTATGTAACAATGTCTAATATAATCAGCTATTTACATTCGTTTATTATTTATATGTCATTATACTCTGGGTATGGTTTGGAATTATTGTATATATCACTAATATATTCTCAGTTATGCAGCATAGCACACATTTTTACCATCATATTGTCTTTGGTGAAATTAATGAGATTTCAGAAATATGGAAACTTATCATTTCAGAGACTAACTTGCTGTGAACTCTGACGCAGGCCCTGGAGAGAATATATGTGCAACAAAAGGAGAGACAGGTATACGTAAGTCCATGGTTTGCTTATGATGGTGACTATGTAGAGCACAATTACTAGGCACAGTCCAGTATTCATCCTCTCTCCCTCCTAATTTAACCTAATTTAACTGAACTTATTTATCTTTTTATCTCACTCAGTTGAATTCACCTGTGGCCTAGCACAATCACTGGCTGTCTCAGAACCATGAGATATGGTATGATAACCTTTCCATAACATTTTCAGGTGTCATGAACACATACTAAATTTGGCTTTGATCCAGACACATGGTGGTAAAAAGTGTTACACATTGCATAACTACCTCAACCCTCTATTACAAGTCTAACCATATAAAGGAGGGAATGTAATGGAATTTATTAATTTGATCATTGACAATGCTATGCTAAGGTTTTAAAAATACAGCAATTCAAACAGTTAAAGAAGATAATCCAGCTTTCCAGACCAGAGTCCAGAATCCAGTTTTCCAGACCAGAATCCAGTTTCCTCCTGATGACATCTTACCACTTCAAGAAGACAAGAGAACTCAGAGACTTTATATGAACTGTTTTGCTTTATTAGCTTTTACTATCTCCTTTCTGTTATATACTATCTGTAACATGTACTCTCTGCAGAGGCTCTCCCTTTGCAAGACTAATGTCAAAGCGTCGGTTCATGAGGAAAAAAAAAAAAATCGCCCCTCTGGACAAAACTTTCCTCTCTTCCTTTTCTGTATTGTTGTTCGCATATTATTAGTCAGCAAAAGTTATTATATTCTTTTTACTGTTCCATCAAGGAAACATTCCGTTTCTTGAGGAAGCAAAGGGGGGAAATGTGGTAAAATATGAAAGTTTTTAACAGTCGGTTAGGATAAGTGAAAGACGCCAGTTTTTCAAGGACCACCCTTTTGGGGAGGAGATGAACAGTCTGCCTGCTGCGCATGTCAGACTGCCTGCCGGGTACAGTCCGCCTGCTGCGCATGTCAGACTGCCTGCCAGGTACAGTGCGCCTGCTGCGCATGTCAGACTGCCTGCCGGGTTTTTTTGACTTCCGGGGTGGAGAGAACGGGAGTAGCCTTTTTTTGCCGGCTTGGCGGGACTCCGGGCGGCGCGGCACAGACGGTCTGACTCACTCCAAAGGTGGCCTAAATCGGTTTGGTGAGTTTTTATAAGGAATATAGACAGCCTAGATTTAAGACGATTTGTACTGTATTTCTGTTTTCCTATCCTTCTAATCAACAACACCTTATATACAATAAAGGCTCTATCTAGAAAACCAGAAGCTTCTTCCATTTACTAGTCTGGGAGATGAATTAAGGGAAGGGTTAAGTAGGGGAGATTTATGATCTAATATCCAATTTTAAATCTCACATTATGTGCCTTAAGTCCTGTAGCCCTGTCAGGTTCATCTTCTTATACTGGGGCCCTTCCTCAGATTTCTTAATTTTGGCATTTGATTCTGGCAGTCTCTCACATACTTCTCCCGGGCCTGACCCTGGAGCCCCCCCCCATCTCTCATGCCCCATTGCCCAGTGTAGGGGAGGCAGACAAACTTATTAATTCGGGTCTGGGTCGCAGGGTGAAAACAACCTATCCCTCTGACCCTTTTTACCCTGTGATATCTCCTAGTCCCAAGCTTACAAGTAGAACTCTGTTGGTAGCACGCTTTGGGCATAGAGGAGCAGGCCACAAAAGCCACGCCTCCCGTATATCGCTCCTGGCAATCATCACACCCTCCCGCAACTGCAACTGCCCCTTTGATCCCGCAAAAGGCTATTAACAAGTATAGAGTCCACTTCATGTTGGTTCTTGTTCCAAGGATCTTGGGAATTGCAGTCTACTTCAGATGTCGGCTTCTTCTCGTCCTGGTCTGGGAAGAAATCCGAAGGGGGTCCTCCTGTAATGAACCAGGTCCAGGTTCTGGTACTGCGGTTGGTTAGTGCGGAAGCAACAGATGACAAGAATTATCAAAATACAACAGATAGCAGGGGCAGCCAGGTGGCGCAGTGGATAGAGCACCAGCCCTGGAGTCAGGAGTATCTGAGTTCAAATCCGGCCTCAGACACTTAACACTTACTAGCTGTGTGACCCTGGGCAAGTCACTTAACCCCAATTGCCTCACTTAAAAAAAAAAATACAACAGATAGTAAAAAGTATTAAGGCAAAGAAAATCAATCTTAGTTCATTATCCATTGGTTTGTTTTCTGAACCGGATCTTGAGAGGGCTCGGGCCAGGCTCCACCTCCCAGTCTGCTTGGGAGGGGGAATGACCTTTTTACCCGAGTATGGTGGGTCCACCCTCATTCTTGGGTGCGGATTGCAGTATCACTGGTCAGCAAGACCTGGAAGGGTCCTTCCCAAATGGGGGCCAACTTCTCTCCTCTCCAAGATTTGACCAGAACCCAATCTCCGATCTGGATCTTATGCACCGGGAACCCCAGAGGTGGGGCCTGAGCCACCAATCCTTTATTCTGTAAGGATAGAAGACAAGATTGTAAGGAGCCTACATATTCTCTGATAAACTTATCCCTGGAGCTCTAATCTATAGGTTTGGAGTTGTCCTCTGGAACAGCCAGGTAGGGATTTCCGAAGAGCAGCTCAAAGGGTGATAGTCCAATGTCCCGTCAGGGCTTGGTGCGGATTCTCAGCAAAGTTAGAGGCAAACACTTGGTCCAAGGGAGCCCAGTCTCTATTCCCAATTTAGTGAGTTGTTTCTTGATCTCTAGATTCATCCATTCCACTTTTCCTGAGGATTGTGGATGCCAGGGGGTATGAAAATCCCATTGGATGGCTAAAACTCTGGCCAACTCCTGTAAAATACGGGCTGTGAAGTGGGTTCCGTTATCAGAGTCAATTCTCTCTACTAGTCCATATCTGGGAATTATATTTTCCAGTAAGATTTTAACCACCCCAGCAGCTGTAGCCTTTCTATATACTTCTTTTTTTTTTTTTTTTTAAGTGAGGCAACTGGGGTTAAGTGACTTGCCCAGGGTCACACAGCTAGTAAGTGTTAAGTATCTGAGGCCGGATTTGAACCCAGGTACTCCTGACTTCAGGGCCGCTGCTCTATCCACTGCGCCACCTAGCTGCCCCTAGCTGTAGCCTTTCTGAGTGGATATGCCTCTACCCAGGATGTGAGGTGGTCAACTATGACCAAAAGATATTTCAGCCCAGCTATGGGGGGCAACTCGGTAAAATCAACCTGGATGCTCTGAAAGGGTCTGTAGCCTGGTGCCCTCCCTCCTACTGGAGAACTCCTGAGGGCCTGCTTATTTACCTTTTTGCACACCAAACACCCTTCCACCATTTGCTGGGCCAAAGTATACAGTCCGGGGCAAATGTACTTGCGGAGAATCAAGTCACATAAATTCTGTACCCCCCAGTGACATCCTTGGTGGAGACGGATTATAATTTCCTGGGCCATTCCCTTTGATATTACCTCCCTGCCATCTGGTAACATCCACCTTCCTTCTTGATTTGGAGTGGCACCTAATTGTTTTGTGTCTTCTTCCTCTTTCTGGGTCAATTTAGGCTGTACCGGGGGCATAGTGGGAATCAGGGGAAGCAGTCTTTCAAATTCAGTCAGAATTTGTTCCTCCAACCCGGCCTCCTTTGCTACCTCATCAGCGAGCCGATTTCCCTGTGCTTCAAACGAACTCCCTCTCTGGTGCCCTGGGACATGTACTATTGCTAGTTCCTCAGGTAGCAACAAAGTCTGCAAGATCTGTTCCAGCAACTCAGGATGAGCCACAGTTCCTCCTCTGCTGGTTATCATTCCCCTTTCTTCCCAAATCTTCCCCAAAATGTGGGCTACACCCCAAGCATACTTAGAGTCAGTATATATGGTCCCTATTCCTTTTCCCACCAAAGAAAGGGCTTGTTTTAGAGAGAAAAGTTCACAAGTTTGAGCTGACCAGTTTCCTGGGAGTCGACCTTTTTCCAGGATTGCCTGTTTGTCTCCATCTATGATGGCATATGAGTTCCTTCGAGTACCTTGAACCACTCAAGAAGAGCCATCAATAAAATGTTTTAATCCAGTGTTAAGGGGATTCTCATGCAAGTCCTCTCTTGCCTTAGTTTGATAATCTATGAGTTCTAGACATGTGTGAGAGAGTTCTTGAGTTTGGGGAGAGGTGGGAGTAGTGAGGAACAGGGCAGGGTTAATGTTATGGTCTAAGGACAAGACAAGATCATCCTTCTCTAATAAGATGGCCTCATATTTTAAAATGTGGGAATCAGTCATCCATTGGCCTGCCTTCTGTTGTAGGATGGTTCGAACCTGGTGTGGGGTGCTCACTATCAGGCTAAAGTCAGTTTCTGGGCCTCCCCCACCAACGGTGCAGTTGCTGCCATGGCTTGTACACAATTTGGCCAGCCTCTAGCAACTGGATCCAGTAGTTTAGATAGGAAGGCCACCAGTCTCCTTTGTCCTCCCCACACTTGTGCCAATATACCTAAGGCTGTCCCTGACTCCACATTAACAAACAGACGAAATGGCTTTTTTAATGATGGGAGGGCCAGAGCTGGTGGGGAATAAAGGCTTTTTCTTAGAGTTTCCCAGGCCTCCTGGTCCTCCACAGTCCACTCGAGGCGGTTGGGTGCCTCGTCCAACAGGTGTTTATACAAGGGTTTAGTTAATTGAGAATGGTTCAAAATCCATAGTCTACAATACCCGACCAGTCCTAGGAATTTTCTCAGTTCTCTCTTAGTCAATGGAGGTCTAAGCTGTAATATTCCCTGAATTCTGGACGGGTCTAGCTCTTTCTTCCCTTGGCTGAGAAGGTGACCTAAGTACTTGACAGTTGGCTCAGCAAACTGTAACTTCTTTTTAGACACTCTCAATCCTTGGGAGCCCAAAAAGTTCAGTAGCTGGATGGAGGCATTTGCCAGGTCCTTTCTATTCAGTCCACTCAGTAACAAGTCATCTACATACTGGAGGAGAGTGACTCCCCTGGGCTTAGGATAGCTTTCCAACAACTGTTCCAGAACTTGTCCAAAAAGATTGAGGGATTCCATATATCCTTGTGGGAGGACACACCACCGAAATTGTTGCTTCCTTCCAGTTTCAGGGTCCTCCCACTCAAAAGCAAGAATGTCTCTGCTGTCAGGGTGGAGAGGAATTGCCCAAAAAGCATCTTTTAAGTCGATTACTGAAAAAAACTTGTCACCCGAGGGGATTTTACTCATGATGGTATAAGGGTCTGGCACCACGGGATGAGAGGGTAGAAAGATCTTATTTACTTCTCTTAAGTCCTGTACCAGTCTGTAAATCCCATCACCTTTGCTAATGGGGTGTAATAAGGGGATCGGCAAGGCTCTAGGAGCCCATCCTCAACCAGTCCTTGAATGATTGACTTCAGACCTTTTCTACCTTCTAAACTTATAGAGTATTGTCGGACCCTGGCCACCTGTCAGGTTCTCTGAGTTGTATTTTTACTGGTTCTATAAGCATTCTTCCCCGGTTCCATGGACCTGCCCAAACATCCCACCTAATTTTCTCCTCCTCCTCTTTTCTTAGAAGAAGAATCCTTTCTTCTGGAAGGCTTGTCAGTATTTGATCTCCCTGAATCCTGATATTCACCCCTAATTTAGTTATCAAATTCCTACCCAAGAGGTTAACACCAGCCTCAGGAACCACTAGGGAAGAATGCTCAAACTGCCCAATTTTCAAAGGTTCAGAGAAAGGGACCACAAATCTTTCCCCTTTTACTCCTGAGATTGTTAATTTTTGTCTTGAAAGTTTCCCTCCCCTTGGCAGGTTTGTGAGAGAGGAATGACCAGCCCCAGTGTCAACCAAAAAAGTATATTGGTCCCCGGAGTCCCCCACCACCATAGATAACAAGGGCTCTGGGTGGGGATTCGTGAGCCCCTGTCCCCCCTAGTCTTCTAGCTTGATTAATGAGTAGACCTTTGCCTTCTCCCTCAGGCGGGGGCAGTCCCTTTTCATATGCCCTTTCTGCTGACACTCATAGCATACTAAGGGGGGTCGGGATTCCTCTCTTTTCTTCTTCATTTTTGGTGTTCTTTCTGTCCTAGATCCTAGCTTTTCCCCTTTCCATTGTCTCTCCCTTTGCACCAGGACCCTTGAGATCTTGTTCTGCTCTTCCTGGGCCCTGACCATTTTCTCCTGCATCTCAGTCATCTGGGCCATCAATTTGATCTGATTCCTGGAGGTCTTTTCGACCTCATCTTCCCTACGCACAAACACCTGTTGTGCAGTCTGGAGTAACTCGGGAAGTCCCTTTTCAGCCCAAGTCCCATCTTTTTGTAATTTCTTAGAGATATCTGGCCATGAATTTGCCACAAACCAACTCTTAAGTAAGTGCTCATAGGTGGGGGAATTATCATCTATGCCCCCATATTTTCTCATCAGTTCCTTCAGTCTTTCAAGGAAATCTGATGGGAGATTCCCCTTTCTTCTGTTTAGTAGCACTAACTTTACTCAAATTCTGATTCCTGGGAACTGCTACCTTGATTCCCTGAACAACCATATCTCTCAGATCTCTCATATGCTTCAAATGATCTTCCTTATTATGGTCCCACCCTGGATCCTGGAGGGGGAATTTTTGGTCTCCAGGTATTCCTCCCCTGGGCCCTGGGGGATGAGCATCCTCCCAAATTCGCATGGCTGACCTCCTAATCTGGCCTCTCTCTTCTGGAGAAAAGAGGTGTGTAAGAATGGACATTAACTCAGACCAAGTATATATAATGGAGCCCAGAAACTGGTCTAGCTGTTCTGCCAGACCGGTGGGATCTTCTAACAGGTTTTTCATATCCTTTTTGAAAGCTCTGATTTCAGAGCTGCCCAATGGGGCATTTACATAACCGATCTGCCCCTCCCCCAGAGGAACCTCCCGAAGGGGATAGACCCTGGAATGGTTTGACTTAAAGGGAAGATTTAACTGGTCTTGCACCAATTGCTTAACCTCCCTGCTGCCCTCCTTCCCTGGAATTTCAGGATATATTTCCCCTGGAGCCTCCTCAGGGTGCTTCTCAGGGGCATCTTTTCTTGTCGGCTCAGAGGGAGGGAGCACATAAGGGGGAGGGAGGGAAGAAAGAGGGTCCCATTCTTCTGACAGAACACCCTCCCCTTCCTTGGCAGTTTCTCTATGGACTTTTATTTCGGTTTCTCCCCCTAAGCCCTCCTCTTTAACTATCATAACCTTAATCCCTCTGGGCAGCCATAAAGCTGCATAAAGACTTTCTTCCCAGCTATAATCCTTTTTCCCATTTACATAGATATTTAATGCCTGGCACACCCACAATTCCTTAGATCCGAACTTTGGCCAGGTGACAGCAGGTCCCTGAATGGCTTGTTCCGCCCAGACCTGACGGCAGTACCTTATCATCTTTTCTTTATCAAATTCTGGTCCCTCTAGGTCATCCCAGTTATTCAATTTGTTACCAAGAGGGCTATCCTGGGGTACCACCGGTAATCAGGTCTTAGATTTGGATTTAGCCTGTCCCATCTCTCCCACCAGTATCTTGGGGTAGCAGCCTTTGTTCTGAGCTCCACTTGTCGGGTCAGAAGCCGCCCCCTCACCTGATCCAGACCTGACACTTTTCCTGGAGGTTCTTCCCTTATGTGTCAGGGAAGGGGCTTTGGTCAGGAGCACCGAATAGGATCCTCAGTTTCCCTTCCTAGAGGTTCAGACCCACGTCGTCGCTCACGCAATCAACGCTGGGAAATACTTACTTCTCTGGTACCAATCTCAGCCCACATCTCCCTCATCAGAGGGGAATGACTGATTCACTCCAAAAGGCAGAGTCCTTAGTGGGGTCCCGCTCTTAGCAATAGGTCGTCCAGGTATAGCACCCCTGGCAGGATTCCAACCAGAAGCTGTATGAGTTCGGACCCCAGACTCAACTTCCTTCCCTCACACACACACACTCAAGAATCTCTTTGTCCGGGTCCCGCCGTCCAAAGTCAATTTCCCCTTCTGGGACATTTTCGGCCAACCAGGATCACCTCCAACCTGGCTCCGTGCACGAGACTTACGTGGCCCTCATACCAATTCCCAATCAATTCTTACCTGACCCGTTGCTGCTTTTTGGTGTCCTTGCTCCCCAGTCCCTGTAGCTCAGATCTCAGCCGCCAACTCCACAGGTCACAGAGGGTCAGGAATGAAAAGGCTGCCTTAAAAGGAAGGCAGGGGCCCCCCTTTTCTCCCAAGCTCCACGACCACTGGAGGGGATTTGCGTCATGGCACCAGCTGAGTGGGAAGGGAAGTACACCCACTGACCCCTGTAATAGAGACTCGAGGAGAAAGGAGGCCAAAGCACTGATTTTATTTCTTTCAAAAGAAAGGTGTACCACACTCACTGGGACAACCAGGAGGTGTGACACACCGAGATTAGGAAACCAAGCAGTTTTTATACTCTTTACAGACATCTAATTTGAACAAAATGTGGTAATTGGGTTAATACTATATGTTCAGCAATAAATATTTCTCCTGGGATGTTCAGCGATAAGACTCTCTCTCCTGGGTTGTTCAGCGATAAGTCTCTCTCCTGGGTCAGAGTGCCCCATCCTCAAGGGTTCAGCCATAGCTTATTTTGCAAAATTTCCTGTTTCAGCAACAATCTATCATATCTACATAATATCTTGGTGCAGACCCTATGAAGCAATTTTTAAGTTGATATGCCTATATTTAGAAAGGGGGATAGTAGCTTCCTGTTATTGCCTCTCTCTAGAGAAAAAAAAAAACAGAGAGAGAGAGAAATAGGGGGCTCTAAGGGGCTTTAAGACTTTGAGATCAGATCACTAGGCTGAAGGGGGGGCACTTTCCATCTCAGTGGAGGGTCATATCCCTATGTCCCTCTCACCCTACTGTCATATGGGCACACATTTAATAGACAGTGATAATGATAAACACACATATAAGGAGGAGCTGGTGACCAAGGCAACAGAGAGCTCGTTAACTACAGGGGTCTTGATGTCCTGCTCTTTCTTCATGAAGGTGGAGTGACATCTCTGGTAGATGGGTGACTGCTGCTTCTAGGCTGTGCTGAGCTAGGACACTGCCTCTGGGCCAGCCTCTGGACCAGTTCTGTTGGTGAGCTCTTCATCAAGGCCTCAGTTGGGCTGGTGTTATGCTTTTTCTTAAGCTAGGAGTGATAGAAGTCCTTTTTGTTCTATTCCCTCCACGATGTCTTGAGTTTGATTTTTCACCTTGTAACCATCAGGTGGCAAGGCAGGTAAGTATAGCCAATCCCCTCACACATACACCCTTTTTTTTCTTTGATCTCCCTTCCTTATTCAGGGCTATGTCCACTGAGTTGGTCAATCAATAAGCAGTTAAGAATAAGCCTCTCAAGTCAGGAGTACCTGAGTTCAAATCCGGCTTCAGACACTTAACACTTACTAGCTGTGTGACCCTGGGCAAGTCACTTAACCCCAATTGCCTCACTAAAAAAAAAAAAAAGAATAAGCCTCTCAAGGGCAGCTAGGTGGTACAGTGGATAAAGCACCAGCCCTGGATTCAGGAGGACCTGAGTTCAGATCTGACCTCAGACACTTGACACTTACTAGCTGTGTGACCTTGGACAAGTCACTTAACCCTTATTGCCCTGCAAAAAAAAAAAAAGAATAAACCTCTCTCCCTAATATAAACTGTCCACTTCCTCATTTCCATCTCCTTTATCTCTATCCCAATATCCCACTCCAAATCTTTCTTCTCCTTCCACTGTGCCCTCTGAAACGCCTGCTTCATAACAAACAAAGCTGCTTTCATCTAACCCCTCCATTTATCATTTCTTTTTTTTTTTTTTGCAGGGCAGTGAGGGTTAAGTGACTTGCCTAAGGTCACACAGCTAGTAAGTGTCGAGTGTCTGAGGCTGGATCTGAACTCAGGTCCTCCTGAATCCAGGGCTGGTGCTCTATCTACTGTGCCACCTAGCTGCCTCCCATTTATCATTTCTTCCATCTTTTAGCACTCATTGAGACAGTAAAAAAGGGTTCAAACCTGTCAGTGAGTTGGGGGATGTCTACCCCAAACACATGAAGGTTTCCCTGGGTGGAATGGGCAAATGAGCACAATTTGTTCCAATAGCCACAAAGGTGGCTGAAGCAGGCAATACAGAGTTATTAGAGCTTGGTCAGACATAGAAGATACCAAGGTCATCCCCTGCATCCTGGGCCATTGCCAGTTGTTTTAACATTTGTCTTGCCATTGGGCTTTCATGACTTTGGAAGAGAGAGTGAGGTTAGCGATTTTGTGTTGCTCTGCCTCATTTAAATCCAGTGTCAAGACATCACCTTCATGATGTCATCAGTCTTCTTAGAGAACAAAGGACCAACAGCAACAAAAACAACATGCAACTAATATGTGTCAGATACTGTGATAAGTGCTTCTTTGGCTACAATAGGAGGCAAAAAACAATCCCTGTCCTCAAGGAGCTGATAATTTTTTTTTTTTTTTGCAGGGCAATGGGGGTTAAGTGACTTGCCCAGAGTCACACAGCTAGTAAGTGTCAAGTGTCTGAGGCCAGGTTTGAACTCAGGTTCTCCCGAATCCAGGGCTGGTGCTTTATCCACTGTGCCACCTAGCCGCCCCCTAGTTGCTGACAATCTTTAAAAAAAAAATTAATAAATATTTTTATTTATTTTATATATTTAAAAGAGCTTCTATAAATATTTTTGTACAAATAAGTTCCTTTTCTCTTTTTTGGAATGTCTTGGGATATGAACCTAATAGTGGTGTTGCTGGATCAAAGGGTATGCACAGTTTGATAGCCCTTTGGGCATAGTTCCAAATTGCTCTCCAGAATGGATGGATCAGTTTACAACTCTACTAGTGGTGGAATAGAGTCCAAGTTTTCCCATACCCCCTCCACCATCCAACATTTTCCTTTTTTTGTCATATTATCCACTTTGATAGATATGAATTGTTTTAATTTATATTTCTCTGACCAATATTCATTTAGAGGATTTTTATATGACTATAGATAGCTTTGATTTTCTTTGTCTGAAAACTGCCTGTTCATATTCTTTGACCATTTATTAATGGGGAATGACTTCTATTTTTATAAATTTGACTCAGTTCTCTATTTGAGAAATGAGGCCTTTATCAGAGATACTTGTTGCAAAAATTCTTTCCCAGTTTTCTGCTTTCCTTATAATTTTGGTTGCATTGGCTTTGTTTGTACAAAAGCTTTTAAAATTTTATATAATCAAAATGATCTATTTTACATTTTGTAATGCTCTCTAAATCTTCTTTGGTCCTAAATTCTTCCCTGTGCATAAGTCTGACACATAAACTATTCCATGCTCTCTTAATTTGTTTATTTGCTTACCCTTTATTTGTAAATTATGTACCCATTTTGACCTTATTTTAGTATACAGTGTGAGATGTTGGTCTATACTTAGTTTCTGCTATATTCTTTTCCAGTTTTCCCAGCAGTTTTTGTCAAATAATGAGTTTTTGTTCCAAAAGCTTGGATCTTTGGGTTTATCATATACTAGATTACTATTGTAATTTACTACAGTGCAATTCATACCTATTCCATTCCATTGATCCACCTCTCTATTTCCTGACCAATACCAGACTGTTTTGATAGTTACCACTTTATAATACAGTTTGAGATTTGGTATAGCAAGACCACCTTCTTTCACATTTTTTCATTGATTCCCTTGATATCCTTAATCTTTTGTTCTTCCAGATGAATTTTGTTATTTTTTTCTAGATCTAGAAATGATTTTTACAAATTGGGATAAGTCCAAATGCACTGACTTGGAAAAGAAAACGGGTGGTGTTTTATTGCAATACTGTCTGGCCACAGCAACCCCCTCATTAGGCTCTTCGGTTCCCCATGATGGAGTATTCATTGTTTTTTTCCCTTCTGTTGCCTCAGAAACCTCAGTCACATTGGGTGGGCCCCCAAGGTCTGAGGTAGAATTTTTTTCAGGTGTGGTCTTAGCCCAACCCACCTTAAAGGGACAGGGGGAGAAAATATTCTGCATGACTCCTTGGGTGTATCCTTACAAATTTGGAAAAAAGGGGAAAAAATTGGACATGGGTGAAAAGGACTTATTTGCAAGAGAAAGATTTAAGGTATGGCTGTTTGTTTGCTTGTCTGTATGTGACTGCTAGTCTGCTTGTTGTCTTGTGCATTTATGTCTGTAAAATGTTGTAATTGTGTTGTGCTGTCTGTGGGGAATTTTCGATTGTACTTCTGTAGCCTTTCAGAGCAGTGGCCAGGCTCTGAAAGTAGGGGGAAGGGAAGTCTCTTGACTTCTGGAAATCTTTACAGGTGTGTGTGTCTACTTAAGAGTTTGAATTTGGAATTGGGATGTAACTTCTTTGCTAGGCATTAATAGCCTTAGATGAACATTGTAAAAGCTGGTTTGAAAATGCTACTCCTTTGAAATCTTTTGTAGTGGAATGGTTAAAAAGCAGAAACTATTTATAATGTGTAAGAGTTTTAAAGAAAAATGATCTCTAGTCAAGTGTGACTTGTGCCTCTGCTTTCTTTCTCCCCTGCCCCCCCCAACCAGGTGCTGGCTGTGCAGCACTGGAGTGAAGTGATAGGTGAGAAAGAGAATGTTTAGAAAATCTTAAGAAACTGTCCAGAGTATTTTAAATAATTGGTAAAAACATATAGAAAGAAAACCGTGCCATTTTGTACTGACTGTTCAAAGAATCTGGAATCTTGAGGGGAAAAAAAGGGGGGAGTATATTTAAGGTACACTGCTACTTTAAGTGTTCACCTGCCATTTCAAGGTTTGTGAATTCTGGAAGAAACAAAAGAGTAATTGAGTTTATTTGAAAACTAGAATACTGCTAAGTTTTAAAGTTACTTTTAAATTGATGTATATGTGTTAAAATTGGAAAAGCAATCGATGGTTTTAACAATAACAGGTATATTAGTTATTTCCTCTAAGACAGAGGAAAGCATTGGAAGTTTGTAAATCATTACACAAAAAAAGGCCTTGTAGACTTCTTTTCATTTGTAAACTTGCCAGAAAAGATCTGGTTACAAGGAATGGTTTTGCTGAGGGTTTATAAGCTTGCTAATTGTGTAGAAGTAATTTCTAATGATTGATCTTTACACCAGGATAAAGTTTAAACCTGAGAAGAAGGAAGGAAAAACCAAGCAACATGTATGTGTGTCCTGGTAAATGTTTTTTTGCTCATTGCAACTTCATGAGAGTAGAGGTTTGCTATTTAAGATAAAATATTTTGGGACAGTAATTTATATTGTTTTGAGTTTTGAATTCAGGTATAATTATTTGGATGGTTAAGCCAGTAATCCAAGTACTGGAGAGAAGGCCACAAATCAATGCCACAAGAGGGAATGTGCTGCTTACAGGTGGAGGTATCTGGGAAAAAGCTGAGAGGATAATTTCAGACTCAATCCGAGGTAGACTTCTTTTGGCTCATTGAGTTCCTACTGAATAGGAAATGTTTTCCCACCTGGCTATCCCTGAATTTGGCTATTACTGTATGAGTGGTGGTCACTTATAACTTTTACCTGAAATCAAACAGAGCTAAGGATGTTTTATCCTGGCCCTACAATCATGTCCCTGCTTTTTCTTTTATAGCAGATTTCTATAATCAGAGCAAGTAGTCAGTAGAAGAAATGAGCACAATGCAAGTATGTAAGACCTTACTGTTTTCAGTTTAAATGTGTGGTCATTTGATATATCAAACAACAAGGTATATTAATATTCAGGCTTGTCATTGGCCTGCTAATGCTTACATGGTATTGTGATAAGGTTAAATTAACTGGGTATTTTTCTGGTTTAGAAGAAAGTGAAATTCCTCCCCATTCTGATGAGAGGGAGGGTGGTAACTAGGAAACATAGTTATGCATTTTAGGTTTTATCATAAATCTGCCCAGTCAGATCTCTGTTTTGTACAGCTAAGGGCACCAAGCTACCAACTCCATAGTACAAGGGAATCACAGAGCAGACCTTGCTGCTAGATTAGTTGCCAGGTCCATTCACCGGTCCACCCTCGCCCTGGTCCCCTTGCACCCTGTTGTGCCCCAACGGTATTTCCCCTTCCTAAACCAAGGAGGAGATCATAAGTCTTTAGTGTTAACTACCACTTGCTTAAACCCATATGTTATCTTGGGCTATTTGGATTATAGAGTAAGAATGCTACTGCCTCTTCTCATATTAAAGTCAGAAGAGGAACCTGGGATAATTTTCTTTGGTGGGTCTGGAAAACTGCTGTCCTCACTATTCCTTTTGTTTGGTAACTTGAACATGAAGCTATGTTTACAAATTTAACTTTGGTAATGGAATAAGTTTCTAGTTCTACTGCATTAGGGTTATAAGAATTGGAAGAGTGCTCAAATTCTCTGGCAAATGTGGTCCTGGACTGAGGCGGAGTCTATATGGTTCAGAACACCTCCTGAAAGTTGAGCTGCTGTACAGAGATTACCTGGATGGCTGAAACTGTTCACAGCTGCTTGCTTCATCCAGTTTTTCATGGAACTCTTAGATTTATTCTGTATTAGGGTCCCTTTTGCCCCTTGGTCTGTTTGTAAATCATTTGTGTTTTGTGTTGTGGTTCTTGCATTTGTAACACTAGTTCCTACATCTCCCTCAATTCATAAACCCCCTGTGGGCCCCTATGTCTCCCCCACTCAGCAGGAAGCAGTAACAGAAGAGATGATCTTTGTCTTTTTTCCCAGGGTATATGAAAAGGGGAGAATGATGTAGGAGGCAAAATAGGAATAATAGAGATCTTTACAAGGCTATATCTGAATTAAGAGATGATATTATGGAAATTAATTGTCATGGGGGAAATGGGGTAGGGGGATTGGGATAGGGGTAGGATTAGGGGTTTGGGAAAGGGGTCAGGGGTCCTTAGGAATTCCTCTTTAAGGAATTACACCCAGGGGCAGCTAGGTGGCGCGGTGGATAGAGCACCAACCCTGGAGTCAGGAGTACCTGAGTTCAAATCCGGCTTCAGACACTTAACACTTACTAGCTGTGTGACCCTGGGCAAGTCACTTAACCCCAATTGTCTCACTAAAAAAAAAAAAAAAAAGAATGACACCCTCTTACACACAAAAGGAGTTAGAATAAGATGGTAGTTTATTTAGGGGGAAGGGAAGGGAAATCATGAAGGAAGTCCTTGGACTTCTTATGGGGAGAAAGGCATGGCACAGAGAGAGTGGCTCTGAGATACCAATTTCCTCGAGCAGGAGACTGGCAGATACTTTTATAGAGGACTGATGGGGGTGACCATCTGACTATGGAAAGTTCCTTTAGTGAGGGAGGACCATCCCCCACTGGTGGTGGCTGGAAGGGTTGGGTGAGAGGTGGCTGCAGATCTCCCAAGCCATCTCCTCAGGACACAAAGGAAGCAGTCACACCTAATCTTATCGACCCAGGGTTGAGGGAGACTAGAATGAAGGGTGGGGGTCCCGAGTTAGCTCAGTCCAATCTGGTTCCACTTATCTCTCTAGGTGTGTCTGTCCTCTGGTTTAGTTTCTCAAGGAGAAGGTTCTTTGATGTGCCCCAGAGAACTTCTGGGGTGCTATGGGCCCATAACAGGGGAGATGTGGCAAACCCAGAGGGCTCTCTGTCACCCCTCTGACTGAGTTCCTCCTCCCCATACTTGGGCCATAGTCACTGAAGCAGCAAGAGTTTTCAGAGACAATGCTTGGTCTGTCTCCCAGGGTCCAAGGACTCAGCCGTGCCAACCTTGCTCTGTTAAGGGCTGAAACAAGTTATGTCATGTCAAGTCTGAAAGGTTGAAAAATTACTCTTATTCTCTTAGAATTATTCTTGCAGAGACTTTATTTGATTTCTTTGTGGTTTTTTTCTTCTGTGAGATTTAAAATTGGATATAAGAGCATTAAACTCTCCTTTAACCTTTCCCTTATATATCTCCCAGACCAGTAAGAGAAAGAAACCTCTGAGCTTTAATTAGAGATGGATTACTTAGCTTTTATTGTTTGGGAATTAATTAGCCAACAAACAAGGTTTTGCTGATTAGGGAAATAGGAAAGTAGAAATACAAATAAATAGTCTTAGATCTAAGCTTAGTTTATATTCTTTATAAAACTCACCGAATCCCAAAGCTACCCCTCAGGCTGAGAACCAGCAAGCACATGTTGCCACCAAGGACCAGGGCCGATCACCAGAAACACTCGTCAAACCTGAGTCAGTGTGTGTGTGCCCAGAGCGAGTGAGAGAGACCACTTCCATTCTCTCCTTGTTTTTAAGCTTGCACCCCAGAAGTGGAGTGCTTGGTCACACTCTCTGGAGCATCAGCAGGTGCACGGCTGTTGGTCATGGTCTCCTCCCCAAAAGGGAGGTCCTTCAAAAACTGGCGGTCCTTCAGTTATTGTTAGCCAACTCTTAAATTCAAATACTTAGCTATCCTGAATAATAAATCACAGTTATTCACACAAGGTGGTGCTGATGTGTCAATTATTAATCATCTCTGATCCTCAACCCCCATTGTGGGCTTAAACCGGCAACCCTGACATTTTTTATTGTTTGCTATGAAACTAAATAAATATATCAATTTAGGCAGGATTGTCATTTTTATTATATTGGATCAACCTACCCATGAGCAATTAATATTTTTCTGATTGTTTAGATCTGACTTTATTTGTGTGAAAAATATTTTAGAGACTCCCAAGTATTTTACATTGTCTACAGTTATTTTAAATGGAATTTCACTTTCTATATGTTGCTGCTGGACTTTGTTGGTAATATATAGAAATGCTGATGATTTATGTGGGTTGATTTTATATCTTGCAACTTTGCTAAAGTTGTTAATTATTTCAAGTAGTTTTTAGTTGATTTTCTAGGATTTTCTAACATCATACCATCTGCAAAGAATAATAGTTTTGTTTCCTCATTTCCTATTCTAATTCCTTTAATTTCTTTTTCTTCTCATTACTTTAGCAAATATTTCTTTTTTTAAAGTAATAAATATTTTTATTTATAGTTTTGGGTTCCAATTTTATTCCTCCTTCCCTCCCTCTCTTCCCTGCTCCCTGAGGTAGTAAGCAATGAGATATAGGTTATACATGTACAATTATGTAAAACATTACCATATTAGCCATTTTGTATAAGAAAACTTGAATAAAAGAAAAAAAAGAAAGAAAGTTAAAAACAGCATGCTTCAGTCTATGTTCCATCAATATCAGTTCTTTCTTTGGAGGTGGATAGTATGTTTCCTCAACAGTCCTTTAGGATTGTCTTGGATCATTGTATTGTTGAGAATAGTTAAGTCTTTCACAGTTCTTCATCAAACAATATTGCTGTCTCTGTGCACAATGTTCTCCTGGTTCTGCTTTCTTCACTATACATCAGTTCATATAAGTCTTTCCAGGCCTTTCAGAAATCATCCTGCTTGTCATTTTTTATAGCACAATAATATTCCATCACCATCATATACCACCATAGCTAGCATTTATAATACAATATTAAATAATAGAGGTGATAATGGGCATCCTTGCTTCACCCTAATTGTATTAGGAAAGCTTCTAGCTTATTCCCATTATAGATAATCGTTCCTGATGATTTTAGATAAATATTATGTATCATTTTAAGGTAGGAGCTTACAGTTTAATGGAGGACACAATGCAAACAAGTATGTTCAAACCAGTTATATATATATATGTATATATATATATATGATAATTTGTCCTTCATACTTCATCCTTCATTCTTTTTTTTTCTTTTTTTCTTTTTTTTTTTTTGTGGGGCAATGAGGGTTAAATGACTTGCCCAGGATCGCACAGCTAGTAAGTGTCAAGTGTCTGAGGCCAGATTTGAACTCAGGTCCTCCTGAATCCAGGTCCGGTGCTTTATCCACTATGTTACCTAGCTATCCCCCACTACCTAGCTGCCCCCTGTCATTCATTCTTGAAGAGGATGAATGATATCACAAAGGTGATGTCTTGATTTATAAGTGAATTGAATTTAAGTGAGGCAGAGCTGTGCAAAGTGGTCAGCCTTACTCTCTCTTCCACAGTCATCAAAGTCCAGTGGCAAGACAAAAGTCAAGTCATCTGATGATGGCCCAGGATGATTATGAAATAATTAACAAAGTAAAGGCATTAGAATTAAGAGAGACTGTGAAAGACTTCCCATAGGAAATAGGATTTTAGTTGGGATTTGAAGGAAGCCAGGAAGGTCAGCAATCAGAGCAATGAGGGAGAGTGTTTCAGGTATGAGGGATAGCCAGAGGAAAAGCCAAGAATCAGGAGATGAAATGTCTTGTTCTGGGAACAACTAGGAAGCTAGTGAGACTGGATCAAAGTAAAAGATGGCACTATAACCTAAGGATGACCTTCCAGTACCTTTTCCAAATATTCCTTGACCATGACTATCTGCCCAAGAATCACCAAACAACTTCAGGGGTTCAGGGATCCCTAGGTTTTTTTAATTCTAAGTTTCTCCCATTGGACTTTTGCAAATGAAGATCTAAGAAATAAGGTACTGAAGTACAGGTGTGCAAATCCATTGTCTTTGTTGCTTTCTTGACTCCTCCAAATGAGCTACTCAAAGCTTCACTTTGTATCTGTTCTCGCCCTTTACTACCCCCAAATTTGCCAAGGGCTGATTAGAACACACCTTATAGAAAATTATTTCCAAAAAGTGATCAAATAGGGCTAATTGGAATCATATCAAAGACCAATTTCTATCTCATTATAATTTGTAAATCAACAAATTAACATTTAACAGAATGACAAATCATGCATCTTAAATTTATTTATTTATTTAGGATTTTCCCCAAGTTACATGTAAAAAACCACATTTTTTCACATTGATTTTTTAAAACTTTATGTTCCAAATTTTCTTCCTCCCTCCCTCCTCACTCCTCCAGCAATTCAATATGAAATTGAATCCATTTTTAAAACACCCTCCTCACTACCCCACATGATTTCATCCTCACCCCTAAGTGTTCTTGAAGCCTTTACCTTTTGCCTCATAATGTGTTTTATATCATCCACTGGACTGTGAAAAAGGACTTTGTTACAAGGATTGTGCCTCTTTGGTGTCCACTCTGGATGATCTCAGGAGGTCACCTCCAGTCCTTCTGATCTGTGTCTTGCCACTGGACCCAGATGGTTCCAGAGGAGAGAGTGAGAGGCTGGTGACTGCACAGCCCTCCCTCACTTAAATCCAATTTACTACAAGTCATGACATCACCTCCCCTGTCATGGTCCTCTTTGAGAATAAGAACAAACAAGATAGCAGGATGATCTCCTGGCTCTGAAAAGAGTAGGTGCTAAGAATCTGTGTGAGTGAATGAATGAATGAATGAATGAATTTTGTATCTGCAGGAGTAGAAAATAAGTATATAGAGTACCCTGGGGTCTCCCTCAGCCAACTGCCCTAGGTTTGAAGCATATTTCTGTTTAGCATCCACTCTAAAATCATAGCTCATTAGCCCCTACTCATGTGTTTCTTTTAGCAGGCCAATTAGAGGACGTATTATTTATTTATTTATTTTGGGGCGGAGCAATGGGGGTTAAGTGACTTGCCTAGGGTCACACAGCTAGTAAGTGTCAAGTGTCTGAGGCCGAATTTGAACTCAGGTCCTCCTGAATCCAGGGCCAGTGGTGCTTTATCCACTGCGCCACCTAGCCGCCCCCAGGACATATTATTTTAAAGCAAAAAATACTTGATTCCACAACACAGAAAAGTAAATGACAAGAAAGACCTCCCCTCCTCCCATAAACAAAGAGATACACTCTCCCATAGGTTACCGGTAGAAAAGGGGACAGACACACAAAGGATATTATATGTTGCCACTAGGATGGGTGGTATCACAGCTAGAATACTTCTCCAGCTTTGACACTGCTGCTTGCTTCCCCTCAGAGCTACAGATGTCCTTTGTTTATATATGTGTACATGTAGGGATATGTGTGTGCACATGTATATGTGCACATAAATACTCTTGTATACATGTGTATACATATAAGGTGTATATTTGTAGATGTATGTAGATGTATATGTGTATATGCATATGCATATGTATCTGAATATATATGTATGGGGAGGGGGGGCACCACTACTGTCTTGTGGCTTTTTCCTATTCACTTTAGAGAGGGTTTTCAAGCTTTTTTTTTTAGCACATAGCCTTGGGGGATAGCTAGCATTTTTGTAATTTAAATCCAAAAGCTGCAGCCAGCCTGCAGAAACACTCCATCTTAGATTAAATCTATCTTTTTTGAAATTCTTTCCTTCTGCTACCACTCAGAGTACCTCAGTCTAAACTTTCAAGGTAAATATAATAGCATCCCTCCAGACTGCTAGCCTGGGTCCCTGCAAATCATCCAGTTCTATTTAGCAACATTATGAAACAACTCAGTAAAGCTGCCAGGAATTTTACCCTACTTCTGAGTTCATGCAAATCACTTTGAGGGCAAGACTTAAAGGAGTTTGGTGTAGTTGGTGAACTTTGCCCATTTATCCCCAACAATTAACTCAATGCACTATTTATAATATGGAATTGGTGCTTGTGCATCTTGGAAAGAGAAACACTATTTGCTTCAATGTCACAATGGCCCTGGGCTTTGGTGGAGGAAGGGAGTGGAGGGGGGCATACTCCCTGACCATGAACTAATCAGCTACCTAAATTAAGACTGACTAAAGAATCCTACCCACCCAGGGCATTCTTTGCCCCAGAATCCCCAGAATTCCTACTCTATTGTTATTGTTAACAAGCTCAGATTTGTCCTGGATCTCTTCAATTTCAATTTTTTTCTTTTTGTCCTTCAGGGAAACCTAGCCCTCTTCAGAGCTTACCCCATTGCTGGTCACCCTTTCTGGTTTGTGCTGTTGCGTATATTTAGAAATGGAAGAGACCTTATGGGTCACTTAGTCCAACCACATCATTTTACATGTAAGAATGTTTTATGGTTGCTGTTTTTACTATGCCTTCTTATAGCTGATAGCTATATGTGTCCTGGCTGGTTGTTAATGGAAAGCAAACTAATGGGGGCTCATGAGCCATCCACAGGGTGTTCCCTAGAACTACAAATAGCAGACAACTTCTGGGGACCCAAACCATGAGTGTGAGGGTGGGCTGCTGAAGCAACAAGGCAGTCTGAGGGAGAGTCAGAAGCAGTTTGTGGCAGACAAATCAAACCATGAGTACTACCACCTCCCTCAGACTTCAAAAGAGATAGCCTAAGTCTTGAACCCAAGAACTACACTCCCCCATTCTCCCACCCTGAGAACGAATCCTCCTTCCAGCCCAACCTTTGCACCATCATCTCAGGAAATCTGTTCATGTGGAGAAAGGGCCAGACATCACCACCAAACGATGACTATGCCATCCACAAGGCAGGCAAGCCAGCCTAGGTAAGCAGCAAGGCATCCTTCAGGGAGAGACAACAGGCAGCTTGGACCAAGTAAATCAAAGCTACACCACTTCAACCATCACCTCCCCTCATACCCAGATAAAGATAGCCCAGGACTCTGAACTCAGGGAGCCTTGGGGCTAGCAGTACCCTAAGATTTACATGGGATGGATAGCTGTCAAAGAGGGAAGAGATCATTGTGGAGAAACATCTGGCAATCCTAGGTTAAGAGCTATTGCATTAGTGGAAGAGCACTATAACACTCTGGCTGAAAGAGTTCACAATTTCATGCAGTCTGGCCAGTGGACAAAGGTGGTGAAATCAGGGAATCCGGAAGAGAAGGGCCCAGTGGCCAAGCAGTCTACTTAGCCAAGTTTGTTGGCAGCAACTCAAAGGCAGAGTATCCTGTAGGGCCCAGTCCAGTTATGGAGGGCCAGCTGTGCAATGACCTATCAGCCCAGCCATGAAAAGGGCACCTAGCCCCCTCCCCACCGCCCGCCGGGTCCGGAAACTAGTAGTAGTCATGCCTCTGAGGGTACAACCTGAAAGTGCCAGTGAAATGGGGGCAGGGAGGGCTGAGCCCAAAAGACATTGACACAAATGAACAAATAAGTGAATGTTCATCCCCAGAGGGCAAAATTAAGTTTTATTTTGTTCCTTAGTCTTTTATATGTCTCATCTGAAGAAAAAAACCCAGAAATGGCTCCAACTGCAGAATCTATGCCTCCCAGGATAATATTCATCCCAGCTGAGAATCCAGATACACCTGAAAGATGGAAAAAGAGCAACAAAATGGGAGGGGAGAGGGACTAGACTTTGGGACCACAGACAGGTCATGCCCCCTAACTGGGCTCCAGGTTTGCCATCAGCATCAAGAGAAAAATGGTCTGTAAGTGCTTTTCTGACTCTCAAGTTTGTTGACAGCCAAAATAAATATCCAAATACTGACCCATGGAAATCCACAAAGAGGGAGGTGTTGGTGACAGGGAATGGGGACCACAGAGCTCTGGAGGAGAGTGGAGAGGTAAATAGCATCTGTTAGGGAAGTTCCCTAGCCTGCCTTCTATCCTTCCCTTTTCCCCTCTGCTAAGGTCAGGTTTCTGACAACCTGTTCCACCTATTGACACAATGAGACAGAGAGAAAGAGAGAGAGAGAGACAGAGACAGAGAGACAGAGAGACACAGACGGAGGAAGGAAGGAAGGAAGGAGGGAGGGAGGGAGAGAGGGCGAGAGGAAGGAAGGAAGGAAAGAAGGAAGGAAGGCAGAAAAGAAGGAAGTGATACCATGAACACCAGAACTATGACACCACACAACTGGATCTGAAAAAACATCTCTCTATCAAAGAAT
Source organism: Dromiciops gliroides (assembly GCF_019393635.1). NCBI lineage: Eukaryota > Metazoa > Chordata > Mammalia > Microbiotheria > Microbiotheriidae > Dromiciops > Dromiciops gliroides. The sequence goes on along the minus strand of NC_057863.1, from coordinate 588,962,512 downwards.
TACTCATATACACGATCCAAAATCGAAGTAAAAGTTTTTATTTGGCACAAAGAGGTATGGTTGGGAGAAGAAATCTAAATTTCAGCTCTTGGGGAGGAGCAGATTTATGGCATGTTCCTCAATCAGCCAGAGTAAAGACAATCCTTTCATAGGGGAAAGAAGGGGGTGGGGAGATAGAACTGAAAGGTTATAGCTGTTTGGGGAGTGAGGACACTAGCTATTGGGGGGGTAGGAACATGAAATAGTAAACATGTCATATTCCTAATCTGATTATTGTCACTACCTGGTCCTAATCACGTAGCAAGCACATATGGCCCAATTAGGCTCCTGCTATAAATTTCAAGGCACCCAACTTTCTGGGTGCCCATGACATGGCTGCTTTGTTATCTCTTTGACTAACCACTATCTAGTTAATTAACTGCTTTGCTTTTCCAAGGAAAGAGTTCCCTCTAACTGATCCCAGCAAGCTGATCAACTGTATTATTTCTCATGGTTGGAGTATCCTCTTCACGGCCAGAGTATCCCTAACTGGACTCAGGCCTACTAGGTTGCTGCTACAGGAAGGAAGGAAAGAAAAGACAGAAAGAGACACAATGGGGCCACAGAGAGACAAAGAGCACAAGTGACTATGTAGCTATGCAGCCCTATTGTGGATGTCTGTAATCTTTAGAGCCAAAAGTGAGTTGATAGATTAAGTTCTTGGTATTATTGGGGGGGTGATATTCTGACTCAGAAGAGACTGTTTCCATGGCCCAAGTCCAAACATACAATTCTTGACCCCCCACTCCCTCATCCCAACTCACACACTTACCCTCTAGTTACCATCTACCAGGTGCAGCTGGAGCCTCAGCTGGGACCAACCTCTCCCTGTAGAGTCAGGGTACAACTCATGGGGCTCTTACCAGGTGACTGCCTAAGCGAATGGCCAGGGCCAGGGAGATGAGCATCCTCTGGACCACAAGACCTTGGAGAAGCAAGTAGGACTCCTTCTCCAGGAAGCATAAGCGATGTCCCCATTACCCTTGGGGATCCCATGTTTCAAGGTAGCAAAAGACTGAAACAATGAAGAGGCAGGAGCAGACAGGTGCATAAAGTGGGGAGGGGGAGCCTCAAGGTAGACGGATTGTGAAGAATACAAAAGCCAAGTATTGTAAGAAAACCTTAGGGGAAAAGAGAGACAGAGGGACAGAGAGGGACAGAGAGAGAGAAGACAGAGGTAGAGAGGGAGCAAGAAACAGAGAGAGTGAAAACAAGAGCACACTGTGAGCTGGTGCAATCAGGGAAGGCTTCATGGAATTGGGGGCATCTAGGCCAGGTCTAGGAAGAAGAGAGGGACTTCAATAGGGAGGGGGAATCCTGTTCCAGACACATGGGACGCAAACCTGAGGGGAAGCAAAAGTGAGAGTGGGAAGCAGGAGACTAGGGATTAGCAAATATTTCTGTTGGGTTGGAAGACAGACGAAACAAAGGGGAGCAGAGTCAAAGAAAACAGAGGAAGCAGGTTGAGGGCAATGTGGGAGGCAGAGAAGGAGAGGTCAGAGGGGCGGGCAGGAGTAGGGTCAAAGAAGACAACACAGGAAGGCAGAAATGGCCCACGGTTTCAAAAGTCCAGAAGAGTCAATCCGAGGGCTGGGGACAAGTGAGGAGACAGGTGCCTGGCTCAGAGAAAGCCACATGTATCTGATGTACCCTCTGTCCATGCAGGCTGACATTGGGCCTACAAAAAGGAGGCTGCCCTTGTCTCTCTACGTGCAAGGAGGCTGGTGCTCAGTGCTCAGTCACACAAGAGAGGAGATGATGGCACGAGCAGTGGGTTTCCCCAGAGGTTCTTCCTCATCTTGCTACTTCCAGTGAAGGAATATCCTTCTTCCTCAGAGAGGTCAGCAACCTCAAAGCCAAGCTTCTGAGGGAGCCAGAGTAGAGAAGCTCTGCCTGTCCCAGGCTCAGGACCATTGCCTTGATTGAGAAAGAGCCCTGTAGCACTCCAGCTGAGAGAGATCAGAGTTTCATGGACTTGAGCCTATGGGGGAAGATAGGAAAAGCCTTCAGTTCCCCACCAGAGGGAGGCCCAGAGAATGCATCAGATCAACATCAGGGTCAGTCCATCCCAACAAGTGCCAGGCCAGAAGGGCAGGCTGCCTGTGCCAGCCTGGATGAAGGCCGTTGCTGAGTGCTCAGCACCTTGCCCATGTCAGTGAGAGGGACCAGGTGTGGTTGAGTGTCTTACCTGGCCTGGCCCAGAATCAGGCAAGCAATCTTCCCAGTCTGGGGCAGCAGAAAGGCCAAGGCATTTGCTCGACTGAGCTCAGTAGGAATTCTTCCAGCAGAGACTGGGCACTTGCAGGAGCCAACCCATCTGGCAGTGAGGGAGCTCCATCACCCAAAACACAGCCCACAGTTCAATTTGTGAGACCCGTCCAGAGACAGAAAGGACATTCATACCCTGTAGGTCTGTATGTGTCTCTCACTATCATCATGTTTGAAGTGTGTGCCCACTGTATTCCCCACAGACTCTGTATGTATTGATGGTGTTCAAGGAATCTTGGTTTGGGCTTCACTCTGGTCAGTAAGACAAACTCAGGAAATAAGGCAAAGGTCGCTGATTAGCTGCTAGGTAGTGCAGTAGATGGAGCCCCAGGCCAGGAATCAGGAGGACCTGAGTTCAAATCTAGCCTCAGATACTTCCCAGCTGTGTGACCCTGGACAAGTCACTTAATCCTATTTGCCTCAGTGGTTCTCATCTGTTAAATGAGCTAGAGAAAGAAATGGTAAAGCACTATGTTATCTTTGCCAAGAAAACCCCGAATGGAATCACAGAAATTCAGACAGAACCAAAATAACTCAACAATAACCATAATGCTTATGAGCACACCAAGGGTACAAGCATGAGGAAATGGGTTGGTGCCACCTCAACTTTCCCTGTGTCCAAGTAAGCATGTGCAAGGGTGTTCCTGGGCCAGCATTTCCTGAAGCCTGGATGCACATGTAGGAAAAGTCAAGCAGGATTTAAACCCGGGGTCACTTAGGCTAATGTTACACAATGCCCCTAGGTTTGGGGAATTTACCCTGTAATAGAGAACCAGCTGAGTCTTCTGGCTGCTTGTTAAGGGGAGATATGTTAGTGGGGACTTTGGGGGCAGTGTTGGGAGATTAGCCACTCACAGAGCTGCCTCTAGAACCCTGAAGGTAGGAACAGCCTCTCCTCTGGGGCCAGAGGTGCTTCCCAGGCAGGGCAGGTTGGTGGGAGTGTGTCTGATGGGGGCTATGACAAAGAAACCACCAATGAAGAAAGCACACAGGTGGTGGAGGCAAGTTTAATTTTGTTTCTTGGTAATCAACATGGTTTCTGTGTCCCATTCAAAGGAATTATGCTGCTGTGGCACCTCTAACTGCACCCACAACTGCACCTCCAACTGCACCCACAATTGCACCTCCAACTGCACCCACAACTGCACCTGTAACTGCACCTCCAGCCGCACCCATAACTGCACCCACTCCTCCCAGAACAGCATACATCCAAGCTAAAAGTCCAGTTGCACCTGGAAGATAGAAAAGGAGGGGCCAGGTGAAGTGGGAGAGGGAGTAGACCTTGGGTCCTCAGGCAGGCCCACTCGCATCAGGAAGGAGCAGGTGGGTAAGGCCCTATCTGGCTCTCAAGTTTGGTGACCTCCACAAGGGGGTCCCATGTGCACACAGTGGGACACATGGAAGGCCTTAGAGGGAAGGGAAGAGGAGCTGCTCATAAGGAATGAGGGCTCCTGAGGGTGGTGAAGGGGTTAATAGCTGCCCTGTGGGAAACTGGCCAAGTTTCTGTTTCTCCCTCTTCCCTCCCCTGCGGATGGGTATCTGTTCTGCCTTTCAACATACCTAGAGAGAGACTCACCCCCAGACAAGCTCTGCCCCCTACATACCCTATCCAACACCAATATGTCTCAAATGACCCATGTATGGACACTCACACACACACACACTGAGGGGCAAGGTAAGTCCTGTCCTATCATTTCTTTCCCTCCTAGGTTGGCTCCTCAGCCCTCACTCACCTAGAGCCTGCAGAACAGCCACCAGGCTCCCTGAAGCAACCCCTCCATCATTGGCAATAGCTACTACTGACATCATCTTTGCTGCCATGGAGCCGACAGCAATGCCAGCCAAAGTGAAGCCCACGACTGGCAGGGCTGAAAATCCTGCGACCAGAGCAACTCCTGGGAAGATGAGACGTTTTCCATAAGAGTGGGTCAGGCCTGCCCCTACCCATTCCCTTTCCCTGGGTACTAGATTGGAGCAGATGGTCTCACAGACAGGTTTATCCATCCAAGAAAGGGGGGACAAATGGATGTGCTCCCCACATGTCACTGACCTCCACCAATCATAGCCCCCACAACAGCCATGGCTGGATGCACCACTCCTAGGGAGAGAAACAGAGTAGGAAGAGCCTGGGGTAGATAGAGAAGAACACCTGTGCTTTGGCCCTCCAGAAATACCCCCAAACTCCATGCACTTGCTGCCACCCTCTGTCATCTCCTCCAGAAAAGCCATACGTGAGTGGGAAGTGCCCATGGAAGGGGGTTGCTGAGGAAAAGGAGATGCTAAACCTTTAAGCCCTGCATCAGCTGAGGGATCATTGGGGGGGCAGCACTGGGACTCCACCTATTACACCAGGAAGCTACCTTGGTATTCTACCTTCTTCTCCCCCAAAGTCTTTCTCACTCCTGGTAGACCTGCAGGGGCCTGGTCTGAGGGCCCGAGAGGAGCCCCACCAGGGCATGCTAAGGGCTGAACCTGGAAGTCAGGAATACCTGCCTTGGGATCCTATCCTACATCTGACGCTTTCTAGCTGGGTGCTCCATGGCTGGGCAGGCCACTCAACCACTCTGGGAGCCTGGGCTAATCCCACCCCCACCCCCTCATGCTAATCACCCCCAGCCCCACCCCACACTGTCTAGGACCCTCAGAATGGCAGAGAAGGAGCTGATCTGCTTTAGGGGAGGGAGTCTCCTCACCACCCACTTCCTACCCTGATGAAACCCCCAGGTTTGGTCCAAATGATCACAATCACCATCCTATGGATAAGGAGAACAATTCGCAAACCTCTTGGGATAATCTTTATCAGGGAATTAGTTGACTGACCATCCTACCTCAGCCTCTTGCCTGGCAGTAGAAAGTTGGGAGGTGGCCCCTTTCAGAGAACAGAAACTTCCCAGTGATCCTGAGCAGCTCTGCCCACTGATGTCCAGGACAGCAGCAGAGGGAGGGGCAGAGCTGCAGGTGAGTGACAAGTCCCACCTATGGGTTGGGCCAATCTTCCCCAGCGGAAGAGGCAGCCAATCAGAAAGAGGAGAAGTGCCCCAAGGACATAGCCTCCCCTCCCCCTGGTTCTGGGATCAGGGTTCCAGTGATTCAGACCAGGCAGGGCCACTAGAGTGCCCACCTGGCCCAACCACCCCCGAAGGAGCATCCCCTCCACAAGCTACCTGGAAGGGCTTCCCTCAACTAACTTTTGGATGCTTCTAACCTTTCTGCCAGGGGGAACCCACTGTCTCCCAAGGCAGCCCAGGGGCTCTAGACAGCTCTCCTGATGAGGAAGCTTCCCTCCTAGGGAGGGGACATCTGCCTGTTTGTAACTCCCGGCCCCTTCCTTCCGTCCTGGCCATCAACTTGAGCCCACTTGCATTTAAGTGCCTACAACATGCCAGCCACTGTGTTAAGTGCTGGGGAAGCCAGCAAAGCCAAAAGACAGTCCCTGCTCTCAAAGAGCTCACTGTCTATCAAAGGAAACTACATGTGAAGGGCTTCAAACAAAACCATATACAATACAATCTCTTTTTTGGGGGTTGTGGGGGGAGAGGCATGGCTGGCAAGTTTATCAGATGAGTGTTTCAGTACAAGAAGCCGATGGTAAACAAAGTAAAGGCAGCTCCTGAGCCCCACCCTCCATGGGGAGGCTCCCCAAAGCTTCTCCAACCCCAGCTTCTCCAGGGAGAGATTGTCAGGAAAAACTAAGTCAACTTCCAAGCCATCCAGAGAAGACGGCCCTTCAGACCTTGGGGGTCGGAGCTTCTCACAGCAAGTGGCTGTGTGGGCCCAAAGAGGAAAGGGAGGTCACCCACTGGCAGCCTCAGGGTTGGGGTCTTCTCCCCTCCCTGGGCTGCATCCCAGAGAAGCCTCGCTAAACGTGGGGGGGGGGGAAGGGCCAGGTACAATACATTCTTCTTTCTTTTTCTTTTTCTTTTTTTTGTGGGGCAATGGGGGTTAAGTGACTTGCCCAGGATCACACAGCTAGTAAGTATCAATTTCTGAGGCCAGATTTGAACTCAGGTACTCCTGAATCCAGGGCCGGTACTTTATCCACTGTGCCACCTAGCTGCCCCCTACAATACATTCTTAAACATTATAATAAGTAGTATCCACTAATATTATCACATGAATCGAACTGGCCTCTAACATGTGGATGGCTGGAGCCAAACAGAGCAGGCTCAAGACAGGAAAGTCAGCAAACAGAAGTTTTATTTCAAAGCGAAAGTGTTTGTAATTAAGAAGGCAAGTTGGACACATGTGCCAGGGTCCCACCTCTAGTGGGGACGCCTGAGGCAGTGTGGAGAGCTCTCAATACTTATACCAGTGGCTACACAGTGAACTGTCATGACAATGAGGGGTAACAACAACAATGTGACAAATTTGATTCATAGCAGGTCTTCATGGCTGCAACGTGGGCTCTTATCTAAGCTATTCCAATGCTTGTCCCAGCTCAGAGAACAGTTGGTACTGGTCAAATTAATACAATAGTTTTATGATTTTTCCAGATGGTGAGTGATTATTGTTATGACAAGGTCAGGGTCACAGCTTCCTTGCTGGGCCTTAGCTCTGGAAAACAAGAGATCTCCTAAACAGCATATAGACATGGTCCAGCTTCCTACCCATGTAGGGATAGGTTCAAACAATGCAATAAAGTTTTCTCACAATTCCCATAATTGTATAATTGTGTCATATCACATTAGTGTCAGGTTACAGGTCAAACTACTTAGAGAGCTCACAATAGACTAGTTTATAGAAAGGAGATTTATATCTCACCAGGGTAACCAAGAAAATGTAAATATAAACAATGAACTAACACCAAGTGTCCTTGTATCTTAGTAACCCATTCTTTTTTTTTTTTTGTAACCCATTCTTAATGTCCATTTAACTAGCACATTTTGAGTTCCAGGTAGATCTTTTCTTGGACAAAAGGTTTTATTCCCAGGACAGTTCTAAAGGGAGTTCAGTTCCAAATCTAGAGGCTCCTAGATTTTTCTGACTTAATATAATTTAGTACAATCACTTACATTTGGTTCTCCAATTTTGAGACTTAAGAGAATTTCAGTTTATGTACCATTTGTCATTTCTATCTTTCCCTAAATCCTGTACCTGAGATAAGAATCTTTTAAAAATTCATGGGGGTTCAACCATAAAATGAACTCTTCTGCCTTTTAAAATTATCAGACAGATCCAATTTTGAGAAAACATACTCAAAGTCTGAATTCCATGATAAATAAATTTGGAAGCCAATCATATACATCTTGTGAAAAATGATTCTTTGTAAACAATATCTTAGAAGTTCATTCCATCCAAGAATTTACTACTCCATTTATTTAGAAAACTTTGTCTTGGGGCAGCTAGATGGCGCAGTGGTTAAAGCACCAGCCCTGGATTCAGGAGTACCTGAGTTCAAATCCAGCCTCAGACACTTGAGACTTACTAGCTGTGTGACCATGGGCAAGTCACTTAACCCCCATTGCCTAAAAACAAACAAACAAACAAACAAAACAAAACAAAAACAAAAAAAAAAGAAAACTTTGTCTTATTACTTTATCTAATCATTTCCCCCTTAGGAGGGTATCATCCCTATATTATAATTTGACTACAAATACAGGCTAAAATTGTAAGATGTTCATATTTGCATCCTATTATAGTAATTCAGAGATGTTCCAGTATCAATCTATTATTTAATAGATTTAGTACTGTAATGATTGGAATGACGCCACCTGCTGGAGACTTACGGTAGAAAAGCTTCGCCATGAGGTGAACGTCTCTGAGGGCAAGACCATGAGTCTTTTCTTTGGCATCTGGAAGTGACATTTTCTGGTGGGAGGAGGAAGGAGGAGCCTGGAGCTCTGACTGGCTTTTTCCTGAGGACTCTGATGGAGAAAGGAGCTAGAAATGCACTCTCCTTTTAATAGATAGATGAATGTAGGCCTTTCTCTCTCTCTTTACCAAATTCTTATTCTCCTTAATAAATGCTTAAAAGTCTAACTCTTGCTAAAGCTTATAATTTATTGGCGACCACTCATTAGATATTTTAGACAGTTTAGCTAGAATTTTAACCTTAACAGTATTGTACTGTGAGATTAAAATTGGATATTAGATCATAAATCTACCCTACTTAACCTTTCCCTTAATTTATCTCCCAGACTAGTAAATGGAAGAAGCTTCTGGTTTTCTAGATAGAGCTTTTATTGTATGGTAGTCACAAGGTGATGTTGATTAGAAGGATAGGAAAGTAGAAATACAATACAAATCATCTTAAGTCTAGGCTTAGTCTATATTCCATATAAAACTCACCAAAACCCAAAGCCACCTTTGGGGAGAGAGACCGAGTCAATTGCGTGCTGTTAACCGAGAGCCGGGCCAAGTCAAACTCCAGTCCGCGTCTGTCTGTGCAGCACAGCCAGGAGACCAGCAGAGCAGGAAAAAGGCTCCACTTCCGTTCTCTCCTTGCCTTTTAAGCTCGCACCCCGGAAGTCGAGTGCTCAGCAGGCAATCTGGCGTGTGTCGCAGGCGGACTGGTGTGCGTAGCTCATGCTATTGGTCTCCTCCCCAAAAGGGTGGTCCTAAAAAAACCTGGCGTCTCTCCATTATCTAACCGACTGTTAAAACTTTTTACCACAGTACTTACAACATTTCTTGATTACAGAAATTTGCTATAAAAGGAAAAAGAGGGACATAGTTATCACAATGTCATGTATCATAACAGGGAGAAAAACTCCTTTAACTCTGTTTGATTCCAGGCATGAGTCATATCTGACAGTCAATCATATAGTTACAGTGTATCAAGAACAAGGGTCAGGATTAACCAAGTGGGGAAATTTCCTTTTCAGAGAGGAAAAAGCACAATGGGGAAATAAAGTCAGGAGGAACCTACCTTGGGCCATGACAAAGTCATCCCCCAAATCTTTCCCAAGCATAGACATATATCTACCTTTAGTAGTTCCCAGACTGTAGCACATGTCATTTTCTACTATTGCCTTCATCACAATTCAGACAATTATCCCTATTATCAGATTAATTGACTTCTTCTTTTTTTTTGGGGGGGGGTGAGGCAATTGGGGTTAAGTGACTTGCCTAGGGTCACACAGCCAGTAAGTGTTAAGTGTCTGAGGCCGGATTTGAACTCAGGTCCTCCTGACTCTAGGGTCGGTTCTCTATCTACTGCACCACCTAGTTGCCCCCAATTATCCCTATTATCAAAACTCAAAACAATAGTGAGTTACATTCCCAGGAATTTTTACCTCAGATAATAAAATTTCACTAACCACAACTTAGGACTTGAATATCTTTCCTGATATTTCCCTAGCAGTGAACATTTCATTTATTCTTTACTTATAAATCAAAACTACCCATATTCTGGGGTTTTAGACATACAGCAAATACCTGATAGTTGACTTATCATTAATATGTTCAAGCTACTTCTTGAAACCACCCTATACGTTTTGATAATAGCCAAGAATTTTCCAATGAAAATTCACTACGATAGAAAACATTATCGTCTGTTTTCTAACAAAATATATCTCACTTACCTTTACCTAATTTAACAACTTTCAAATATTTTTATCACATCCTTTTAAAAACTCAATTCATGTTGTGTCATTTGAAATTTTAGGGGGCTGCCTATCTCTGTCCCAAGTTTTAGGGAATTTATTTGGGGTTTCTAATTTATTGTTACTTAGAAATTGGAGTCTATGGTACCAGTTTGGGGCATTATTCATTTATTAAAGCATATTAAATATTAGTAAAGAGAGAGCACATAGCTCTGAAAGTTCAGAAGCCCTACATACCTAGGATAGAGAGGAGAGAGAGTGTCACCCTCATGTACACCCCAGGCCAAGAGAGTGTGAGAGAATGTAAACTCCCTGTGGGGCCCTTACACACTGCTCCACGTTAATTGGCTAGCATCATTCAAATCTACTGGTTTACTGGACTTGAGGGTGGTCCATGAGCAGTACATGCTGAGGTCAGGGTCCAGAGGGGAAAGGCTTTCAGGTAGGTGTGGTTTTAATCTCTACTGTCTCTATTCACGTCCATGGTCCAACTTGATTGACTCTGGGCTGGTCTTAAAAGGTCAGGCAGTTAGGCCCTCAAGTGGGGAGGTCTCTGGGATCACCAAAACCCATTATGTTCTCACAATGTATAACAGTATCCAGATTAAAAAGTTGTCTTGTCTAACAGCATTTCTACTAAAATGGCCTTGCAAATTTCACAACATAAGAGATTTGAGAACTACAACAATATAATAAACATAGATGTATTTAAAACCTGAAACACAACTTCAGGTGGCATCAATTGCATTTCCAAATTATCCCATATAAAATCATTAATCTTATTACCTTTGACATTTTAAAACCACTTTAGGGTTATCAGGTATGGGACAATTACATTCAATTAAAGAAATAATAATAATGTAGTATTTATCATATGCCAGTCATTGTGTTAAGCTCTTTACGACATTGTATCATTTTGATCCTCACAACAGCCCTTGGAGGTGAGTACCATTATTATTTTTCTCTTTACAAATTAGGAAACTGGGACACTTGCTTAAGATTATATAGCTAATAGGGGCAGCTCGGTGGCCCAGTGGATAGAGCACTGGCCCTGGAGTCAAGAGGACCTGAGTTCAAATCCAGCCTCAGACACTTAACACTTACCAGCTGTGTGACCCTGGGCAAGTCACTTAACCAATTGCCTCACTTAAAAAACAAAACAAAACAAAACAAAAAGATTATATAGCTAATAAACTTCTGCATTATGAGTGTAATTCAAGTTTCCCTACATTTTTCTAATATTTTTCAACACCTATATTTGGGAACCTGATCTGAAATGAGAGGGGTTAACAAAATAAGAGGGGGGCAGCTAGGTGGCACAGTGGATAAAGCACCAGCCCTGGATTCAGGAGGACCTGAGTTTAAATCCAGCCTCAGACACTTACTAGCTGTGTGACCCTGGGCAAGTCACTTAACCCTCATTGCACCCCCCCCCCAAAAAAGAAAGAAAAATATTCCTTAAAAAAAAAACAAAACAGAATAAGAGGGAGAAGGTGTCTTATCTGGGGTAGTCACAAGCATGATCAAGGAAGAGTTATAAAGAAGTTGATATAAAGTGCAAATCATTTCCCTGTTTTTTTTTTTCTTTTTTCACTCTGGGATTACTTCCAAATTATCTGCCTTTCTTCATTGTCCTAGATCGATAAAGCTATTAATCTTGCCATTTACTTTTGTGTGTGTGTGTGTGTGAGCAATGAGGGTTAAGTGACTTGCCCAGGGTCACACAGCTAGTAAGTGTCAAGTGTCTGAGGCCAAATTTGAACTCAGGTCCTCCTGAATCCAGGGCCGGTGCTTTATCTACTGCTCCACCTAGCTGCCCCCACCATTTACTTTTTTTTTTTTTTTTGGTGAGGCAATTGGGGTTAAGTGACTTGCTTAGGGTCACACAGCTAGTAAGTGTTAAGTGTCTGAGGCTGGATTTGAGCTCAGGTACTCCTGACTCCAGGGCCGGTGCTTTATCCACTGTGCCACCTAGCTGCCCCCACCATTTACTTTTAAAACTTATAAAATTTAATCCTTATTTTTCCTTAATTCAAACTCTACAGAGTAGTACCCCAAAATTACTTATTTCAGAAGGGAATGAGTTCCTGGAATCATCCAAATTTCCAGTTCTCCCCTGTAATCTTAAAATGATTAATATCCAAACCTCCAATACCAAGATGTTTTTGGAAGTTCTACAACTTTGATTATATGACTTTATTTCTATAATTCTAATATAGCCAAAGCTGAAATGACAGGAAAAAAAGTGTCTTGCAAGTTTCTTCTTCTTTTCTCTTTTTTTTAATAACCTAATCTCCCATGGAAAGCCTAAAGTGTGATTAGTCCTGTTTAATGCGACAACAGCATCAAATATGAAAATTCATTAATCTTTCCCAGTGTTCTAAACTCTTTGGCTACAGCCTTTAGAAGTTTTTCTAGTTGTAGGCATTTTAAATCTTTCAAGGTAATAGAATCTACAAGCATTTTACATTTTACATTTTACAAAGACACAAATAAAACAACAAGATAGATACAGACACAAATAGTTCTAACAAAGCGCAGTTACAATTCATGGCCTGGTATGTATTTTCTGGTTTCTTACAGAGACATACAAAGGGACCAATTAACAGAGGTGTGCAGTTTAAGATAGGATATCCTTACTAGAATGATGCAAGACAAATCAGGACACTGGAGGTACCTGGAGTTTTTCTCACAAAGAATGGTGAGCTTGGGGCAGCTAGGTGGCGCAGTGGATAAAGCATAGGCCCTGGATTCAGGAGTTCCTGAGTTCAAATCCGGCCTCAGACACTTGACACTTACTAGCTGTGTGACCCTGGGCAAGTCACTTAACCCCCATTGCCCCGCAAAAAAAAAAAAAAAAAAAAGAAAGACAAAGAATGGTGAGCTTGACCAAGCAAGGCAAGAGTTCAGAGGATTGGAGCAGAGATAAGAGCAGAGGACTCACCAGATGAGGTGTGGGAGTGGGGGGTGGGGAGGGGGAGGGGTGTCAGACTCTGAAGAAATAAATTTCTGTTTCCACTGGTACCAGAGAATCCAATGGTCTAGTTCTTTGTCCAGTTCCACCTCTTTTTTTTTTTTTCCATTTTACCAGACCTTTATTTTTTTTAAATTACATTTAAAGATAGTTTTCAACATTCACTTTTGTAAGATTTTGAATTCCCAATTTTTCTCCCCACCTTCCTGAGGCCAGCTAGAAATCTTATATATTTGATTCAATTCTCTATATATTTGAGAAGTGAGGCCTTCATCAGAAACACTGGCTGTAAAAATTCTTTCCCAGTTTTCTGCTTTCCTTTGTGATGTTTAAAAATCTAAATGTGTTGTCGCCTTAAATTAGAAGCTTTAGCACCAGTCTTTGGGCATTAAGCATTTATTAAAGCATACTAGGTATTAGAAAAAAAAAAAGAACACATGGAGTTAAGAAAAGGCCTAGCTAGCCTAGAGTTCTAGCCTGGTCTGGTCTGGTTCTTCCTCAAGTCCTCTGTCACGAGCATGCTTCAACTATGAACTGCCCTCAAACTGAGTGTGGAAGCTTTTTATAGGTCTGGAGCAGAGGTGGTCCTTACACACTGCTTCAAGCTGATTGGCAGGCATCATCCAAATCCATTGGTTCACTGGACTTGAAGGTGGTCTCGAGTTGAGTTCCAAGTCCTTAGCTTCTGAGAACAATACTGTCTTAAGGGCTAGCCAGGTGTGGTTACAATCTAATTAACTTGAAGTAGGCTAATCAGCACAGTAAATCACTCTCACTTAATTCAATCAATTTAGACTAATCTCCAGGTGAGTATTTGCCAAATCCCATTATTTTCTCACATTCTCTCCTGTGCTTCATTAAGAAACATTGTTTCCTTAATGAAGCAATAACATCACAGATACTTATGACTAACAATGTAAAGGGAATGAAAAGAGAGAAAAGAAATTGAGGGACACATTGACAGTAAACTAAAGGGGGCACTCCCCTTTTGAAGGTGGCCATTACAAATAGTGTAAAACAGGAAAATATCCATTTAAGTCTTTGGGAGTCTTTTCTCAGATGATTATTGGGATGTCCTCTGGGTGTAGTTGTGGAAAGGAAGTCTTCTTTGCATTGGTTTTATTTGTACAAACTCTTTTTATATTTAATGTAGTCAAAATTATACATTTTGCATTTCATAATGTTCTCTATCTCATCTTTGGTGATAAATTCTTCCCCTCTCCATAGATCTAACAAGTAAACTATTCCTTCCTTTTCTAATTTGCCTAATGGTATCACCCTTTATGTCTAAATTATGTACTAATTTTGACTTTACTTTGGTGTACAGTGTAAGATGTTGGTTTATGCCTAGTATCTACCATACTCTTTTCCAATTTTCCCAAAAGTTTTTGTCAAATGGTGAGTACTTATCCTGGAGGCTAGAGTCTTTGGGTTTATCAAACTGGAGATTGCTATATGCATTTACTCCTGTGTTTTGTGTGCCTAACCTATTCTACTGATCCACCACTCTATTTCTTAGCCAGTACCAAATAGTTTTGATGGTTGCTGATTTATAATATAGTTCTAGATCTGGTATGGCTAAGCCACCTTCCTTTGCATTTTTTTTCATTAATTCCCTTGATATTCTTGACCTTTTGTTCTTCCAGATGAATTTTATTATTATTTTTTCTAGCTCTATGAAAAAATTTTTGGTAGTTTGGTTGGTATGGCACTGAATAAGTAAATTAATTTAGGTAGAATTGCCATTTTTATTACATTAGCACAGCATACTTGTGAGCAACAGATGTTTTTCCATTTGTTTAGATCTGATTTTATTTGTGTGAAAAGTTTTTTATAATTGTATTCATATAGTTCCTGGGTTTGCCTTGGCAGGTAGACTCCCAAATATTTTATATTGTTCAGTTATTTTAAATGTAATTTCTCTTTCTATCTCTTGCTGCTGCACTTTGTTGGTCATATACGGAAATGCTGATAATCTATGTGGGTGTATTTTACATCCTGCAACTTTGCTAAAGTTATTTGTTTCAAGTAGTTTTTTAGTTGATTCTTTAGGATTCTCTAAGTATATTATCCTATCATCTGCAAAGAATGATAGTTTTGTTTCTTCCTTGCCTATTCTAAGTCCTTCAATTTCTTTGTCTTCTCTTATTGCTAAGGTCTATTGAATAGTAGTGGTGATAAATGGACATCCTTGTTTCACCCCAATCTTATTGGGAATGCTTCTAACTTATCCTCATTACATATAATGCTTGCTGATGGTTTTAGATAGATACCGCTTATCATTTTTGTTTGGTGAAACAATTGGGGTTAAGTGACTTGCCCAGGGTCACACAGCTAGTAAGTGTCAAGTGTCTTAGGCTGGATTTGAACTCAGGTCTCCCTGAATCCAGAGCTGGTGCTCTATCCACTGCACCACCTAGTTGCCCCCTCTCTAGTGTTTTTAATAGGAATGGGTGCTATATTTTGTCCAAAGCTTTCTCTGCATCTATTGAGATAATCATATGATTTTGGTTAGTTTTGTTACTGATGTGGTCTATTATGTTGAGAGTTTTCCTAATATTGAACCAGCCCTGAATTCCTGGTATAAATCCCACCTGGTCATGGTGTATTATCCAGGTGATAAATTTCTGTAATCTCATTACTATTATTCTATTTAGAATTTTAGCATCAATAGTCATTAGGGAGAGTGGTCTATAATTTTCTTTCTCTGTTTTTGCTCTTCCTGTTTTAGGTATCAGCACCATATTTGTATTATAAGAATTTGGTAGGATTCCTTCTTCACCTATTTTCCCAAATAATTTGTATAGTATTGGAATTAATTGTTCTTTAAATGTTTGGTATAATTTACTTGTGAATCCATCCGGCTGTGGAGATTTTTTTCTAGTTCTGAGAGGGGGAGGTTGCGGTCCCCTACTAATATAGTTTTTCTATCTGTTTCTTCCTCTAACGCACTTAACTTCTTCTCTAAGGATCTAGATGCTGTACCACTTGGTGCATATGTTTAGTATTGATATTACTTCATTGTCTATGGTGCCTTTTAGCAAGATGTAGTTCTGCTTTTGCTTTATCTGAGATAAAGATTGCTATCCCTGCTTTTTTTCACTTCAGCTTAAGCATAATATATTCTGCTCCAGCTTTTTACCTTTACTCTGTGTGTATCTCTCTGCTTCAAATGTGCTTCTTGTAAACAACATATTGTAGGATTCTGGTTTTTAATCCGCTTTGCTATTTGCTTCTGTTTCATGGGAGAGTTTATCCCATTCACATCCACAGTTATGATTACTGTGTATTTTCCTGCATCCTATTTTTCCTCTTGTTTATACTTTCCTCTTTCCTTTCTCTGTCCCTTCTCACCAGTATTTTGTTTCTGGCCACTGCCTCCAGTTTACCCTCCCTTCCATCAGCCCCACCTCCCTTTTGCCCTTTTCCCTTTCCCCTAATTTTCCTCTCCCTTCTATTAGCACCCCACCCTTTTCTTTCCCCTTACCCCTTTTACTTCCCTATAAAGTAAGATAAAATTCTGTACCCAACTGAGTGTGTTATTCCCTCTTTGAGGCAAATCAGATGTGAGTAAGGTTGAAACAATGCTCACTCTTTCCTTCTTTCCCTCTGTGTAATAGGTCTTTTGTGCCTCTTCATGTGATGTGATTTACCCCATTCTACACTCCCTTTCCTTTTCTCCCAATATAATCCTTTTTGTTACCCCCTTAAGGGTTTTTTAAAAAATCATCACATCAGAATCAACTTATACCCACACCTTATGTCTGTGTATACCCCTATCTGCCTTAATAAAGATACAGTTCTCATGAGCTGCAAGTATCTTCTTCCCATGTAGGGATGTAAACATTTTAACCTTATTGAATAACATGTTTTGGTTTTTTTTCCCCTTTTTGCCTTTTCATGCTTCTCTTGAGTCTTGTATTTGTAGATTGAATTTTCTGTTCAGTTCTGGGCTTTTCATTAGGAAAGCTTTAAACCCCCTAGTTCATTGAATGCCCATCTTTCCTCTGAAAGATTATGCATAATTTTGCTGAGTAGTACATTCTTCTTCTTTTTTTTTTTTTTTGCAGGGCAGTGGGGGTTAAGTGACTTGCCCAGGGTCACACAGCTAGTAAGTGTCAAGTGTCTGAGGCCGGATTTGAACTTAGGTACTCCTGAATCCAGGGTCAGTGCTTTATCCACTGCGCCACCTAGCTGCCCCCTCAGTAGTACATTCTTGATTGTAATCCCAATTCCTTTGCCCTGTGGAATATCATATTCTAAGCCTTCTGATCTTTTAATGTTGAAACTGTTAGGTCCTGTGTAATCCTGAATGTTGTTCTTTGATATTTAATCTCTTTCTGGCTGCTTGCAGTATTTTCTCCTTTACTTGATAATTCTGGAATTTGGCTATGATATTCCTTGGAGTTTTCCTTTTGGCGTCTCTTTCAGGAGGTGATTGGTGGATTCTTTCAAAGACTATTTTTTCCTCTGGTTCTAACACACTGGCACAGTTCTCCTTGATAATGCCATGAAATATGCTGTATAGGCTCTTTTTTAAAATCATGGCCCTCAGGTAGTCTAATTATTCTTAGACTGTCCCTCATGAATCTATTTTCAAGGTTTGTTGCTTTTCTGAAAAGGTATTTTACATTTTTTCTACTTTTTAATTTTTTTAATTCTGCTTTACTTCTTCCTCTTGTCTCCTTGAGTCATTAGCTTCCATCTGCCCAATTTTGATTCTTAAGGAATTATTTCCCCTGTCATCTTTTGTACCTCCTCCATTTGGCCAATTGCATTTTTTAATGAGTTGTTTCCCTTAATCAATTTTTGTCCTTCTTTTTCTAAGCTATTAACTCTCCCTTGCATAACTCATTTCCCCATTTTTTTCTTCTACTTGTTATAAAATCATTTTTGAGCTCTTCCAAGGGGGCTTTTTGGTCTCAAGACCAATTTCTCTTCCACTTTAAGACTTCACATGTTTTATCATTGTTGTTCTCCTTTGAGTTTATGTTTTGATCCTGTCACCATAGTAATTTTCTATGGTGAGGGTTCTTTTCTGGTTTTTATTCATATTTTAGCCTCTTTTGTGCCTTTTAAAGTTGGGCTCTGCTCCTGGGGTAGAGTGTACACTGTCTGAAGCTTCTTTTGCTGGGGCCAGGGGCCAGGTCACCAGCTTTCTGCTGTGATGCATCAGCTGGTTACAGCTTGCTCACTGTACAGGAGTGGCCCAGCCTATTGGGCCTGTTGGGTAGCAGATACCCCAGCTGGCAGATTGTCTTCTGTGTTGGGGCTAGGGATCTCACAACTGGCCTGTTGTGCCACTAGCTTGCTGAGCTGGGACCAAAGGTCTTTAGCTGCTGATCTGTGCTATAACTAAAGGCCTTTTGCTGGCTTGTCCAGACACCCTCTGCACTGAGCTGTGCTTCCCTTCTACCCAGATGAGACAGACCTTTCCTGATGATCTAGGTTATCTTAAGCCAGAAGACTGTTTCATTCTTTCATCTTTTTTCAGGTTTTGCAGCTCCAGAATCTGTTGTGAGCTTAATTTAACATTGTTTCTGAGGGAAATTTAGGAGAGTTCAGGCAGCTTCCTGGTTTCACTCCACCATCTTGGCTCTGCCTCCAGACCTAGCCTTGCAGTTGATTATTGCTACAATCTTTTTTCTATTTTTATTGCATTATGATCTATAAAGGATGTCTTTACAATTTCTCCCTTTCTACATTTGTTTGAAATATGTGTGCCTTAATATGTCATCAATTTTTATAAAAGTTCTATGTAGTGCTGATATATATGTGCCTGTGTATACAGACATATATATATACACACATTTGTATATGTGTGTATATTCTTTAGTAGTATCATTTTAAGAAATGCCAAAAGTCTTTTAGCTTTTATTTTTTCATTAATTTATTTAACTCTATATTTCCCCTTTTATCTTCCTGTTATGTTTGTTCAAAACTGAGAAAAGAACATTAAAACCTCTTGCCACTATTTATCACTGTGTCTTCTTGGGCAGCTAGGGGTGTTTTTAAAAACTTTTTGTCTAATGGCATGATTGTAACTCCAGCTTTTTTGGAGTTGCCACATGCTTTGTCAATTTTGTAGTTTCTCATTTTTATTATGTTTATGTCTTTGCTTCTTAGATGTGTTTCTTGTATGTAACAATAGGTGGTGGGATTTTGTTTTCTTATCCAATCTGTTATTGTTTTCATTTTTATTGACCTGTTTAATCCATTTACATTTGAAGTTATGAGAGGGGCAGTCACCCAGCTGAATTCTCCCAACATTCAGTTCCAAACAACTTTAAAATAGATCCTCAAATCAAATTTTAAAGCAGTAGAGCCAACAAAAAGTCAGGAGGAGGGGCAGCTAGGTGGCACAGTGGATAAAGCACTGGCCCTGGATTCAGGAGGACCTGAGCTCAAATCCGGCCTCAGACACTTAACACTTACTAGCTGTGTGACCCTGGGCAAGTCACTTAACTCCAATTGCCTCACCCCAAAAAAAAAAGTCAGGAGCAGATATGTTTCTGGACTAAGAAAACTTAAGAGTTAGGCAGAAGCCTGTAATACCAAGGTGGAGGTCTGGCAGAAGTCTGTCCAGAACACCACACACACACACACACACACACACACACACACACACAGAGGCAATAGTGGCTAAAGCAGCCAAAGCAGTTGCCACCACAGTTGCAGGCACTGCCACAGCAGCTGCCTCAGGGACTCTCAGCCCAGAGATGGTAAAGGGGTCAGACAACTGGTTAGAAAGAGATTACAGGGAATGTTGAGTGAGATGAGCAGAACTAGGAGGACATTGTTCATAGTATCAACAATATCGTGTGTTGATTAACTGTGATAGACTTGATTTGATTCTTCTCAGCAATACAATGGTCCAAGATAGTTCCAAAGGACTCATTATGGAAAATGCTCTCCAAATCCAGAAAAAAAGAACTATGGAATCTAGATGCAGATTGAACCATACTAGTTCTATTTTTTTTCTTTTATGAGGTTTTTCCTTTTTGCTCTGATTCTTCTTTTACAACATGACAAATGAAAAAATATGTTTAATGTGATTGTACATATATAACCTATATCAGATTGCTCACTGTCTTGGGGAGGGAGGAATCTTATAAAAACAAATGTTGAAAACTATTTCTACATGTAACTGGAAAATAATAAGATACTTTTATGAAAAAAAAGAAAGAGATTACGGGGGACCTTTGCTGGCACTGCGGGCAGCTGGCAATTCTGGATTTCAGTTCCAGGGCAGAGAGTAACATTGGTGGTCAGTCACAAGGGAGCAGGGGCCCTAGTCACAGTTCCAAGGCACAGTGGAGCACTAGCCAGTGCAACTGCAGGTGACCTTTCTTGGCAAAAGCCCAAGAGCAGATCAAGAGAGCAGTGACCACATCTCTCCCAGGACCACACCAACTTGAAAGCACCAAAAACTTGCAGACTCCCAGAACTAGCTCTGAAAATAGCACCATGAAAAAGCCTGAAGCTTGAGACCCTGCATTTTCCCAGGTAAGCAGAGCCCAACTTTATCATAAAGTTCAAAGTCACGAAATAGGCTGGGAAAATGAGCAGAGAACAAAAAAAATAATTGGACCACAAAAACCTACCATGGTGGCAGAGAACACCAAGACATAAAGTCAGAAGAAGACAACTATGTGAAAAGAGCTACAAAAAAGAAAAATGCTAATTGGATACAAGCACACAGTTCCTGGAAGAGTTAAAGAATGTGATGAGTGGTAGAAAAAAAAAATCGGGGAAAGAAATGATAGCGATGCAAGAAAATTATGAAAAGAGCTACCAGCTTGGTAAGAGGCCCAAAAAATACTAAAGAAAATAACACCTTAAAAAGCAGAATTGGGGGGTGGTGCCAAGATGGGGACTTCTCTGAGCTCTCTCCTAAACCCCTTTGAACACCTTTAAATAATATCCCAAAACAAATTCTAGAGCAGTAGAACCCACAAAAGGATGGGGTAAAACAATCCAGACAAAGACAACCTAAATTGACAGGAAAGGTCTGTTGCACTGGGATGAGAATGAAGCAAGGTCCACAGACCAGGCAACAGAAAACCAAGAGTGACCCTCAGCAGTGGCAGGGGTTGCTTACAGACCTCTCAGCCCACAGACGATAAGGGGGTTCCATAACTGGTCAGAAGGAGATTATAGGGGACTCTTTGCTGGCCCTGGGGGCAGGACTCTGTTGTTTTGCCCATATTCAGATCTGGGTTGCAGTCCCAGGGCAAGGTGGAATACTAGCACACCAGAGCTTGTGGTTGTGGTGGAGCAGAGACCCTCTTCACAGTTCTAGAACAGAAAAAAGGGCTTGTGGTCACTCACAGACCAGAGCACAGGCCAGGAGAATAGTAAACATACCTCTCCTTAGGTCATACCACCTTGGAAGAACTGAATACTTACAGGTCCCTAAAAATATCTCTGAAAACAGCTGCACAAAACCCCTGAAACTTGGGACAGTATGCCCTCTACCCTTAAAGTACAGCCCCACTTTATTTTTTTAACAGTTTATTTTATTTTTTAAATAAATGTCTTTTTCCCCATCTTCCTTGCTTTTCCTCACATCATTCACTAAGCCTACAATGTCCCATCCCTGCTTCTTGAAATTAAACTTTTTTCTATTTATTTATATATCTATCTGATGCATTTTTATGTAAAACATTACCATATTAATCATTTTGTATAAGAAAGCTTCAATAAAAGAAAAAAGAATCAACTAAAAAACTACTTGAAATTATTAACAACTTTAGCAAAGTTGCAAGACACAAAAGAAATCCACATAAATCATCAGCATTTCTATATATTACCAACAACATCCAGCAACAAACAGATTGAAAGAGAAATTCCATTTAAAATAACTGGGGGGCAGCTAGGTGGCACAGTGGATAAAGCACTGGCCCTGGATTCAGGAGTACCTGAATTCAAATCCGACCTTGGACACTTGACACTTACAAGCTGTGTGATCCTGGGCAAGTCACTTAACCCTCGTTGACCCACAAAAAACCAAAACAAAACAACAAAAAAACTATGGACAATATAAAATATTTGGGAGTCTACCTGCCAAGGAAAATCCAGGAACTATAAGACCAGAACTATAAAACACTTTTTTTTTTTTTCAGGAAGTGCAAACAATATCTCCATTAAAAAAACTTTTCTCTTCTCCCATTGGAGCCTTCTTCAGTACTATTCCTTCCAACCACTGAAACAAGACTTTCTCTTTTCTTTCCTCCTTTTCAGTTCCTCCCTTTGTCTCCCTCACTCATTCTGTAGGCCCTCATCTTCCTGAGAACTATAAGACTATTTTCATTGTTAACCTTTGACTTGACTAAGACACATCATGTATTCTCCTCTGTCTTCTTCCTCCTCTCTCCCCTTTTATGTGCCCTCTCATTCTTCAATTTAGTTGAACAAAAAACTTGGATTCTCCTGCAGGTGAGGTGTTGTGAGGTTTAGTTCATAATGTTTCAGGCCTGTTCCTTCACCATCACCTGCATTGGACTTTTAACTTCACCTAAGTCTCCTTTTGTATTTTTAGAAAGAACTCTGTTATTATTTTGTTGTTCTTATTCTTTTTTGTTGTTGCTGTTTGTTTTTTGTTTTTTTGCAGGGCAATGAGGGTTAAGTGACTTGCCCAGGGTCACACAGCTGGTAAGTGTCAAGTGTCTGAGGTCAGATTTGAACTCAGTAGTACTCCTGAATCCAAGGCTGGTGCTTTATCCACTGCACCACCTAGCTGTCCCGTGTTGTTCTTATTCTTAATACCATAGTTGTCTTTCTCTTTTTAGTTTTTTTGTTCTAGGGTAATTTATTTTGTTATTTGTGTATGAAAAAAATTTTTGTTAGTGATGTTTTCTATTTCTTACATCACCATAGTATCTCCATGTGTTTTTCCCCTGCCCTCTCTCTGAGAGCCATTCCATGTGACAAAGTGTAGTTTATTTTTGGTTTGGTTTGGTTTTAGAGAGGAAAAAATAAATTCAGCACAACTTGATGTATTGAGAAATTCTAAAAACATGTGCAATGTTTAATACTTGTGGACCTCAGTTGATGTATTTATTTCCCTTTCCTGTATTTCTATTGTCCGAGTGTGTTTGCAAAGGACAACAGTTTGTTCATGTCTGTTTTTCTTTGTAGAAATGCCTCAAAAGTATCTCTTTTTAAAATTGAATGTACATCTTATTTTTTTCATTGATCATTGGGCTTAAGTTTTCAGGCTATGTCACCTTGGGTTGCTTCTAAAATTTCTTTGTTCTTTGAAACACATTACTCAATTCCCACCTGCAGTTTCTGGTGGGTGCAGAATATTTTTGTGTTCCTCAGCTTTCCTTTCCTTTATAGTTGAAGGTCTTTCTCTTGGTAGCTTGCACAATCTGTTGTTTGTCATTGGGCATGTTAAATTTAACCACTATATGTCTTGGAGTTTGAAGTTTAGGGCTTTTTATTTTTTCTTCCGGAGGCAATATGTGGATTCTTTGTTTTCTGTGTTCAGACATTCTGGGCAGTTTTCTTGTGGTAATTCTTGCATTGTTCAGATTTTTTTTTTACTTTTTGTGTTCTTGGAGGCTTATCTTTATACATCTTGTCTGAATGAATAAATGCGTTTTGCTTGATAATATTTTCTTTACTTTTTTTTAATACTTTTTGTTTTGTTTTGTTTTGTTTTGCGGGGCAATGAGGGTTAAGTGACTTGCCCAGGGTCACACAGCCAGTAAATGTCAAATGTCTGAGGCCGGATTTGAACTCGGGTCCTCCTGAATCCAGGGCTGGTGCTCTATCCACTGTGCCACCTAGCTGCCCCCGATAATGTTTTCTTTTGTGTTCTTTTTGCTTCTCTTCTTCCAGATTGTTCTTCACTTCTGTGTATTTGTATTACCAATTACTTGTTATCTTTCTCTCTCTATCCCTCTCTGAGAATGGCCACTGTGCATTCAAGTTTCTCTATTATGCTGATTATTTCTGCTGTGCAGGCTGTAATTCCTCCTTAAATAATTCTTATTTCTCTTCTATATATCATTCAGGTACATCTGGCTGGATGCCAAGTTCACTACCACTGCCACATGTGGGCTGGCATCCTACCCTAGTTCCCTCTGTTACTCAGTTTTCTGGCTGAACTCTTTCAGCACAGGGCACTGCCACATTGCAGTTCTGGGCAGAGTAAGTTTCTGCCTTTTGGTTTTCCCCAGGACAGAGAGGAGGGGGCGAAGAGTTGAGTTCTGGTTCAAGGCAGTGGGTCAGCTCATGCAGCCCTTCCAGAGTGTTAATTCAACATGTTGCCCCTTTAAAGTTCTTAGTTCCTTAGCCCAGGGAAACAGCTGACATTGCTTTATTTCTTGCACATAGTTCCAATTTTGGAGAGGTGTAAAAGGTTGCCACTGGCCTCCTGGCTGTTCCAGGAACAAGATATTCCATCTCTTTGCTTTGGGTATTTTCTCTCCCTGCCCCCCAGAACTAGAATGCTCTTCTTTCTCTGCTTACTGACCTCTCTGGCTTCCTTTAAGTCCCAGATCTAACCCCTCTTAATTCTAGTGTCTTCTCTCTGTTAACTATTTCCTATTTATCTCCTATAAAGCTTGCTTCATAAATATTTACACGTCTCCCCTATTGAATAAGCTCATCAGGGGCAGGGACAGTCTTTGGCCTCTTTTTGAATCCCTAGGGCTTAGCACCACACCTGACACTAAATGTTTATTCAAACAATGTCAGCTGTTTCCCTGGGCTGGAGAGAGTATCTAGACCTCCCAATTGTTGGTCACACAATCTCTCCACTGATCTTTTTTCAAATGAAGAACTGTTTGACCCATTTGGATCCTCCTTTATGCTTTGCCAAACAACACAGTCTTCAAGTCTCCTTTTCCTTTCTCATCCCACTCCCGAGGTACCCTTCTCCCAAGAGTGAGTTCTTCCCAGAACCTCCATTTTGAGGAAGAGCCCAGGTCAGTCATCCTTCATTCTCCTGATTTGGCCACTGTGTCTCAGTTTCCACAACCCCTCAGCCCTTATGGCTTCTTGCTCCCATTGAGGAGTTTGCACACAACATGCCATCTCCCAACTCTGGGCATTTTCACTGCCTATCCCCCATGCCTGGAACTCCTTCCTCCTCTCCAACTCCTGATTTATTCAAGTTCCAGCTAAAATTCCACCTTCTACAAGAAGCCTTTCCCAGTCCTCAATCTCTATGGTTACCATCTGAGATTATCTCCAGTGAATCTTATTTATATCTTATTTGTAAATAGTTGTTTGCATGTTGCTTCCTTCATTAGACTATCAGCTTCTTGAGAGCAGGGACTGTTTTACTCTGAATTAGGTTGGTTTTTTGTTTTTGTTTTTTTTTTGTATCCCCTGTACTTAACACAGTACCCCACACATAGTAAACACTTAATAAACGCTTGTCGACTTGATTACCCTAATTTGAAAAGTAGTTGCTTTTACCTCACATGCATCATATTTGAAAAGATGACAAGAGACAAATGACCAGGTTCGGAGGGCCACCAGTGTAATCTTGGTGCAGCTGTGAACTGGTCCAACCATTCTGGAAAGCAAGTTGGAGCTATGCCCAAAAAACTATTAAACTGCATGCCCTTTGACTTAGATATGCCCCAAGAGGAAATACTATATATCTACTATTATGTATGCATATATCTAATATTATATATCTAAATAACATAGAAATACTACTCCAAAGACAAGGGGAAAGGGCCTATATATACAAAAATATTTGAAGCAGCTTTTTCCATAGTAGCCCATTACTGGAAACTAAGGGGGTTGCCAACTATTGAAAAATTGTTAAATTATGGTATATATTGGAATATGGTAATATTGTTTGTGCCATAAGAAATGATGAAATGGACAGATTTAGAGGAATCTAGGAAGACTCCTATGAACCGATGCAGAATGATGCAGGCAGAAGTAGAAGAATAATTTATCAAATGAAAACATGGAGAAAAACAACTTTGGAAGTATTTAGAACTCTGACCAATGCAATGATCAACCATGAGTCCAGAGGGCTGAAGATAAACTATACCATCTACCTCCTGTCAAAAAGGTGAAGAACTTAAAATGCAGAAGGAGACATATATTTTTGGACATTGACAATGTGGGAATTTGTTTTGATGGAGTCTTCATATATATTTCTTTTAAAAATTATTCAATTCATGGAAATTGAGGGATTGCCCATCAATTGGGGAATGGCTGAACAAGTTGTGGTATATGAATGTAATGGAATACTATTGCTCTGTAAGAAACGATGAGCAGGCGGATTTCAGAGAAACCTGGAAGGACTAGCATGAACTGATGATGAGTGAGATGAGCAGAACCAGGAGAACAATGTACACAGTATCAATAACATTGGGTGTTGATCAACTGTGATAGATTTGATTCTTCTCAGCAATGCAATGGTCCAAGATAGTTCCAAAGGACTCGTGATGGAAAATGCTCTCCAAATCCAGAAAAACAAAACAAACCACTGTTGAATCTGGATGCAGATCAAACCATACTATTTCTATTGTTTTTGTTCTTGTTGTTTTTCTTTTTTGAGGTTTTTCCTTTTTGCTCTGATTCTTCTCTGATAACATGTCTAATGGAGAAATATGTTTATTGTGATTGTACATATATAACCTATATCAGATTACTTGATGTCTTGGGGAGGGGGGAAGGAGGGGAGGGAGGGAGAAAAATTTGAAAGTAGAAATATTATAAAAACAAATGTTGAAAACTATCTCTAAATGTAACTGGAAAATAATAAAATATTTATATGGAAAAGATAAAATTATTCAATTCAGGTGGGTGGGTGGGGAGAGGCAATGTGTAGGCGAGATAATAAATACTTGTATATATAGGTAAATAAATAAAGAGGAAAATTTTTTAAAAGAGCAGGTACTTGCCTATTACTGGAATCTATTTGCTACTGAAGTGAGGACATCATGTCCTACAACCACTTTTTATCCTGTTGTCTAGTATGAGTTGGGTGATGTAAAACAGCCCCTCTTACAAGATGGATAGAACATAGGAGGCTTCTATTGTGAAAATTTTAAAATGGCACATTCAACATCATGCTCACTCATATCCCTCATCTGTTAGTGTCCTTCATAAACAGGTTGTGATTCCATCAGAGACTGAGGCTGCTAATCCTAGCCCCAACTTTCAGCTTCCTCCAATAGCTCAAAGGACCCATACCTTGGAGAATCTGAGCTCAAGACTGATAGGGAAATCTTGTTGATGCCTCCCGACATATATAGCCTGTTGTGAAAATAGTAGAAGTTGGGTTGATTGCCAATTTGATTCTGGAGGCTGTGATGCTATAATGTGATGGGTGAGGGACCATTTTTGCCTACTGAGGTTCCTCATACCAATGGAAATATCCCACAGCTGAGTGAGTCACTACATCTTGCTTTGGTGATCCAAAGCATTTCTTTAAGGAAATGACAAGAGCCATATTTATACAAGCTAAGTGCTGTATCCTTATCAAGTGTCCTTTCTATGCTCTAACTAAATAAACCTATTTTTGCTAACTATTGAACAACTTTCAAGTCTCTTATTTAATCGAATTTTCTTTTCTTTTCTTTTTTTTTTTTGTGAGGCAATTGGGGTTAAGTGACTTGCTCAGGGTCACACAGCTAGTAAGTGTCAAGTGTCTAAGGCTGGATTTGAACTCAGGTCTTCCTGACTCCAGGGCCAGCGCTCTATCCACTGTTGCCACCTAGCCGCCCCCTTTCATTGAAATTTCAAACCTGAGCTGCCAGCCTGGCTTGTTACACTAGTGAAGAATTTTTAAAGGATTGGCTAAGGACTGAGCAGTCTATAGGAATTTGGGGAATGAGGAAGTTAGTTGACTGGGAGAAATTAAAGATGGAGGGGTGTAAGGGCCTAATGGGGCTAGCTCCTAAAGGAGAAAAGAGGACATGAGATCAAGGGCACCACTTGAGTTGAAGGACTACCACTTCCTCAGAGACTGAACTATAGGGAGGGTCAATCATACCCCAAAACAGAGGGCTTTTGATGTGCAGAGTTAGGGACCCAAAGGAACTTATGAAGGATGGCCTCAAATTTTCTCAGTCATCTGAGCAAGTGAAGTCATCTGCTGAGATAAGGAGTTTGGGGCTGATGGAAGAACCCTGAGGAGACAGAAGAGATGATAAAGATGTAACAGCCATTGAGAGGAATGTAATGACAATACCTATCATTTGTTGCCTACAAGAAACACACCTAAAAAGACCAAGAGTGTTAAGTAGTACTGAAGGGCTAGAGCAAAATTGTCCTCGTTCAGTTACCAACCTGGATTCCCTTGCTGAAGCAACCTGCCACTGTCAACACCTGGCAGACCTTGGCATGGGTCATTGTCACCATCTGTCTTTTCCATTCCTATTCCTGTGGTGTTGAACGTTGACCAAGGATATCGTGGCACCATGCTACACATTCATGTTTGTCAGAGATGACTAAATATTTTGGTAAATAGACTAGAGTGGGGAGAGACTTGAGGCAGAGACACCAACCTGCAGGATAATGCTGTAGTCCAGGTGTGAGGTGATGACCATTGCAGAATAGTGACAATGTCCGAAAAGAGAAGGGGGCATATTTGAGAGATGTTACAATCGACAGGTTTCTCATGCCTCTTGAGTCAGGAAGATTCCTCTCCCTGAGTTCAAATCTGGCCTCAGACAATTCCTTAGCAGTGTGACCCTAGGAAAGTCACTCCCATTTGCCTCAGTTCCCTTATCTGCAAAATGGGGATAATAATAGCACCTACTTCCCAAGGTAGTTGTGAGGATCAAATAGTGTTTGTAAAGTGCTTTGCAAACTTTAAAGGACTATAAATAATAGTTATATTTAAAAGGATTTCTTTAAATTAGGCTTTTCATTAATTCTCTTCCCTGTCTATCCTAAACTTTTATTCTTTGAGTCATGGTTCTTATTCCTTCTTCAGTCTCTGTTTCTCTTGAAATGACAGCTTCTAAAGTATCTACTTTGAATTCTCTCTCCTCAACAATTTCTGTTTTGCACATCTTATCCCTTCCCCCCACCTTTTTTTTAAAGTGAGGCAATTGGGGTTAAGTGACTTGCCCAGGGTCACACAGCTAGTAAGTGTTAAGTGTCTGAGGCTGGATTTGAACTCAGGTCCTCCTGACTCCAGGGCTGTTGCTCTATCCACTGTGCCACCTAGCTGCCCCTCCCCCTTTTTTCTGTTGTGCCTCACACTTAGTCAATAAACATTAAGTGCCTACAATGTTCCAAGCACTTAGGACAGCTGGGTAGCACAATGGATAGAGTACCTGGGAGAGGAGTCAGGAAGATTCATCTTCATGAGTTCGAATCTGTCCTCAGACACTTATTAGCTGTGTGACCCTGTTCTTAACTTTTTTGCCTCCATTTTCTCATCTGTTAAATGAGCTAGAGAAGGAAATGGCAAGTATCTTTGCCAAGAAAACCCCAAAAAGGATCATGAAGAGTCAAACACAATTGAAATGAACGAACAACAGAATGTGCCAGGCATTATGTTAAGAGCTAGGTATACAAAGGAAGGCAAAAGATAGTCCCTGCTCTTAAGGTGCTCATAATCTAATGGGGAAGATTGTACATACCTGTGTATAAACATGCTATATACAGGATAAATTGAAAATAATCAACAGAGGGAAGACACTCCATTAAGAGGGATTGAGAAAAGCTCACTATGGAAGGTGGGATTTTATCTGGGACTTGAAGCCTGGGAGTGGAGATGAGGAGGGAGAGACTTCTAGGATGAGGGACAGCCAGAGAAAATGCCCAGAGTTGGGAGATGGAGTTTCTTGTCTGAGGAACAACAAGGAAACCAGTGTCATTAGATCACAGAATACATGGTGGTGGGTCATCAGTGTGAGGTGTAAAAAGACTGGAAAGGTGAGGGAAGAAAAGTTTTGAAGGGCTTTGAATAACAGAGAAGCTTATATTTGATCCTGAAGGTGACAGGAAGTTTATTGAATAGGAAAGGGATATGGTTAACACTTGGGTTTTAGGAAGATCACTTTGACAGATGAGTGGAAAATGGACTAGAGTGGGGAGACACTTGAGGCAGAGACACCAATTTGCAGGATAACACAATAGTCCAGGTGTGAAGTGATGACCATCCCAGAGTAGTGGCAATGTCAGAAGAGAGAAAGAGGCATATTTGAGATGTTATGAGGATACAATCAACAAGCACTGGGCAAGAATGTGGATATGGGGGGTGAGAGAGAGAGTAAGAAGTTGGGGATGACACTCAGGCTGCCAGTCAGGGTGAGTGGGAGGGTGGTGGGATCTCCACCAGTAATGGGGACATTAGGAAGAGAGGAGGGTTTAGGTGGGAGGTGGGGGCGAAAGAAGGGAAATAAATAATGAGTTCAGTTTTGGACATGTTGAATTTAAGATGTCTATAGGACATCCAGTTTGAGATATCTAATAGGTAGTTGGAAAATTGAGATAAGATCAGCAGAGATTTGAGAATCATCACACACAGATGATAATTAGATCCATGTGACCTGTTAAGATCACTGGGTGAAATAGCACAGAGGTAAAAGAGAGTCTAGGATAGAGCGCCCATGGTTAGGAGGCATTACCTGGATTAAGATCCAGCAAAGGAGACAGAGCAGTCAGAGAGTTAGGAGGAGAATTAGGAGAGACTGATGTCATGAAAACCTAGAGAGAAGAGAGTATCAGAGATAAGAGGGCTATTGACAGTGGTGAAGGCCACAATGATATCAAGAAGGTTGAAGATTGAGAAAAGGCCATTAAGGTTTGGCAATTAAAGAGATCCTTAGTAATGCTGGAGAGTGCAATTTTAACTGAATAAAGTTGGAAGCCAGACTTAGAAGGATCAATCTCTGCAGATGGTAGAAAGGATAAAAATGTTACTCTACAGTAGAAATTTCCACATGGCTCCTTTCTTTTTTTCTTTTTTTTGGTGAGGCAATTGGGGTTAAGTCACTTGCCCAGGGTCACACAGCTAGTAAGTGTCAAGTGTCTGAGGCCAAACTTGAACTCAGGTCCTCCTGAATCCAGGGCCAGTGCTCTATCCACTGTGCCACCTAGCTGCCCCTCACATGGCTCCTTTCTAGCCCCTCTCCACGAGTATTTTCTTTCTCATTGGTCATGAAATGTCCAGTTTGGAATGTCATGTTGTCTTACCTTTCTGGATGCTGGTCGTCCCCAGGAGCTCTTCCCCCAAGGCAAGACACTGTCCATGGAGACACAACATTCTCTCAGAGGTAGTGTACTCTCTGAACACCGAACTCTTATAGATTATCCCATTTGGAGGTCACCATTTCCTATTATCAAATATCTTCACCTTCCCCCCTCCCCCCAACCATGGAAGTGCTTGTCAGTGAGAACGCTCCTCCCACCAGTGAATTGAGATTTCCTTCTTTCTCCAGTAGCTTCTCTTCTTGGGACCATGGGAGTTATTTTCCTGTCATTGTTTACCAGTGACTTCATTGGGATACACACATACATTTTCCATTATATTATATGTCCCATCTCCTCCTTTATGTATAGCCCTCTCATTCTACAGATGAGTCTAATTAAAAACAGAGATTTATCTGGGATGGGCTGGGGTGGGGAGGTTGTGGGATTTAGCTCATGATGTTTCAGGCCTGTTTCTTCACCATTGCTTCTATTTAAATTGTTTTCATCCTTATCTTCTTATGTACTTTTAGAAATCAGTCTCTTATTTTTTCCAGTTGTTTAGATCTGACCTTATTTCTGTGAAAAATGTTTTGTAGTTTTGGTCATATAGTTGCTGTTTTTGCCTTGGCAGGTAGACCCCCAAGTATTTCATATTGGCCACAGTTATTTTGTTGTTTTTTTGTTTTGTTTTGTTGCTGAGGCAATTGGGGTTAAGTGACTTGCCCAGGGTCACACAGCTAGTAAGTGTCACGGGTCTAAGGTCAGATTTGAACTCAGGTCCTTCTGAATCCAGGGCCAGTGCTCTATCCACTGGGCCACCTAGCTGCCCCCATAGTTTTTTAAATGGAATTTCTCTTTCTATCAGTTATTGCTGGACTTTATTGGTAATATATAGAAATGCTGATGATTTATGTGGGTTTATTTTGTATCCTGCAACTTTGCTAAAGTTGTTAATGATTTCAAGTAGCTTTTTAGTTGATTCTCTAGGATTTTCTAAGTATAATATCATATTGTCTGCAAAGAGTGATTGTTTTGTTTCCTCATTACCTATTCTAATTCCTTTAATTTCTTTTTCTTCTCATTGCTGTAGCTAACATTTCTAATACATTAAATAATAGAGGTGATAATGGGCATCCTTGCTTCACCCCTGATTGTACTGGGAAGGCTTCTAGGTTATCCTCATTACAGATAATGCTTGCTGATGGTTTTAGATAAATAGAACTTATTTTAAGATAAGCTTTTATTCATATGCTCTCTAGTGTTTTTAATAGGAATGGGTGCTGTATTTTGTCAAAGGCCTTTCCTGCATCTATTGAGATAATCATATGATTTCTGTTGCTTTTGTTGCCGATATGGTCAATTATGCTGATAAGTTTTCCTAATATTGAACCAGCCCTGCATTCCTGATATAAATCAGCTTCTAGTTTTATTAAATCAATAGTTTTCTTATTTCTAATTTTATTAATTTCTCCTTTGATTTTCAGGATTTCCAATTTGGTGTTTAGTTGGGGATTTTTAATTTGTTCATTTTCTAGTTTTTTTAGTTGCATGCCTAATTGATATAAGCAGTTTGGGATGTAAATTTTCCCCTAAGAACTGCTTTGGCTGCATCCCATAAATTTTAATGTTTTCTCATAATTATAATTTTCTTTAATGAAATCATCAATTGCTTCTATGATTTGTTCTTTGACCCGCTTGTTTTTTAGGATAAGATTATTTAATTTCCAGTCAGTTTTTAATCTCTCTTTCATCTGTCCATTAAAGGAAGTGTTTACTATTTCTGCTTTTCTGCATCTGGTTGTAAGGTTTTTATGCCTTAATACACGGTCAATTTTTGTGTAGGTCCTATGTACTGCTAAGAAGGTAAATTCCTTTCTATTCCCATTCAGTTTTCTCCAGAGATCTATCATAATTATTTTTTCAAGAATTGTATTCATGGGGGCAGCTAGATGGCACAGTGGTAAAGCACCGGCCCTGGATTCAGGAGTACCTGAGTTCAAATCTGGCCTTAGACACTTGACACTTACTAGCTGTGTGACCCTGGGCAAGTCACTTAACCCTCATTGCCCCCAAAAAAAACAAAAAACAAACAAAAAAGAATTGTATTCATTTCCTTAACTTCTTTCTTGCTTATTATTTAGTTAGATTTATCCAGTTCTGAGATGGGAAGGTTAAGTCCCCCACTAGGATAGTTTTATTATCTATTTCCTCCTGAAACTCATTGAACTTCTTAAAAAATTTAGATGCTATACCATTTGGTACATATATGTTAAGTATTGATATGACTTCATTCTCTATGGCACCTTTCAGCAAAATATAATTTCCTTCTTTATCTCTTTTAACTAGATCTATTTTGCTTTTGTTTTGTCTAAAATCATGATTGCTACCCCTACTTTCTTTACTTCAGCTGAAGCATAATAGATTCTGTTCCAGTCTCTTACATGTACCCTGTGTGTCTCTTTGCTTTAAATGTGTTTCTTGTAAACAACATGTTGTACAATTTTGGTTTTTAATCCATTCTGCTATCAGCTTCCGTTTAATGGGTAAGCTCATCCCATTCACATTTATAGTTATGATGACTGTTTATTTCTCTCCATGCTACTTTTCACCTATATATCCCCCCCACTATTACCCCCCCCACACGCTTTCCCTTATCACAAGTGTTTTACTTATGATCACCATCTTCCCCAATATCCCCTTCTTTGTATCAGTCTCCACTCTCCCTTCTATTATCCACTTTTAAAACTTCCTTATAGGGTAAGATAGATTTCTATATCCAACTGAATGTGTTTGTTATTCCCTCTTTGAACCAACTTTGATGAGTAAGGTTTACTCTTTGCCCATACCCCACATCTTCCCTTTCATTTTGATAGTTTTTTCATGCCTCTTTGTGGGTGGGTGTGACAATTCACCCCATTCAATTTCTCTCCTTCTTCCATGCAATTTCTTTTTTACCCTTTTATTTTGTTTTCTAGGGTGTCTTTCCATTAATGTCACCTTATAACCACAACCTCTGTCTGCATATACTCCTTCTAATTCTTTTTTTTCTTTGTTTTTCCCTCTTTTAGTAGGACAATGAGGGTTAAGTGACTTGCCCAAGGTCACATAGCTAGTCATTGTCAAGTGTCTGAGGCTGGATTTGAACTCAGGTCCTCCTGAATCCAGGGCCAGTGCTTTATTTATAAAATAGTTGTTAAGATTTATAAATATTATCACCCCTTCAATATTACCATATGCCCACATCCTCTCTCTAAATATACTCTTAATTGCTCTAATAACTGCTCTTATAATAAAGACTTACAAATATTTTCTTGTCATATAGAAATATAAACAGTATTTCTTACATTTTTTCTTTCTTGTTTTTTTTTTTTACTTTTTTATGTTTCTCTTGAGTCTTGTATTTGGAAGTCAAATTTTTAATTCAATTCTGGCCTTTTAATCAGAAATGCTTGAAAGTCCTCTATTTTGTTAAATATCCATTTTCCCCCCGGAAACAATATATTCGTAGGTGATTTTTGGTTGTAAACCTAACTCCTTTGCCTTCCGGTATATTATATTCCAAGCCCTGCAATTCTTTAATGTGGAAGCTGCCAAATCCTGTGTAATTCTGATTGTAACTCCATGGTATTTAAACTGTCTCTTTTTTGGCTGCTAGCAATACTTTTTCTCTGAATTGTGAGCTTTGAAATTTGGCTATGATGTTCCAAGGAGTGTTCATTTTGGAATCTCTTTCAGTGAATTCTTTCAATTTCTATTTTGCCTTCTGGTTCTAATATTTCAGGGAAGTTTTCTTTGATAATTTCTTGACAGATATTGTCTAGACTTTTTTTTTTTTGGTCATGGCTTTCAGGTTGTCCTATAATTCTTATATTATCTCTCCTGGATCTATTTTCTAGGCCAGTTGTTTTTTAAATGAGAAATTTCACATTTTCTTCTATTTTTTTACTTATAAAATTTTGTTTTGTTGTATCTTGGTGTCTCATAGTCATTAGTTTCCGTTTGTTCAATTCTAATCTTTAAATAATTATTTTCCTCTTCCCTCTTCCAGTGATGGACTCGACAGAAATTACAAATGGTTCAGCATCTGACATATCACTGTAGGATGTCCTACAACACAGCTTCCAACAAAACTCAACTGTCACAAACCCCAGGTAACAGAATTGTTTACCTTTATACTAAGAAGGTTGGAAAAGCACCAAAATCAGCCTGTGGTGTGTGCCCAGGAAGACTTCGAGATGTTCGTGCAGTGAGACCTAAAGTTCTTATGAGGCTATCAAAGACCAAAAAGCATGTCAGCAGGGCTTATGGTGGCTCCATGTGTGCTAAATGTGCCCATGACAGGATCAAGTGTGCTTTCCTGATTGAGGAGCAGAAAATTGTAGTGAAGGTGTTGGAGGCAGAAGCAGAGTCAAAAAAGTAAATAAAAAGGATATGTTTTTTTGAATAATAAAATTAAAATGTGGGAAAAAAACAAACGAAAAAAGAATTATTTTCTTCAGTGACCTTTTGTACTTCCTTTTCCATTTGGCTAAATCCATTTTTCAGGGAGTGATTTTCCTCAGTAAATTTTTGTACTTCTTTTATTTTTTAATTTTTTTAGTGAAGCAATTGGGGTTAAGTGACTTGCTCAGGGTCACACAGCTAGTAAGTATCAAGTGTCTGAGGCCGGATTTGAATGCAGGTACTCCTGAATCCAGGGCCGGTGCTTTATCCACTGCGCCACCTAGCTGCCCCCCCTATAATTTGCTTTTTAAGTCCTTTTTTAAGCTCTTCCAGGAATTCTTTTTGGGCCTGAGACTAATTTGCATTTTTCTTTGAAGCTTCACCTGTGGCCATATGGCCATTTTGTTACTATCGTCCTCTATGTTTATGCTTTGATTTTCCTTATCATCATAACTGTCACTAGTCAAACTTTTTGTTGAATTTTTGCTCATTTTTGTGACTTTCTTGTGCCTTGATGTTTTTATTCAAGTTGGGTTCTATTCCTAAATAGTCCCAAGGTTTGTGCTGAGGCTCTCTGGGTCTTACTGGTGGTTGTCACTGGGCTTCAGGGCTTAGCCACTTGCTTTTGCTGGGTTGCTAAAGTTAACAAAGTTTTTCTGGTGGCTGGCTCTGAAGGAGTAATTTTGTTTCCAACCTGCCCAAGTGTGTGTATGTGTGTGTGTGGGGGTGTCCTGCTGCTGGTTTGCCCTGGAAACAGTCTCTTTGCTGGGAGGTCCCAAGAGTGGGAATTTGCTATTGACCAGTTTTCAGAGGGGCTTCACTACTGGTCAGCAGTGGGGTCAAAGCCTCACTGGTAGTCTGTGCTAGCTTTAGGGTACCTGGTGAGGGGTCCTTGCTATGTTGCCCAGACTGCTCAACTGCCCAGGGAACTGCTGGTTTGCAGGTTGGTTGCCCCAGGCTTAGAGCTTTGCTTCAGGACCCTGTTGTGAGCCTAGAAACTGCTGTTGCTCCTGGACCTCTTTCTCTCCCACCCAGACCTTTCCTGGTGGCCTGGTAGGCTGCTTTCCTGCTCCTGGGATGATTCAGGGGCAGTTTTGTGTCAGCTTGGAGGGGAAATCTGGGAGAGCTTCAGAGGGTTGCTTCCTCACTCAGCCATCTTGGCACAGGAAGTCCCAAAATCAGTCTTTTAATGGTCCCTCTGTTATGTTGTTATCATTATTTAAGCACATAGCTGTCTCTTTCTATTCCCCTCCATGTACTCCTTTAAAAGTCTCTAGAGAAAGGGGCAATTTAACTTCTTTTCCCCCCCCTTTGGTAGCTTCATTTCTTGTGTTTTGGGTGTCTAAGATCTTGTAGAGCGAATAATCTGCTCATGGTGTGTGTGTGTGTGTGTGTGTGTGTGTGTGTGTGTGTGTGTGTGTGTGTGTGTAACACCTGGCTCAAGAATTACATGAACAGAAGGGAGAAGCTTCTGGGGTCCTGACTCAAAAATTATGACCTGTCTAGTGCCCAGTATCTTATTATTCCACCCAACTTGATTCGGTAGCTGCTAGGGCACCACCTTGCCCCAGGGAAGTTGTGGCTACAGCCCTTTTGGTAGAAAAAGCCTCTGATCTGGTCTTAGGTAACCCTCTAACCAAGCAGTGCCTTCTCAAAGTTGAGGCTCTCCTACTACGTCATAGGACACAGGCATTTTCAGATCAAAAGCTCACTAGATATGAAGTAACCCTACTAGGAAATGAAAGAATCACTTCAAAGCATTGTACAATCCTTAATCCAGTAACACTGCTCCCTGACCGGCCACTCTTAGGGGAGCCTCTGCATGACTGCACCTCCCTAGTTGACACAGCTGAGAAACCTTGTGATGATCTTTTTGACATACCCTTAGAGAACCCTGATTTTATTTTCTATACTGACAGATCCTCTTTTATATGTGAGGGAACCTGCTATACAGGTGCTGCTGTAGTTTCTGATTATGATACTATCTGAGCAGCTTTTCTGCCTTCACATCTTAGTGCAAAGGCTGCTGAACTTGTGGCTCTCACACAAGTCTGTTCTCTAGCCAGAAGAAAAAGTGCTACTATCTATACTGACTCAAGATGTGTGTTTAGTGTGTGCCATGCTGTAGGCATGCTTTGGATGCAAAGCAGATTTTTAACCTCTGCTGGCAAAGCTATTGCTAATGGAGAATTTATTAAAGATTTCCTATCTGCCTTAAAACTCTCATCTGTGGGGCAGCTAGGTGGCACAGTGGATAAAGCACTGGCCCTGGATTCAGGAAGACTTGAGTTCAAATCCGGTCTCAGACACTTGACACTTACTAGCTGTGTGACCTTGGGCAAGTCACTTAACCATCATTGCCCTGCAGAAAAAAGAAAAGAAAAAAAAAATAACCTCCCATCTGCCTTAGCTATTGTTCATTGTCCTCTTCATACTGGGAAAAGCAACCTTGTTTCAAAAGGGAATGAATGAGCTGCTGCTGCTGCTAAGCTTGCTGCTTTGGAAGCCCCCAAACATGTATTTAATCTTTCTTCTGATGATGATGTTTCCATCTCTCTTACTTATGATAAGTCTGAAGTAGAGAAGTGGAAAAAGAAATTCAAGGCTAAAGAAGTCAATGGGGTCTGGGTGACTCTGGAAGGGAAGCCACTTCTCTCCCGGAGCTTCTACCTATCTACCTATAGGTCTGCCTATCTATTCCCAGAAAAGGCCATTTTGGCACACAAGGAATTGTGGACTCAGTAAAAAGAGTTTGGATTGCCCCTGGAGTTACTAATGTGGCCTCTAGGGTTAGTGCCTCTTGTTCAGTTTGTCAGACTTATTATCAACATGCTTTACGGGCTGAAGTTTATGCAGGATGTCCTTTAACATATACACCTTTTGAGCATCTACAAATTGATTATATGACAATGCCTAAGGCAGGACATTGTAAGTTTTGTCTTGTTATAGTTGATCAACTTACTCAGTGGGTAGAAGCTTTTCGATGTTCCCAAGCCACAGCTGCCTTTGTTGCCAAAACCCTCCTTAAAGAAATAGTCACTCGCTTTGGCCCACCAGCCCGCATTGATTTTGACAAAGACACACATTTTACTGATTCTGTTTAATCCCAAATTTACTCTTTCCTGGGAGTTACTCCAAAGTTCCATACAGCCTACTACTCACAAAGCTCAGGCCAGGTGGAATGTAGGAATAAAGAGCTTAAGAGCATGATTGGCAAATTGTGTACTGAAACTCATTTGAAGTGGCCTGATATTCTACCCTTGGCACTGTTCTATTTACGTAGCAGGCCAAGAGGAGAACTACATATATCACCTTATGAGACACTTTTTGGCCATCCTCCTATCCCAGAAAAACCTTTTTACCCCCATAGATACATCATTGGTGGGGAGAGATACCTCTGTTATTTCCTATATACAGGAATTACAAGCCAGACTACATGAACTCCACAAGGCAGGAGCAACAGTACAGGCTGGCCCCTTGGACTTCTTACATGATTTGAAACCAGGAGACAGTGTATATATCAAAAATTTTCAGCAGACTAGTGGGACCCAGCCAGCTTGGGAAGGTCCTTTCCAAGTATTGCTAACAACTCCAACTGCCATGAAAATCAGAGAGAAGGACTCATGGATACATTGCTCCCACATAAAACCAATACCAGCACATGTAGACCATTGAATTTCATTGTCTCTTATTCTTCCATGTATATTTTGTTCTATTCATCTATCTCTCCAATCTTGAACCAATGTAAGATGGTTTTGATTTCATAATACAATATTAATTTTGGGAGTATTGTGTTCCTATATTCTAAATTGTATGTTTTTTCCAACGGATTATTTGATCAAATTCTATAAAGCATTTCCCTGGCAAATTGGTTGCCATGGCAAGTGTAAATTAATTCTAGAAGTATTATTTTTGATAAACATATTTTAAAAAAGAGAGGGGAACATTTGCAAAAGTTTTTTTCATAATCGTGTAATCAAATTTATTATTGCCATAAATAGGGACATATTTTGCAAAATAATAGTATGTGATTTGGGGATTTTAGATATTGAAATAAAAAATGTTCTAGACTTAAAAAATTATTTTAAAAAGTCAGTTCAAATGTTATATAAGGGTTTCTTTTTTATGCTATTGCAACTACATTTTTAACTCAATAGTATGGGCTTATTTACGTAGAGATTCTTATTATTTTAAGATTGTGTTTTGACTTGTATTAAAATATGTTCTGATTTTTTACAAAAGTAATTGTATACTTAAGTAAAAAAAATCATTACTTGGAATTATTGCATAATTGTATATTATATTCTGAGTCTAGTCACATTCACATTTTTTGTGATTGTTATTATCCTCAACTTTTAAATCTGTATGAGACTTGGATTATGGGAACTTATCCTTTAAGACATTAATTGGGGGGGGCAGCTAGGTGGTGCTGTGGATAAAGTACTGGCCCTGGATTCAGGAGGACTTGAGTTCAAATCTGGCCTCAGACACTTGACACTTACTAGCTGTGTGACCCTGGGCAAGTCACTTAACCCTCACTGCCCTGACAAAAAAAAAAAAAGAAAAGAAAAAAAGACATTAATTGCCTTCATTCTGAATTATTGGATGCCAATTGGCCAGGATGCCATCCAATCACAAGAGGAATACATACAAGAGCAGACATTGAACTGTCACAAAAGGGGAGATATGCACTAAGTCCAGGTACTGCACTGCTTTTGAGAAAGGCCAAGAAAACGGCTATTGGCAAGCGTCGAGGTTGGATTTTCTTAGTTTAATTTTCTTCCACATGGCAATGGTGGCTGGACTATGCCACCTCATTCGACACCTGACTTCAATTCCCCCTCCTATATGCCTGATGTCATGGACATCTCAATCCTATGCATCTGATTAAGCCTGACTCAGTTATTTCTCTGTTCTTTTATGGTAACCTCATAATTATCTCAGGTGTCATGATGAATACAATGCTGGATTTGACCTTGACATCTGCTACCAATTATATTAGATTCTTTAATTTCTCATAATGGCATGAGGATAATTAGGCAGATGATGCAAAAAGCAATGAAACAAAGATAACAATTATTTTCTAAATAAATATCACAATTGTCTTCTCAATTTATCCTCCACAGGGGGGAGTGTAATAATATTAAGTTTTAGAGAATGTTTCAATTTTTGTTTTTATTATATGTTTCATGTGTAACAACTAAGATTCTGAATTTCCTTAGACGTTTTTTGAGAACTCTCATTGTTTGATTTGATTATTGGCAAAGCTATTTAAAGTTCTGTTAAACTCAATTTTGTAGGAAATTTTCCTGGCTGATTACCAGCATCTGAAACACCTGAAAGACCAAGACTACACCCAGAAGAAATCCCAAGAATCATTTGAGAAAAGACTTCCAAAGACTTAAATGGACGTTTTCCGGTTTTCCCTTTTCCACATCGTATACGCTGTTTATAATGTCCACTTACTAAAGGGAGTGCCCCCTTTAGTTTTTTGTTTTGTTTTTTGGTGGGACAATGAGGGTTAAGTGACTTGCCCAAGGTCACACAGCTAGTAAGTGTCAAGTGTCTGATGCTGGATTTGAACTCAGGTCCTCCTGAATCCAGGGCCTGTGCTTTATCCACTGTGCTACCTAGCTGCCCCACCCCCTTTAGTTTTTTCTGTTTGTAATGTCCACCTACTAAGAGGAGTGCCCCCTTTAGTCTTTTTTCTTTTTTTCTCTTTTCATCCCCTTTACTTTGTTAGTCATAAGTATCTGTAATGTTATTGCTTCATGTGAGGAAATGATGTTCTTCACATGAAGCACAGGGCGGAGTGTGAGAATTTGGAGTGCCACCAACCTACTGAGAAAGACATTACAGGGAAGCTCTGTCCTGAGGAGAAAGTATGAGATGACCTTTCTGGGGTTTCGAAGGTCGGATTGGTGTCCAGAAGTTGTGCCTGCCACCTGTGAGTCGTGTCAATCAAAGCTACCAGCCAATTAGTTTGGAGCTGTGTGAGGACAGCCTTGCTTCCTGTTTCACAGGGGGCTTCTGGGAGAAGTGGTGAAGGAGCGCGGTTTTTTCATGCAGGAACCAGCTGTTGGTGGGCACACTCTCTCTCTCTTAGATAGCTAGATAAAGGCTATTTTTCCTCTCTCTCTCTCTCTCTTTGCTAACCCCTAATATACTTTAATAAATGCTTAATGCCCAAAGACTGGTGCTAAAGGTTTTCTAATTTAAGGCGACCACACATTAGATTTTAAACATCACAGTTAGAATTTTAGACTTTACAACATCACATTTGTAAAAGACTCTCCTCATTGGTGGAGACTGATGACTCAATTCCTCTACTTCTTTGTTGGGGCAAAATAGGCTGGAGTGAGGGAGATAAGAAATATTTGTCTTCTGGTTTACAGAGATAACACATGGATTCTCTCTTGGGAGAAGTCCCTGAAGAGGGACAAAGACTCTAGGAAGAAATTGACATGTTGGAGGAGCAGGCACCTGAATCATTTAGCTAGAAACCTTGGGAAGTCTGGTCCCAGATCTTTTCCCGGAAATTTCCCCTAAAATAGACAAAAC
The DNA here is from genome assembly GCF_019393635.1 of Dromiciops gliroides. Taxonomy (NCBI): domain Eukaryota; kingdom Metazoa; phylum Chordata; class Mammalia; order Microbiotheria; family Microbiotheriidae; genus Dromiciops; species Dromiciops gliroides. The sequence continues at coordinate 588,920,548 of NC_057863.1, read as the reverse complement.
ATATCTCCAAAGGAGCTCATATCCTAATGGCAGAGACAACATACAAATAACGATATATACATACAAAACATCTAAAGTATAAATGCAAAGTAATCTTAGATGGAAGACACCACCATTTTGCCCAGTCTCCAAGTTTGCAATCTGGAGTCATCCTTGACTTTTCACTACCTCACAACTCCAATATCAAGTCAGTTGCCATGTCTCTCAGATTTTGGTTCCACATCTTCTCTCACACTCACCCTCTTCTCCCCTCACACCACTATTACCCTAGTTTAGGCCCTCATCCTTTCTTTCCTGGACTATTGCCATAGGTAGATTCTTAATTGTTCTACCTCTTTCTAGTCTCTGTCTTCCTCAGCCCCTTCTCCATGTAGCTGCCAAATTAGTATTTCTAAAGACTAATCATGTTACAACCCTGCTCGGGAAGCTCCAGTTACCCCTATATACTCTAGAATAAAATACAAACACAACTTCCAAAGGCCTTCCTGAATTGGCTGCAGCCTACCTTTTGGAACTTATTGCTAACCCCCCTCAAACATGCTATTCAGTCAAACTGACCTACTTGCAGGTTATTTAGCCTCAGGCCGCCTGCCCTACCCAGGACCCCTCTTTCAGTATGTCTCCCATGGTCAGAATGTTTGCCCTAATCTCCCTTTTTTGGAATCTCAGCACCCTTTAAAACAGCTCAAAAATCACCTCTTTCAAGAAGCTTTTCTTGACTCCCCCAATTGCCCTCTTCCTCTGGCCCCCCCCCCCCCAGTATCTCTGTGTGGTTTTTGTTTGTTTTTGCGGGGCAATGAGGGTTAAATGACTTGCCCAGGGTCACATGGCTAGTGTCAAGTGTCTGAGACTGGATTTGAACTCAGGACCTCCTGAATCCAGGGCCAGTGCTTTATCCACTGTGCCACCTAGCTGCCCCGTATTTATTTTTTTACAAAGCCTACATTTACTTGGGCAAATATGCAACTGTATAGAAGTTCCTTGAGGGCAGGGACTGTGTTCTGCCTCCTGTATCTATAGCCCCAGCACATAAGACATTGGCTGGTACACAGCAGACACTGGTTGATCCAAAAACAAGCAGTTGAGGTTTGGACCATAGGAAGTTTGAACACCCTGGTTGGTAGATATCAGTCCCCAGTGGCCAGACAACTCAAAAGACAAGGCCAACTTTAATAGTTCAATTCCCAAATGTTTAAGGATAAGGCATTCGCTGAAGATAAGAGCTCACATGGAGTTTGAATTCAATTCTGGGTCAGGTCTTGGTGTCTCAAGGCTATGATTTAAAAGGGAAGGGGGTGGTAGACCTGGCAGTCTGTGGTCCCAGCAGTCCTATTGGTGATGGGGCTATGGGTGGATTTTGCTGCAACCTGCATCAGGTTGGATGAAAACAGAGGCCAAACCTAGGAAGATGAAATTGAATAGAAATAAATGTGAAGACTTCTACTTAAGTTTTAAAAAATGAACAAAATAGAGGATGGGGGAACTATAGCTAGGCAAATAGCTAACAATGTGCTGCTGTACTCTAGACACTGTATCCAGAAAAGCTTATGAGACCTTTGGCTACACCAATGTAAACTACATTGAAATCAAGGGAGATGATGGTCTTCTTAGCTTCTGCCCTGGCCAGAGGCCACTTAATGTATTGTGGTTTGATTTGAATACTATATTTTATGAGAAACTACACTGGCAATCTTCAGCACATGCAGAAGAGAGAACAAAGGATCATCATCTAGGGTTGGAAGGGACCCCCACAAAGGCGGGAACTACTGGAATGCTCTGCTCCACAGGGACACCCACAATGAACTTTTTATTCATGATGCTGGAACTTGCATATGTTTTGAGACAAAACACAAGAGCTGTCTGAATCAGGATGGGGGATGTTTGACTGGAACGAGAAGCTTCTTGGTGGGACATACAGCAAGGATGATGGATGACAGACACCTGGTATGGCTTACAGAATAGGTACCACAGTCCCATAAATGGTCAATAAGGGTGCCCCCCAGGCATCCCCTCTAACCACCTACAATTGCACAGGGCTTGCCTTGCTTCCACCTGGGTAACCTTCCATACTTTCCCCAATCCCCTCATCACCCTATTTATTTCCAGACACATAGAATTTGCCTGACCCCTGAGACAATTTCACCTGAGTTTACTTGAGGTAGAAACCCTATGCACGATAACCTGCCTCCACCCATTCCCTGATGATTAACATACTTCCACCTCATTGATTCCGGACTTTTCTCTCCTCCCCCCTGACTATTCCCTTATCTCATTCCCCCTTAACCCACCCCCACCAAGACAAACCTCCAGTCTAGTTACCCAACCTTCCATCATATTCTCTAGAATATTTGCTCGATAGATAACAAATCAGCTTTTTTCTTTTTCTTTTTGCGGGACAATGGGGGTTAAGTGTGCCCAGGGTCACAGAGCTAGTAAGTGTCAAGTGTCTGAGGCCGGATTTGAACTCAGGTACTCCTGAATCCAGGGCCGGTGCTTTATCCACTGTGCCACCTAGCTGCCCCAGCTTTTTTCTTTAACTTTTTTCTTTCTTGTCCTATCTTCTGCACTGAGACCCCCCTCTCTTTGGATGACACAGCATCTTCTTTCAGCACTGGCTGCATTTTCACTCATAGTTCCCAACTCACTAATCGAGGTGGGGAAGTTGGAATACTCCTTGCTCCCCACGGCCATACAACCTATAACTTCCACCCAATCAAAATCCTGATTGTTGTTGCCTACAGCCCTCCAGGACCCTCTCCTCCCTTCCTCCATGAGCTCAGTAAATAGTTTACTATCTTCCTACTTCAACTCTTGCTGTCATAGTCAGGGGTTTTGACGTCCTTTGATCAATGTCTTAACTTCATAGAGCCTCAATTTAATTTCCTATGACCTCTCCCTCCACCCCATTACAGCTACAGAAAGACATATCCTTGATGATGCCATCACCCACAAGTTCTACATCCATGTTCATGAGTTCTGATGGATCTGATCCTAACCTGTTATTATACCTCTCCTCCTACATTATACTCTGAACCCTGTTCTTCCTTCACACCATGACCTCCAATCCCCTCTCAGTTTTCTCCTAGCCATTAGGTCTGCACCAGCTCTATCTACCTCCCTTCTTCGTCTTGAGCCCTTGGTGAATTAGTTCAATTCAACACAGTCTTAAGGTTCTTGCTGCTTTGGATCATTCCCACTCCCTTTTGCTCCTCCATAAGTGCCACCAAACGATGCTGGCCTTTTGCCATGATCTCCCTCTTCTTCCCTCTGCCTCATTTCATTCATATGCCTTCTGCCACTACCTCTCCCATCATCCATTTCAAATGAAGAGGTGGCCTTTCTTACCAAGGCGAACCTCTCCCCACGCGCAAGGGACCCCATTCCGACCCACCTCCTCCAGCAGATTGTTCCCCTTCTCCTTCCTACTATCTCACTTCAATCTCTCCCCATCTATTGGCTTCTTTCCTACTACCTACAAACATGCTAGGTTGTACAGTAGATACAGTGCAGGGTCTGGAGTCAGGAAGATTCAACTTCCTGAGTTCAAATCCAGCCTCAGACACTTATTAGCTGTGTGACCCTGGGCAAGGCACTTAACCCTGTTTACCTGTTTCCTCATCTGTCAAATGATCTGGAGAAGGAAATGGCAAATTAGTATCTCTGCCAAGAAAAACCTAATTGGGGTCACGAAGTGTTAGGCACAACTGAAAAGCAAAACAAACATGTCCATATCTTCTCCATCCTCAAAAACTCTAAATTGATCTTTTAATCTCTGCTGTCATCCCACCTTTTCCCTGCTTTTTGTGGCTAAACTTGAGGTTATCTACACTAGATGCCTCTACTTCCTTTCTTCTCACTCTCTTCTCTATAATCTAGCTTCTGACCTCATTATTAAACCACATCTTCTCCAGTTACCAATGATTTCTTAATTGCAAAATCCAATGGCTTTTTCTTAATCCTCCTCCTTCCTTACCTCTCTGCAGCTTCTGATCTTACCAACCATCCTCTTCTCCCTGAATACTTTCTTCTCTCTAGGTTTTCAGAGCTCTATCTTCTCCTGGTACTTAGTCTTCTCATATGGGATGTACAGGGAATATCTGCAGGTGGTGGGTGTGCCACTGGGGTCTGTCCTGGGTTTTCTTCTCTGTCTATACTACTTTGCTTGGTGATCTCAACATCTCCCATGGGCACAATCCTCTGCTATCTACTTAGGCAGGGCTCACCTTTCTTGCTTGTCTTGAGCATCAATTCTCCAACTGCCTACTAGACATCTTAAATATGTTCAAAACTGAATTAGTTTTCTACCTTCATTCCCAAACACTTATCTCTTCCAAATTTCCCTATTACTTTCGAGGGCACCATGATCTTCCCAGTCTTCAGGCTCTCAACCTAGGTGTTATGCATGACTCCTCACTCTCTCTCCCTTCTAAACTCCATGCAGGCTTTCATTTCCTTACCCCTGTTCCAACAACTGGTTGGTTCATCTGCCTGCCACAATAATTCTCTCCCCATTTCAGTCTGTTCTTCATTCAGCTGCCAAAGTGATTTTCCTAAAACCCAAGTCCAACCATGTCTTTACAATAAGCTCCCTATCACCTCTAAGATCAAATATAGAATCCTCAGTTTGGCATTCAAAGCCCTTCCTAACCTAAACCCTGTTTCTTTACACTTCATCAGTTCACAATGGACTTCTTGTTCCTCAAACAAGACCTACCATCTCTTGGCTTTGGGCATTTTCATGGCTGTACCTCATGCTGGAATTCTCTCCTTTCTGGCTTCCTTTAGGTCCCAGCTGAAATCTCACCTCCTCCAGGAGACCTTTCCTAATCCCTCTTACTTTTAGTGCCTTCCTTGTGTTATTTTCTATTGATCCCACACATAGCTGTCTGCATGTCGTCTCTTATTAGACTGTGAACTAGAGAGTCTTCTTTTGTTTCCCCAGTGCTTAGCACAATGGCTGGCATAGGCATGATAATTATAAACTTTATAATGTTAAATGCCATATTATAATGATGGGACTCAGGCTAAGTGGTCCCAATGCCCCTATGAGCAAAAGAGTGTTTTCCTTTCCCATTACTGACTTTGCTGGATAGAAAGGACTTGAAGGTTTTGATAGGATGAACTCTTGCTGCAGGAGCCCCAAGTCATTCTCCTGCTGTTTGAACGTTAGACCCTCCCTCCAGTTTGTGGTCATGATAAGCTCCCTCTACCTGAGCTTTACTGTAGCCTGGCATTGATCCTACCACATTTAGGTCTGAGTAGGAATGCTCTCTCCTACATCTGGCACCAATTAGCTGTTCTCCACCAAGTGCATTTGTAGGGTATATAATCTCACCATCTGTACCCCAACTTTAAGGGTATTCACTCCCTAACATGTCTCTCTCACCTTCCAGCTGGGGTTTCTCACGTGTCGGCACAAACCTCTGCCAGATGGTACGTGTATATGCTTTGTTTGCTTGCTCACATAACAATAAAACTTGTGTGTATCATTTCCTGAGTACTAATTTTCTAGAAATCCTAAGCCCAGGTATGTGCTTTAACCTGAGCCATAAGGCCAAATAAAGAAGCAGGCATTTAATAAATGCTCATTAATTGACAAGTACCATGGGTATAAGTCAGTCAACAAACATACATTTACTCTTTTCACTGTGCTAATTGCTGGGGATACAGAGACCGGCAAAAAGTTTCTGCACTTCTGATGGAGAAAGGGGAGACAACATGCGAGTAACTAAGTATGTCATGATATATAGAATAGGTGTAAGGTAATTTGGGAGAGGAAGGTACTAGTATCTGGGATATCAAGAAAAGTGGGATTTGAACTAAGTCTTGAAGGAAATCAAAGAAGCTAAGAGGTGGGGCAGAGGGGCCCAAATATTCCCGGGATGGGGGATAACCTTAAGAAAATGTGCATTATTCAAGGACTTGATATACTTCCTGGAAATGGAAATGACTTCTCCAACAATTATTCTGAACTCCAAGAGGCAAGCAGCCTTAGTGGTCCATTAGAAGAGATGATGTGACTTTTCAAATTTCTTGGTGGCTCCTGGTGATTTTACCTGAGCCTCAGGGGAAAGCTCCCAGTACATAGGTATCTTCAGATACATGACAACCTGTCTGAGCAATGAATTCAATGAACATAGTGTCACACAACTATCTTCTACTTTCAGAAAAGTCCAAAAAATAGTACATTCACTCGGAAGAGATCTGACTCCTATGGGATACATTTCTTCAACTCTGGATACTAGGTCTGGAGCTTCCTAAAGCAGATTATAAAGAACTTTGGGGAACTATCACATTCTTTTATTATTTATTTTTTTTGGGGGGGGGGGGCGAGGCAATTGGGGTTAAGTGACTTGCGCAGGGTCACACAGCTAGTAAGTGACAAGTGTCTGAGGTCACATTTGAATTCAGGTCCTCCTGAATCCAGGGTCGGTGTTCTATCCACTGTGCCATCTAGCTGCCCCAAACTATCACTGTGGAACCCCCCCCCCCAAAAAAACCCATTTCTGGATTAGTTATTATTCCAGGAATCTTAGGCAAGGTAGACATGAATATCTAAACACAATAAGCCATTCCAATCCATGGCAACCAGCAACAATAACAAAACAAACAAACAAAACCCCACTTTTTTCCCGTGGTAATTGGGATATAGAAGAGGCCTCCAGAATCAAAAGGATGAAAGAAGGGCAAGTTTTATTACCACTTTCCTTGGCTACCTTTCTTTTTTGCCACAAGTGAGGAAGACCAAAGGCATGGAAATATCCACCACATACTAATGCCCATGGATCAATCTAACCCCATTCTCTTCTTCAGTGCTACTCCCTCACCAGTCCTGTGCAATGTAACTCAGCTCAAGAACTCATCTTGAGCACGAGCCAGTTTTGAGATTCACACAATACCACTAGAATAAATAACAGATATAGTCTTTTTTTTTTTTAAGTGAGGCAACTGGGGTTAAGTGACTTGCCCAGGGTCACACAGCTAGTAAGTATTAAGTGTCTAAGGCTGGATTTGAATTCAGGTCATCCTGACTCCAGGGCTGGTGCTCTATCCACTGCGCCACCTAGCTGCACATTTCTGAATTGCCTTTGCATAAATATCTAAGTCATTCCTAAGAATGCCATCACCTCTTTTTCCCCCCCACTCTTGAAGACTTCTCCCCATGGTGGTTAAACCCTTGTGGACACTTCCCTCCCCCCCCAATTTTTCATCCTAAGACAGAGGGCGATAACTGCCTTTGAGGTTCAAGGGAAGCGAAGTAAAGTGTAGTCTTGATCCAATATGTACTCTCTTTAGTTTATGGATCTGCCAACTTAGCCAATTATCCTTAGGCTCTATCTATTAAGAAATGTATCTGTTCTTTCAGTTTGGGATATTTATCCTCAATTCAAGCTTCAGAGCTGGGCTATGAATCTCCATGATAATGATCAAGTCTTTTTCAATCTTGACTGCCTATCGCCAGCAGCAGCAAGGATCACTGTGGTTCTTTCTTCCAAGATGATATAACAGTGTACAGTGCCTACTCCTATGACTTAGAAAGTCCCACAATTGTTTTCTAAAAGGTAGCTTTCTTGTCACTATGCCATGCTGCCTTTCTCAAACTGAAGGTATTTTAAACCATACATTTATATTTTATTACATTCACCTCTCCACCACCTGGTCTGGAATTATTTCTCAATCCACCACCACCCTCATCGTCGTCGTCGTTATCGTTATTATTATTTTTTGGTGGTTGGAGAAGGGGGAGTGGCAAAAGGAAGTGAAAGGCATGCATTTGGGGGGGGGGGTGTAGCATACAGGTTATATTATTGTACCCAACATCTGTATACAATGTCTTCTTTGTTTTTTAAGGCAACAAACTATTCCCTAAGTCAACAATTTTACAAATAAATACACTCATAAATATTAAATATTTATTCAGATTCTGACCATTTTAAGAGCTGTGGAATTAATTATAAATTAGTTGGCTTGGTTTGGTCACAGGAGTGATTCCTAGAGGGCACTGACTTTTTGTATCTAACATAGATATTCATCAGCCAGATCAAAGAACATGGTACTACAGATAGTTAAATCAGTTTTCAATGGCTTTTTCCAGGGTTGCTAGTTAAAATGAACAAACATACTTTTTTTTGTTTTTTTAATGAGGTTGAAAGGTTTGCTAGGCGCCCCTGAGGCTTTCTTTACAACAATCCTCTTCATTTTATAGTTGAAGAAACTGAAACTAAGTAAGGTTAAGTGACCAACCACTCCCTCAGGCTCACAGTTACCAAGAGTCAGGATTCAAACTCAGGTTTCTTGACTCTGAATCTAGTGCTCTTTTCACTATAACACCTTGCTGCTCTGTGTGCAGATAAATTATCTGCTAACTTGTAGTTTATTGTAATTCATTCTAAAAATTTGATACCATAAACCAGTAGAACTCAAAGTAGGAAGCTAATATTTGACAGAAACTGAAACAATGAATTGAAGAAATTTCTATGACATAATTTATATCAATGGTGTCAAACCATAATAGGGGTCACTAAATCACACCCAAGGATCTTTGTGGCCCTATTTTATCTTTACTTAGAAAACAATGCATTTACTTCTTTCTTTTTAAAAAATTAATGTATCAACACATTACAATCAGACAGGAAATACCTTTTCATCTTATTTGGACCATGTTCAAGAGGGCGGCGGATCACATGTGGCCCATATGTTTGACACTTCTGACGTCCAACGTGTTAAAGAAGAAAAGAGTCAAAGGGATGGGCATGACACCAAGAGAGAAATCTCTAGAGCATCATTTTAAAAAATGGTGAACTGATTCTGGCAGGCAGGGATTGCAAATCCCAGCAAGCACAGCTGTGTGTGACATGACTGTCAACTGTCTTAACCTTCCATTTCAAGTTTTCAGTTACATACATGGTGCTACTGTTTCCCTGCCAAATGCTTATTTATGAATTTGTAATCAAAGTCAAGGAAGGCATACTTTACTTAACAGAAACTAATTCTGTTTTGAACTTTTCTGAAAATATATGAAGGAAAATCTATAAAGGGTAAATAAATTCTTTATGAACTAAAGTTGCACACAAACTATGAAGACTGCCAGCACATCAGGAAAATACCAGCTGGTGTTCCAACAGAACAGAGGAACAATCACTTGGTGCTGTCTATAGTCTTGACTTTACCTGTGATTTCACTGGTAGACAGCAGCACTCTTGCTTGAAAATGGCCTTCTCTAATACAGATCCACAATTCCTCTATTTCTTACAGACTTAAGAGAACGACCTGAGACACTAAAAAGTTATGGTCCAGAACTGAGATTTTCCTGATCTTGAGGTCAGCCTTCTCTCCACTAAAAGTGCTGGTGGGAAAAATAGTTACAAGACTTTTCAATGAGATAATGGATGCTTACCTGACTTAATAAAAATAATGTTTTCTGGAAGCAAGTAAATCAGGTCGTTTTTCCCCTGTAATTTTAAAATATGCTGAGACATACCAACAGGACCTAAGGGGAAAAAAGCCAAAGTTTTTCCAAGACGGAAAAAAAAGAATAACACCCATTATATACAAATATACTATTTTATTCTAGGGGAATATTTCTGTGGCTTTTTCAAGGGAAAAGTCAGAAGTTTTTTGTTTTGCTTTTTAAAAGAAGAGTGACTAGGGTGTTTCTCTTGCTTTTTTCCCTGGGGAGGAAAAAAACCCACTTCACATAATTTTAATAAAATAAAAACCCAAACAACCAGACACACAAATGTTAACGGCTACACTTATGAGTAATGATCAGGAATTAATTCATCAATATTTTCTCCTAGGCATTAGACTAGGGTTCTGGGCCACTTTGTGGACTTACATGCACCTGAAATCCTGGGATCTTATACAATCAATCATACATTATCTAGGTTAACGGTAGTTCTCAAGTTAAAAGATAGAGATTTTGTTTGTTTCTGGTTACTTTATAACAATTCATCCACTACATTCACTATGCGTATTTCTTACACCACTACAGTGTTTCCAGTCATGTTCTTAGCATAGGGACCATATGCCAGGAAAAATTTGGATGGTTTATTAGGTAATATCTAATAGCCAGATTTTCATCCCTCTACTTCAAACAAGGACTTGAAATAGGCAAAGGTCTATAGGCAGAAATGACAAACACAGATGGATGTGATCATACAGAATTGGGGCAGATTTACTTCTTTCACACAGTTCTTGGTATTAAAAATACATCCGTGAAATCTGTTACAGGCAAGAGGGACAAAACGACTAGGTACACAATGTCAAAAGACTACTTTCTGATTTTTATTGTAGTTAAATGACTTTAGTTACTGTTAAAAAAAAAAAAAAAAACGAACCAAAAAAAAAAAAAGCATGGACCTTCTGTTCCCACCCACCCCCTCCCACCTTTCCAAAAGGGGAAATCTTGAAAAAAAATTTTCAAGGCTATTAAAACTTCTGAGAGGTTCTCCTGAAGTCTGACATTTCCATCATAGGGCCCAGTTCAACCTTAATGAAGGTGAGTGGCCATCATAACAACCTTCAGCTAAATCTTTTTTAAGAGAGAGAAATTAATATACCCAATGCTTCCATGACTTACAACCCTATGATTACTGAGTAGCTAGGATCAGAAACATTGCTGGACTAGGACCTGGATGTAGACACCTAAAACAGAATGTGTTTTTACCCCTAGAAAGTCTCACTTTTAGGAATATTGTAGCTATAGGTTCTAAATGCTTTAGGTGGAAACATACTAGGTACTTCTCTACCTTGGTTCTCATAGCCTGAGTAATACTGTGTCTTTCTTTAATCACACATGGATTTGCCAAAAGGAGGGGAAAAGGGACCATTTGTTTTGAAATGACAAGGGCCTCTGGAACCTGGCACAAAGGACAAGCCAAAAGAGAGAACTGGGAAACGGGAAGGGAAGAAGTAGAAAGAGCTGCCATTTGAAAAACAAAATTAAAATTAAACGGGGGGGACCCCTATTTTCTGTGTACCACAGTACTTAGGAGATAGTGGCATCAGATTATAAAGGCCAGCAGAACCCTCAGAAGGGTATTTAGTGGATTTTTCTAAACATCCCAAGACCCTTGGAGTTTTAACATGTGCTCCATAGATTCCCACTGTCTACAACCAAAGCTCCCTCACCTTAGCCATAGCCCATACCCAGAGCTGTGACAGATTTGGGAAATAAAGAGGGATACTACTATGATATTAGCAATGAAGGCATTTCCTGCCCATGAGGGACCACGGCAGAAGCACTGAAGGTTGTCATCCTTCACCAATTTAAATAATCATGGCAAACAAAAACAAGACCACCTTTATTCTCTACTCCTTGAAAAAAAAGAAGCTAGGTGTTTATTTAAGGTCCTTGAAACTGGGCCCCACATACCTCATTTAGTATCTCCCATGAAATTTCTATGGGTTTCTTCCCTGACTAATGCAGGGCTTGCCCTATAGTAGTCAACAGCAGCCAAAATTTCACTCCAAAGTCACAGTAATGTGACCTACCTCTCTAAGGTATATGTTTACTATGGTAGAGTTTTATACAACAGTTTTCCTTAAAAATATCGCACAATTTGTTATTCCCAAACAAAATAAGATAATGCACCACTCAGAAGTAGGTTAGTTCATTCTTTAGTTGTTTAAGAACTCTATCACTGTCAAAGGATGTCATCTCCTTCAGCTTATTTACTTCCTTCGATTCCAGTTTGTACATCCACTGTGGTTCACAAGATGCCTTTATTCCTTTATTTTATAATCAAGTCAAGAGGACTTGGCTTATCTGATACACACCGTTTTCTGAAGGCTGGACGCATTCACAGTTTGGTGCTTACAAATGTGTATGAAAATAAAATCCCACTTCAGTTTTAATCTGATAATTCAACATCAGAGTCTTCAGATTTGACTTTGGCAAGTTCTTCATGTACCTCCCTCACCATGAGAATACGTGTTAACATGGTGTCCAAGGTCCCAGGGTCTATTGGGAATGTGGAATACCACATGGGGCTATTAGGTACACAGGAGCGTTCAGGCTGAAGATAAAACACATCACTTCTTTGCTTCACGCTTTCAGAACTATCCACAGAAAGAAAAGAAAATTTAAGTCAGAGGAGAACATTACCAATACTCCCTGAATGATGGGCCAATATCATAACAACTTTCAGCTATATTTTCTCTAAGGAGGAGAAATTCAGTGTACGCAATGTTCTCATGAACTACAACTCTCAGAATTATTGATTAACTAGAGTTTGAAATTTTGCAGGCCTCAGACTTGAAGACACTTAAAAACAGTAGATGTCTTGTATCCTTTCCCTGGAAAATCCTATTTCCTAAGATATAGTACTAACATAGAGATATGTAGTAGCTATAGTTTTCACAAATGTTAGTTGGTAACCCACTAAGTACTTTTCCACCTTGATTGTTGGATCTCTGCATAATTATACATGGGATTAATCACTGAAGTGACAGGGGTAAAGATCAAGTCTTTTAAAAGATAGATTCTACTGCTTATGACACTGACATAAAGCCTTGTGAGCAATATTGCCATTTCCTACCATCTCACTTAAAAAGGATACTTAACAAAACCAAATCTATATTTAGCCAACCTCTGTTAAGAGGACAAAAATCAAAATTCTTAAAACAGATTTTTCCTCTTTAAATATTCAGCAGAATAAAATATCTTCTCTACTTTCTTTCATTAACCAATTAATTGTTTTTGCTCAGAAGCCAGGGGACTTCTCAATAGTAGGTATAATGACCATTATTTATAGATGGCAGCAATTTAATAAACAAAAATAGCTTCTATGAAAAAGTGAATTGAAACAAACGTTTATGTAATGAGAAAGTTACTCTGCCTGGTCAGGTTCATTTGCAATGCAATTTTTAGAAAAAGTGAGTGGATGGGATTTCTTTTTTTATTTAATGGTTTAAAGAGAACTTAGGATGAAGGGAAAGATAATATTTATACCCAGATGTTATAAACTAGACTTAGTGTAAGTGATTCCATATTAGACACTGCCTACTATCAGCCTTGTATATCTGTTGAGAACATATACTTGTTCCTATTTCTAGATCTCCATGCCTTGAAAATTAGAACATGTTCCAGTTTCTGTACTCAGGAAATCCTGACCCTTAAAACATCCTGGTCTTTGTATATAATGATCCCTTCTCTTTCTGATTGGTGCATTAAAAAAGTCTGCATTGCCAACTAGATGGTCAATAAAAACTGTGAGCAATCTGACTTATTTTTAAAGTATATCTTTGCCCTTCACACTAGGCAATTAAAGCCTATAATACAACTCTGGGTTCCAATGTACTGAAATCCAGAATCATCATGATCTACTTTGTACACTGGAGATCCACATACTATTTACCATTTTGACAAGTAAAATTCATAAAGACGGACTGGGCATCTTAATGGGTTGTCTGCATTTTCAACCATTTCCACAGCAGCTGAAATCTCTTCATCCTCATTACGTTTTCTCTTTCCCACAGATAGTTTATCTAGAGATAGTGGGGGAAAAAGATGGTTAGAGAAATTAGGAAGTGTCTTCACTCTAAGCATAAAAGATGGTTACTGGATTAATTTAACTGCAAAACCAGTAATTCAACCTGTTAATGAGCATTTCTTTACAAAAGAAGAACAAGATGGCTGGTGGCTGGAAGTCGTTTATTCCTGGAGAACCTGACATTCACATCAGAAAAAAAAAAAAGAAACCTTTCCTGGGTCTAACTAGGTTCCTGGCATCCATAGCAACAGAAAACAGATGTGAGCTTAAGCCAAACATATTCCAAGATCAGCTACTCTCCTGCTACAGTATTGAAAACAAGAAATTAACTAGATTTCTGCCTCCAAACATTCCTGTCAGCATACTGGGTCATCACATACAATGAATTATTTGTTCAAACTTCTTCCCCTTAGAGTATTATCAGAAGGGGAATTAGAGCTGAATGGAAGTGCCAAGTTGAAAATCACTTCACATATAATAGGCAAATCATTTTTCAGGAAAAACATTCTACAGGGCCAAGGTTATCACAAAGAAGCTAGAGGAAGTGAAGAGAGGAAAATCTATTTCTTTCAACCAGAGAACAGATGTAATGATTGACTGTAAAATATAAGAAGGGTCATATAAATATCACAATCACAGAATCCATTAATTGGAAGGGCCTTCAGAGTCAATCTACTCTAACATGCAGCTTTTCCTTTGAAGATCTTCAGGGATGGGAAACCCACTGTATTCCTCAATTTCCTTTAATGGGTACAAAGATTTTCCTCCAAAAGAGCCTAAATTTGTTGCTTTGGAATTTTCATTCACTGGTCCTAGTTCTGCCCTATGGGCCCAAGCATGATAATCTTATAAGTATTTCAGGATAGCAAAAATTTCACCAACTCCCCTCCTCCCTAGAATTCAAGGCCTTTCATCTGGCTGGCTGGTTCCACCTGGCTACTCTCCAGCCTGGTAATGTGTATTCTAAATCATAGGCTTCTTCATCTCTTTTCTACTAGCCCTTTGAAACCTGCTCTTCCAAAATGTAGGCTGCACACATCAGGCCATTTTAGGTTTTTTCTCCTCTATCAAGTTCAAAGATGGAGTAGTCACCTGCCCCCAAGTTTCTGATCATTTCTACTCCAAGCACCTAGTTTTGTTATATTGGTGAGAATGAGATCCAAAATAGTGGTACCCCTTGCTAATTTATCTACCATTATTAAGACAAGTAAAGAAATTATAAGTGATTTTTTTCCCCAAACAGAATGTCCTAAGTTCCTTCACTCTCTTGGCCGCCCTCTTCTGGCTGCATTATAGTCCTTCCAAAAATGAGGTATCCAAACCTGAACATAATATTTGAGGCATTGGGTGACCTGAGCAGAATGCAATTATAATCACATCAGGCTGAAATGTCATGTTCCTTTTCATGCAGCCTAAGGTAACATTACTTTTTGACCACCATATCATAGTGTTGACATGCTGAATTTGTAATACAATAAAATCTCCAGTTCTCCATCTGAAGTAACACTGTTTAGCCAAGGCTGCTTGTTTTGTACCCATTTATTTTTTAAAATTCAAGATTAGAATTTATCCCTATTACATTCCATCTTATTTAATTAGGTCCAATATTCTAGCATGCCAAGATGTTTCTGGAACTGATTTTGTCATTCAATATGTTGATTACCCTTTCTACTTTTGCATTTCCTCCAAATTATGATTATTATAATTGTCTTCATCCAAGTAATTGATAATAATGTTAAGGAATATACAGTACAGATACTGTACTAAGTACAAATCCCTGAAGTACTCTTAGACTCTTCTTCCTAAGCTGTCACATGATTACCCATGATTATTCTTTGGGTCCAACTTTTCAACTAGTCCCTAATTATCTTTGGTCTGTAGTCTTCTTTGCTTTTAGCTTATGTACATTATATATCCTTTTCTTTTTTTAGTGAGGCAATTGGGGTTAAGTGACTTGCCCAGGGTCACACAGCTAGTAAGTGTTAAGTGTCTGAGGCCGGATTTGAACTCAGGTCTTCCTGAATCCAGGACCGGTGCTCTATCCACTGCACCATCTAGCTGCCCCCGTTATATATCCTTGTATATCCACTGTGGTCTCTTTAGACAACTCCTTTTTCTTCCCATTGGAATTACCTGTCTTTATGTCTAAAGAATTTCAGTCTTCATAGATAACCTCCTACAGAATGTTAAACCAGAGAACCTATCAATTCTTTTTTCTGGATCCTTTAGATATCACCTAGAAACTGGAGGACAGATTACATAATGATCAATTTCCTTTCCTTCACATCGTTATTACAGACTCTAAAATGGAGTAGTCACCATTTACCAAGGTTTCCAACATTTCCACGCCACCAATCACTTCTTGTTGACAAAATCGATGAGACAAGTTCTATTCATTGGTTCCATTATGATGAATATAAAGAATTTAGAATGTATGGGAAGATTTATATAAATTGATGCAATGTGAAATAAATAGAATGAGGAAATAATATACACAATAATTACAATAATATGTATTAAAAAAAAAAAGAACCCAAACCTGGAGGTTGTGTAATTATAATAACCAAATCTTGATTTAAGAGGAATTATAAAATGTATCATCCTCCCTTGGCTGGTTCTGTTGAACTGTCTCCACGCCCCCCCCCCAATTTTCTCTTAAACTTTTTGTTAAAGGGAGGACACCCAGGGTAATGGAGTAAGAGGAATATATTTGGAAATGAAAGTGATGTTTAAAAAAAGACATTTCAATACATTTCTTAAGATATTAAGTACTGCTTTTTTCTTTTTCTTTTCCTGTGGGGCAATGAGGGTTGAGTGACTTGCCCAGGGTCACACAGCTAGTAAGTGTCAAGTGTCCAAGGCTAGATTTGAACTCGGGTCCTCCTGAATCCAGGGCTGGTGCTTTATCCACTGAGTCACCTAGCTGCCCCTCATGTAATTAATTTTTAAAAGCAATACTTTGGGGGCTGCTAGTATTTTTCATCTTTGACATATCCTGAACTCTGAGTAGTACAGTACTAAAATCAACATGCAACAATGACCTCTACTGGTTGGCTGAACAGAAGGAATGTTTGCATTAGATATCTTGATTAAAAAAAAAAAAAAGAATAAGAGAAGTCCTCTCTAACTCCAAAGCAATACTACTAACTTAAAGGCGATACAAAACAGTAGGAAGTGTACTAAAGGCTTGAAAGTTAAAAATATATGTCTAATTTCAGCACTACCATTTACAACTTTGGGCAAATCACTTAAGGCTTAATTTCCTTATCTGTAAAATACCTTCTATGTGTTATCTCACAGGCTGGCTGTGAGCATCAAATCAGCTAATAAATGTAAAAGCATAGTGTCATATTTGATGGCAACAAGGTGATGTGAGAATGTTGCATCAGTCTATGATCATCAAAAGGAGATTAAACCTTTATGCTAAAAACTGACTATAGGTAAATAGATGCAACAAATAGTCATAGTTGATAATGGAATTGCAGGGAGTATTTCAATGTTAAAAACAAAGCATCTATTTTCTATGACCAAAAATTTCAGGCCATCAGCCTGAATATTTAGATAATATTTTGATCTTTAGATAAAAGTTAAGTGATCTAACAGAACACCGTAAGTGTACACATATGCTTTATAAAGATATTTGAAAATAACACCACACACCTGATTCTACCTCCTGCTTCTGAAAAGGAGGGAAAACTTTCAAATATGTTATCTTGGCATTAGATTTCAAAGTCCTGGTCCGCCTCATCACATGGGCAAAGGAAAGCTTCAGGTGCTCTGAGACATTCTTTAGTTGAAAATATTTGGTATTGAAGAAAAGAAGTGTATTCAAGAGAACTATTGGTGAGTAAGCACCCAGCTGTTTGCACTCCCATAAATGCTCTTCTTCAATCCTAGAGAACATGTACCCTGAAAAGGGATGTGAAGAAGAGAAAAGAAAGCATTTACTTATCCAAATCAAGCAGAGTGACAAAGCTAAAAAGATCTAAATTCAGGGGCAACCAAACACTGGGCAGGGGGCATCCTTATGTATTTTCCTCTACTATATTCAAATAAGCATGAAGGGGAGATGGGGAACTATCATAGCATTCCCTCTTAAAGATTAGTTATTGCATGGTTTTCTTAAGATCTTTTAAAGGTGTTTTGAGGGTTTAAAGATATTAAAATCATAGGACAAATCTCTTAGGTTTTTCAAAAGGAAACATGTCACATATCTTGAATTCTTGCTGAATTCTGCCTGAATGAAAACTATATATATATTTTTTGTATTTGGTAATAAGAGAGAAGAAATATGTAATTTTTCTTGGATAAGATACATACAATTCCCAAAGACCAATCACTTCACAGTCTCCCCCCCCCACCAAGGACACTAGTGTTGAGAGAATAATTTACATAACATAAAGTTTGGGAGAGTGGTGACACTTATGGCAAAAATGCCAGTGTCACTGTGACATGACTGGCAGATGGCTCAGAAAACCAAAAAGTTTTATATATGTAAGAATACAGATTAAAAAAAAAAAAACCCATGGAAAAAACCCCAACACATTATTGTCCTACCATTAGGAAGTATTGTAGGTTCCCATATTTTCAAGAGTTTGGTAAGTTCAATCATAAATCTGGAATAGGGTTCAGTAAAAATGTTATCTATTCTCCCATTCTCAAACAGGTACTGCAATGAAAAAGGAAAGATGGACACATTTTTGTTGGTACACAGAAAGAGGTCAAAAGTTAATTTTTTTCCCATTGCTTTTCAAAAAACCAAAGGTAAAGTGAAAGCTTTCCTTTTCATTTCTAACCCCAGTCCAATATGAAGTGTTGTTACCAGTTCCTCTAAATAAACAAAGAAAAATATCACTGAAACAGATATTAAGGTATCAGGTTTGAGACAGAAAATTTAAATGTACCTTAGGCTCTGATATATTTGAAAAAATGTTTTCTGAAACACTGTTGAATGTTTATTGAAACATAAAGAGATGCTTCAATGAGAGAAATGATGAGTCTGATAGAGGAGCTAAGACTGGGAGCCCTGAAAGAAGAGGAAAGGATTCCTTTCTGACAATCCTGGGATGTGCAGGACAGCAAAGTCTCAACAAAGCTGGGAGGAAAGTGAAAACCCACGGGGGTATTCAAGTGGGATCCATCAAGAGGCTAGTCTACTTCCCTCTCTCATCACTGCCCTCCCCATGTCTGGCCACATCCCACCCACTGTACCCTCTGGCATTCTAGTTCTAGAGTGAACCAACTGCCTTTTGTTGTAGACCTTTTCCTCTCCCACTCTTTCTGTCTGCTCTCTCTCACAAAGATCTGGTTCCTCACAAATATCGCTGCATGGCTGGCCATCCTTTTCAGCACTGGCTGTACTTTCATTCACAACTCCTGATGCTCTCTGGCCCTACAGGAAGGATCGGGAATACTTTCTGCTCTCCACAGCCTCTGAATGTAAACATTACTCAAGAATCTCTCCTTTGAATATTACTACTTTTATTTCCTACCCAATACAAACTATTCATGGTGACAATTGTCTACAAGACATAATCCCTTCCCTTTCTGATTTAAATCTTCCTCTTATACCAGCGGATTTCCATTTCCATGTCATTATTTCCCCAAACAACCTAACTTCTGAGATCCTTAATCTCTCTTTAAATTTCATGATCTACTCCTTAATTCTCAGACACACACAAAGAGGTACAGCTGGACCTCACCCTTAAAGGATTCCACTCCTTTGTTTTTGGTTTTTTGGTTTGGGGGGGGGGGGGGGGCAACGGAGGGTTAAGTGACTTGCCCAGGGTCATACAGCTAGTAAGTGTCAAGTGTCAGATTTGAACTCCTGAATCCAGGGCCAGTGCTTTATCCACTGTGCCACCTAGCTGCCCCCGTTCCACTCCTCTTGATCAAGAATTTACCATAACCTGTTGTTCCACATCTTTGTTACCCCCTCTAAGCTTCTATTTCTCCCTCTTCATAACCTTGAACTCCTCCATTCCCTGATAACTTTCCAGGCTTTAATTCCACTTCCCTCTCTCTAATCTTGGCCTGATAATTAGACAATTCAACTCCACATTGTTTTCTACTCTCAGCTCATCACCCCATCTGACAATCATCTCTTGACAAAAGCCAGTCCTGCATCAGTCTTGTGCTTCTGAATAGCATGAGAGGAAGTAACACTGATTTAACAGACTTACAAATGTATGTTATCAAACTACAACTGGGCCTTCATAGTAGTAAAACAAAACTCTTTATACCTCCCTGATTCCCTATCTCATTTCCCACCAAAGCTATTCCTCTTCTTTCATCAAGCCTCCCAAACTTTTCTATACTCTCACCTGCTTAATTCTTACTGATAAAACCGAGGTCATATTCATGTGAGCTGTTTATCTTCCCTTTCTCTTCCCTTAAAATGCTCTTCACCAATCTTTGACAAAGAAGTAATTCTCCTTACCAAGGCCAACTTGACACATACCCTGGATTCTACGCCTTCTAATCCTTTCCAGCAGACTGTGTTCCCCCTTGATCATCCCTTAGGAGAGCTTCAATCGCTCTCCATATTCTAGTTCCTTCCATTTTCCTCAAATAGGCCCAAATCTCTCCCTCTCACCTTTAAAGAATCTTCCTCCCTTTTCAAGTTTTCCTCCTAACTCTTGTCCTTTTCTCAGCTAACCCTCCAGAAAAAGCTGTCCATACACCTTTCTTCTTCCATTTCCTTTCATTACACCTTTGTAATTTAGCTTCAGATTTCATTATTCAACTCAAACCACTCCTTCCAAAATTACCAATGATCCCTTAATTGACAAATCAAATGGCCTTTTTTCAGTTACTTGTTTGTTTGTTTTTCTTGACCTCTGCTTCAATTATATAGGTACAGGTGGAATTCCCTAATAGAATAATATTCAATAGAGTAGGGATTGCCTTATTCCTTGTATTCCTGGTACCTAGCACAATATTTGGCTTAAGTAGGTGCTTAAAAATGTGTGTCGAATGATTAGCTATAGTACAAGATACAGACAATTCTCACTTTATATAAATGGACCACTCCATAGATCTCTATCTAAAGTGCTTGTTACATAACGAGAATTTGTCTGTGGACATAGGGAAGGGAGGTTGTAGGCCTGTGGAGGGAGGGGGCCAGCACATGATTCAAAGACATGTGGGGAGGGGGCAGCTAGATGGCGCAGTGGTTAAAGCACCAGCCCTGAATTCAGGAATACCTGAGTTCAAATCCGGCCTCAGACACTTGACACTTACTAGCTGTGTGACCCTGGGCAAGTCACTTGACCCCCACTGCCAAAAACAAAACAAAACAAAAACAAAACAAACAAAAAACAAAGACATGTGGGGTCAGGGGCCAGAGAAGAGAGAGCAGGAAGAGGAACATGTAGAGGCCAGGGCTAGCCATGTTGGAGTCTGGCCAGAACCAAGAGGAAATACATGCAGAGGGGGAAGATACATGTGTGTGCACGTGTACATGTGTGTAGGGGGGAGGAGGCAGTCACAGACAGGAGTGGATGGGCAACACACAGGGGCTGGGGACAAATATATGGTACCCGGTTAAGGATAGAAGATGGAAGAGGAGGGAGGGTGAATACAGCAGGGCAAATGTCTCTCTTGGCATTAGAGGTCTCCAGCCAAGCCCCCAATCAGGTGGTGGTATCTGCTTTCACTTGGAGCTTTTTTGAAAAGTGGGGTTTTTCTTGAGGGGTGGGTGGAGGAGAGAAGGAGAGGGATTTCTTTCAGGAGTCTTTACATAAAGTTGTATTTGTATAATGCAAATTTACAGAAAGTCAGAATTGTCTATACTCATATTGTATATGAACATGATAATAATAAAATACTTCAAATTTATTAAATAGATGTATTCCTCATATAGTGGTTTTTAAAGAAATTTAATTCATACCAAAATATTTTTTCAACTGATTTAAGAATGTACTTTAAAAAATTACATTTAGAAATGTAGTAAGTTAATTTAAAGTTAAATATTTAAAAGAAATGTTTTTGGGGAAAAAACATTAATAAGAGCTAGCCAATATTAAGTGAACTCAAGAGACCTTAGGTATGTGCTTGAAAGCTAGATGCATAAAGCCCCAGAAGCAAAAAAAGTTTGTCATAAAAAAAAAGACTTTACCTGTTAATTATAGTTATTAAGAGGCAGAAAAACTCAGGCTTACAGTGCTGGACATGGAGAATTAAGAATAAAGTAATTTTTGAGAGCAGATTAGATTAAGTGTTAACCCAGTTAGTTCATTGAGGGGAAAAAAGCAGACACAAAACAAAAGTATAAAATAGAGCACATAATTAAGTGCTAAAGAGGACAGCAGAGAATCCAAATGTTAGAGGGTTTGATTTCTAATAAAACTTTATTTTTAAAATGCTATTTTGTCATGAATTTCTAAATTTACCCATTTTCTACTGGCAGATAAGTTTGGAGGAAGATTTTTTTCTTTCTTGGCTTATTTCACTTAACTAAATTAATCTCTGGTAAAGGGCTCTACTTTTTTTTTTTTTTTGGTGAGGCAATTGGGGTTAAGTGACTTGGCCAGGGTCACACAGCTAGTAAGTGTTAAGTGTCTGAGGTCGAATTTGAACTCAGGTCCTCCTGAATCCAAGGCTGGTGCTCTATCCACTGCGCCACCTAGCTGCCCAAGGGCTCTACTTTTTAAAAAGACATAATGGGGGTAGCTAAGTGTCACAGTGGATAAAGCATTGGCCTTGGACCGGAGGAACTGAGTCCAAATCCAGCCTCAGACAGTTGACACTAAGCTGTGTGAACCTGGGCAAGTCACTTAACCCTCATTGCCCTGCAAAAAAACCCAACAAAACAAAACAAAAAATAAAAGACATAATTCATTTGATCAGATTATTGGAGGTAGAAACAAAAAGGCCCTAAAATCAGTACATAAAATTGTGCAAATGGAAAGAAAGTTCTAGCAGTTCTTTTCTCTTTGTCCTGTGTCTTCATACCAGACAATTTTAGCGTGTAAGTGGATAATCTTTGGTTAACTGGGAAATTCACTTAAAATCGATAACACTAATAATTCAACTAACTCATTCACCTGTTGTTGAGAAATCAAGCACAAAATACAAATACTGTACTGAAATCTAAATCATAAAAACAGGAATTTCCCTTGGTGCTATATTCACAAAACAAGTGGCCCTGATGTATTATCTGGTTCTCAGAATTTACTTTAGATAACATGTCTAAGGCAAGGGAAAACAAAGATTGGATGACAATACAGTTAAGTGGATTCAGATCTATTTGGAGGACTGGACTTTCACAACAGGGTTGTTGCAAGACTCAAATGGGATTCTGCTCTCTGATTCCTTTTAAAGGAAGATGGAGCCCTTATGAGAGGGGTTTTTGTTTGTCTGTTTTCTTTGTGAGGCAACTGGGGTTAAGTGACTTGCCCAGGGTCACACAGCTAGTAAGTGTCAAGTGTCTGAGGCCGGATTTGAACTCAGGTCCTCCTGAATCCAGGGCTGGTGTTCTATCCACTGTGCCACCTAGCTGCCCCTATTATTCAAGATTTTAAAGCAAATTGCAAATGATGCAAAGTGGGTGAAACACCTAACATCCTAGACAAGAGTCAGGCTCCAGTGAGGTCTCCAAAGGATAGAGGGATGGAGTGACTTTATATAATCAAATTTGGTAAGGATAAGTATAAAAACCTTACAGTTAGATTCAGAATAATCTACTAAACAAGTATATAGTATGATAAGGACTGCCTAGACAATGGATCATGTGAAAAATATCAAGAGGTTTAAGGGGACTGCAAACTCAATTTAAGTCAGCATTGCGGCATAATAGTGAGAAAAGACTTGTGTCTAACAGCCTTGCTGTGCTCAACCTTGGTCAGACCAGATCTACAGCACTGAGGTTAGTCTCTGGCTATTTTTAAGGAAGGAAATGGAAAAGATGTAGGTCTGGGGAGGTTAGAGAGATCAATCTGAAGAAAGGCAAACAAGATGTTGAGAGGACTAAAAATTAAGACATACAATGGTCTTGAAATGTTAAGGACAGAGGGGTAGTATGATCACTGTCTCCAAATATTTAAAGAACTGCTATTCCAAAAAAGGGTTACACATATTCTGCTTGGCCCAATAGATAGGGCAAAAGTAGAAACAGTGGAGGCAAATTTTGGCTCAATGTGAGGGAAAACTTCTAAACAATTAAAGCAGCTAAAAAACAGAATAAGCTGCTTTGAGTGGAAGGCTTCACCCCTCCTTCAGATTATTGTAGAAGGAGTTCCTATTAGGGAAAGGGTTGGTTTAGATGCCCTTTGAAGTATTTTCAGGTATGAAATTCTGTATACTGAATCTATGAACAGGTTCCTTTAAATTGTTTAAACTTTTAGTCTTCATTCCAAAGGGATTACTTACTTTGATAATTTTTTAATGTCTATTTATTTTTATGTGCAGTTGAGGGCTATTAATCATAGTTAATGTGACTACTTAATAAATGTTGATTTTTTTAAATGGGGAAGACATCTTTCTACACAAACAACATATCTTTAAGATTTAACTGGTAATTCATGTTAATTTACCTTTACACAGTTAAACTGTCAGCTTTTTAAGGGTAAGGATGAAGTCCCTTATTTATATGTCTCAAGAAACACATATGGCCTAGTCTGTACAAACAACAGGCACACAATAGATAGCATCAACTCTCTGATTTGACCAGTGATAATAATTTTTTAATCTCCAATTGGCTATGGTAAGTATCTGTCAAATAGAGTACACCCATCATTTTGAAATATTAATAAATACAAGCACTTGAAGGAAATCAATGCAGCTTTCTGAAAATTACATTTGACTAATCTAAAATCTTAAAAATAAGATGAACTCTAGTTCTAAAGCCACCTGAACCTCATCCCTAAAGGAGACAAAACAAAACTATGCCAACAAGGAAAAAAAAAGTGTTCGAATAAGTACAAATTATTATACTATTTTTAAAAACTAATTCATGGGCTTTTCCAGAATTATTAAGAAATAAAAACTGTCAGTACCAGTAAGAAATAAAGAAAAGTAATTTAATTTGGTACCTGTTGAATTCCAAGGCACAAGTATAAGATGCTGTCTGGATCATATTTTTCACCATTTGGTCTCCGCACCTCTTGGATAAACTGGCACAAACCCAAACTCAACTCAGCAAAAGTACAGGACAAAATTTCTTCCTTTAGCTTTATAGGGCGAACTGTGGGAGGGTGGGACAAGAATATGAAATATCAACTTCTAACAAGTATGAGAACGCATTATAGCTTCTGGCTGTTTGTTATACACAGTTAGAAAATGATCCCAAATTCCTTAACCTCCCATGAGACTATCAAAATATAACCACATTATAAAACCATTCATTCAAAAATCTGCATGTGAGATACTTATTTACCTACCCAATAGCAATATTTGAGGCAATTTGTTCAATAATTTAACATAATAATAATAATCTCAAAGTTGAAACTGGGGAAATATATTCTTCATCTACTTGGTGTTTCCTGTATGGATGGATATCATAAGCTCCTTGGTGTGAGTATAGATCTCTTCTAGGAGATTCTGAAATGATATGGGACTTGATGGAAGGTGGAAGAGCATCTAGAAGACCTTACCAATCATAGAGCATCCCTCTTCAATCACAGATTTTGCACTACATGTTTTCCCTCACAAAAATCTTGCATATCTCTGACAAGTATATCTTTATGACTAGCCTGATTCTTTGGAACAGGGCTATTTTCTGCTGTCATATCATCCAAAGAATCTGTAATCATCTCAATGCATGGATGGGATATATACTGTAAAAATGCCTCCAAGTTGGGATTTTATTATACTAAATTAAATGCTTTTTCATAATCAACAACACACTGGGATCTTGTATTCTGTATGGCACAGAAAGCACAGATGGACAATTGGAGCCCACAGTTGAACAAAAGGAAGAGAGCATACTTAATTGCTTTCAGAAAATGACAGCGCACACTTACTAACCCCCAAGCTTCCCACGAAACCAAAGGCACATCTTTTCAATACTAACCTAATAACAACGAATATTATAATAACAAACTAACATAATTAAATGACAGACACAGAATACAACTGCCTTTGAAGAACTAAAAATGAGTATCACTCAGAGGTCAATGGAGAGGTTTACTGTAGGTGCAAGCAGGCTGAAAGTTATAACCAAGGAGGTACTCCAAGGAATAGGGAAAAAAGTCTTCAAGAAGTTGTGTAATAGTAAGAGAAGATGGGCTAGTCAAGTGATGAAAGAAAGGGATGAGAGGTGGAAGGTCAGAGTGCTACATTGGAAGGTACCGTTGTCATGTAGGAAGGGAATGAGGAAGATTTCCAGCATGTTGGATGGACCTCCTGAGGCAAAATTTTAGGAAGACATGCTCAAGAGTTGCATAGAATAGGCAGGCATGGAAGGATTGTAATCTGTATGGTAGGAGAGGACTCCAGAATTGATGAGATCAGACATTCATTTGTAAATTTGATAATCCCAACAGTTTATATTAATATAATGATTTATAGCTATAATTGGTTTTCATATTACTATCTCCTTTGGTATTCACAAACCTGTGAAACAGGGAGTACAAGTACCACCTTTCATTTTACAAACAAGAAAATAGGAAGTCAGAAATATAAAATCATTTGCCTCATATCATACAGTTAGTTAGTAAGAGGTAGGGTTTACCAAACCCATGTCTTGACTAAAAACCTAGTGCTCTTTCAATAAAAGGCTCCTATCATAAAATGGTTCTTTTTCACAATCTATTAACTCAAGGAAATGTACAATGACATTTACATTTCTATGTTTAGTGAGAAAATGAAAACATAACAGGTTCTGTAAATTAGTTATACCTCTGCAGCTGGGCTCAGAGGTTTCTTGAGAGAGCGATTGATCTTGGGCACTTCCCAAAGAATCAGAGCATGGAACAGGTTCAACACCTGACAAGGAAAGAGGAAAAACTTAAATGAAAGGGGAAAAAACTTCACAATCAGATTAGAGACTTGGAAATCTTTATACCCAGTTTACTGTTTAACAGTAAACTGCATAGACCTATGACCCTTTTTGACTACCTCCACCCCCTCAACCCCCCGCCTCTCACCTATATCAAGGGAAGCCTACGCATGTTTACCTCCAAATTTCTGTTCCCCCTGTTCTTCCTTGGCATTTTTCCACTTAACCCAATTCTTCCAGGCATTTACTCCATACATGTATTTCAGTGTCATTGGGGGTACTGAACCACCTTGAATTGTTCCTTGAATGAAATTCTTGGGCTCTGCAGCTACTATAGACTTCTTCCTTCCCTACAAATACACAGGATATAATTTTTAGCTTCAGGTCCTCTTCTTAGAAAGTAATGATATAATATATCAAGATATTAATATATAAGATTAACAATGCATTGATAAAAGAATAAGATAGATTCTATTTTAACTTTCTAATTAAGTGAAAGAAACACAATAAACAGGGTTGTTTTAAACCAATTTTGCTTTAAAGAAAGGTTACCTTCTTTCTTCTCAATTGAATCAAGAGGAACATTATTAGGCATTGGAAAGACAAGCTTTCTTTACCCCACTTTTGTAGTACCTTAATGGCTTTATAAATCAGCCAAGTTTTCAAACTTAGTAGTGATGAAATCTGTGGAGTATTAGTATGATATAGTAACAAGTGAGTATAAGAAACACAGGGTTAGAGCTGGTAGATATCTTATAGGTCATTCAGACAAAACAGCAAATAAAATCTTAGGATACATATGCTAACAGCTATAATACCAGAAAGGTTTCACAATGTATGGACAGCAAACTCCATGACTTCTGGATGTGTACGTTCAATTTTTTGTTGCTGTATCATCATACTCCCAGTAACTCTGGCTCTAACTTTGGAGTTATCTTTGACTTTTTCCTTTCCTTCACATCCTATATTCACTCAGCTGTTAAATTCTGTTGATATGATTTCTGAAGAATTTCTTGTGTCTAACCTCTTTTCTATTTTAAGACATCATTACTTCTAGCCTAGAATATTTTAGTAGTTATGCCTGCTGCTGGACTCTTTACTCTCCAATTTATGCTTTACACAGCTACCAACTTTACATCCAGATTAGAAAATACGGAATCTTTATACCGAGTTTACTATTTACCAGTAGAATTATTTTAACTTCACAGAACATAACAGACCCTAGGCAAGTCACTTAATGGTCACTGCCCGCAAAAATAAAAATTTTTTAAAAAATGGCAGATAGGTGGTACAGTGGATAAAGCACCAACCCTGAATTCAGGGGGACCTGAGTTCAAACCGGCCTCAGACACTTGACACTTACTAGCTGTGTGACCCTAGGCAAGTCACTTAACCCTCACTGCCTGCAAAAAAACAAACAAAAAACAGAACATAACATACTACTCCTTCCCAACATCGCCTGCTCAAATCTTTAACTTCCTTCAAGGTCCAACTCAGGTATCATCTCAAGAATGGAGTTTTCTACCATCTCACCTTCCCAACCCACCTTTGCCAAATGAGTTTTCCCTTTCTTGTAGCACTCTCCTTTCCCCTTAAGGCATTTCTACACCGTATCACTTACTTGGATATCTAAACACCTGAATCCTTCCAATATGAAATATGTTAGGTCTTTAAGGGCAGAGGTGGTATTCTTCACTGTTTCCCCAGTATGGTAGTATATGATTCTTTACATTCACACAAAGAATAAATGTTAAAGATTTACTGAGCTGAATTGAGAAGATCATTAGAACTATTAAATGTTCCACTCTTCATACATGTCTGAAAGCTAATAATTGTTAAGTTCTCAAATTCCAACACATCTAGTTCTTTTTGGTTAGAAAGGTAAGTTACTTATGTTTTGGGGGGTTTTTTGGGTCAGGGCAATGAGGATTAAGTGACTTGCCCAGGGTCACACAGCCAGTAAGTGCCAAGTGTCACATTTGAACTCAGGTCCTCCTGAATCCAGGGATGGTGCTTTATCCACTGTGCCACCTAGCCGCCCCTATTTATGTATTTTGGGCTAAGGATGAAAGAGTTGTATTTGAAACTATGTTTTTTAATAACTTGAGAGGTAAAGAAAACATGAGTAGAAGAAATGACTTCTTCTAAATGTTTTTCATAGAAAGTCTGCCTTTGATCCAAGGTTGTTTTTAGTGGAAGTAAAAAATGTCTTCAGAAAACAATGCTTCAAAACCCATAAAACAATTAAAATAATCCACACCAAAGGTGCCAAACATGCTTGTGCCTACAACACTCCTGAGAGAGGCCTGAACCAGATTAAAGTAATTAGGAAACATTTAACAAAATGAAAATACAATAAAAATACAGATAACATTACATTTTAAAACTAAATCAATATGTGGTCCAGAGACATCCTTATGTATGGATTAATGGTTCCCATTTTTATTTGAGTTTAACCGCACTGAGCTACACAGCAACTAGAAAAATGGCTGATGCATAGAGACTTTCAATAAATGTCTGTTGAGTAAATGAAGAAAGAGAATATCAGAGAAACTTATCAAGGCCCCAGTGATGCAGCTTCTGCTTACTCTTCGCTTGGGTTGTGGGAAGCCATCTCTGTGTCGTCGTCTTGGTCGTGAGCGAGACTGAATTCCCATTCCCTTAGTAAGGGGATCAAAGGTTTCTATATCCAAAAGGAAATTACAAAGTGAATTAAATGGACAAATAAAAAAAATCTATGTACCAGGAAGATTCCTATAAATTGCTTAACCACAGGCCTGCTTGCTCTTTAAGCCGCAAACAAAATCCTGTTTCTCTGTGGCTGCAAGCTCCAGAGGGCCTGGGCCCCTCCCCAACCTGGGCTGCACTCAAGAATGATTCCTGGTTCTGAGCACAGCAAAACAACAGAGTCCAGCCTCAGCATCAACAAAGACCCCTGCAATCTCCCCCCTGGCCAACCACTTGACCCCCCTCACTAGTCCGTGAGCTGGGTTCCAAAAGTAGGTGCCACAGCTGATTCTAAAACTCCAAAAACCTGTTTCTCTAGGGTGACCTGCCTGGAGCTGGATATGTGCCAACGTGGCCTGGGTCTACACTACACTCTCACCCCAGTACAAAAGACCTTTCCTGCCGACCTTCTAAGCCATCTTTTCCTAATACCTTCTGATTGCCTGATAAATATTAATTGAGAATTGTTCTAATCTAAGAAAGGTAATTTTTTTAACTCTGCACAAACCTGATGGAAAATCTGCCTCTAGATCTTGTTCTGTATCCACTTTTGGTGACTGCTTCGGTTCTAGATCCAGTTCCTGTGTGGTATTTGACCTTAAGGCATAATGATTAAGTTCTTCCTCCCAACTATGTGGAGTAGACACTGCTTCTGATTCGAGATCACCACTATATGTGCTTCCTTGGTCTGAAATTTTAACACAGACAACAGAAAATTTCCAAAACAAAACAAAACCAAGCAAGAAATATGTTATAGTATTTGCTAGTGACTAGAAAAGTAGGACTGGGAGAAATCAGAATGTATTGAAAAGTACAAACCTTTCTCAAATATCTTGGTGTCAAGAAAGAGCTCATGCTCAGATGTTTGAGACCCTCAAGAAAAAAGAAACAATTTATAATGATCAGGAAATTAAGCTCACTCACATATAAACACATATTTCTTTTTCTCATCCCAAATGATATGTTATGGCAGATTTGTGGACCAGTTTAGAAAGAATTTCAGCATATCTTCATATAAAAAAAGAAAGGGGGCAGCTAGGTGGCGCAGTGGATAAAGCACCAGCCCTGGATTCAGGAGGACCAGAGTTCAAATCCGGCCTCAGACACTTGACGCTTACTAGCTGTGTGACCCTGGGCAAGTCACTTAACCTTCATTGCCCAGCAAAAAAGAAAGAAAAAGAAAAAAAAGAAAAGAAATAATGAGCATATAAAAAAAGAAATACTCAGTACTTCTCTGAAGTCAGTAAAGAATTAACTATTCCAAGAAGGCATACAGGTACACCCCAAACTACATTTTACTTTAAAAAAAAAAAAAGTTATACACTAGAGAATCAGTTGGCTGAGAAGACATACAGGCTAACTGAAGAGGAAGTAATAAACATCAGAGTTTAGGTCCTTTTAAAGCTTAGCTTCTGGGCCATCATCTATATGAGGCCCTTCTTTATTTGGACCACATGCCCTCCAGCTGTTAGCCCCATATCCTCCCCCAAATCATTCTGCATCTACTATCTGTCCATGTATAGGCATATTTGTATTTATATGCATCTATATACACACATATGTGTGTTTATCAACTTATATGCATGCATATATGCAGTTTTCCTTGATGGAGTATGAGCTCTCTGAGGGCAAAGATTTTTGTTTTTGTACACCAAGGTGCCTGGCACAATGCCTGACACATGGTGTGTGCCTGACAAATGCTTCTTATCTAACAGACTGATGGAATATTTAATGACTACTGATTGGTATGGTGGTAGAGTGTGTCTGATATGATGGAGGGGAAGAGTTCCTACTCAATTAAAGGTTGTTCTAGATAAATTCTTAGGTTTCTTTTCACTTTGAGTATCAATAATTCTATGGATCTACTACAGGAAATATCATCAAGAGGGGAAAAAAGACAACACATAGAAGAAAATTACACAAATAAGCATGATGGCTTTTGGTTAGGGAAATGTACTAGATGACAATAAACCCTGAAAACATTTGAGATTATTACATAGACATTATAGACTATGAGTATCTCAAAATATTAAAAAAATTTTTAAAAAGTTTTCAAAGAGGCTTAAGGCTTAAAAGTCAACATAAACCCCAAACAAAATGTCACTATTTAAGAAAATTCTCAAAAATGATCACTGCTCTCTATGCATTTAAATTTACCTGTTGTCTATACATTCAAATTTATTAAGGTCTCAGTATTTGGGGAGGGTGGGGGGCAGTGGGGGTTAGGTGACTTGCCCAGGGTCACACAGTAAGTGTCAAGTGCCTGAGGCTGGATTTGAACTCAGGTCCTTCTGAATCCAGGTCCAGTGCTCTATCCACTGTGGCACCTAGCTGCCCCATCAGTATTTTTTTTTAACTTAAGACAATACCAACCTCCATGAGACAATGTTTTTTCCTTCTCTTCATCTTCTGCAATTATTTCTGCCATCTGAAGAAGGTCAGTCTCAAATGGATGAGGAGACATATTTTCCTTAATGTCTTGGATGGTCTCATTGACCTTATTTGCACTGTCCACTGTTGTAGGAATAAGCATGGGGACTGGCATCTAAGAAAATATTTAGGTGTTATAGAATAGAACTCTAATTTTGTTACAAAATTAGGCAGCTGCTTAGATAATGGTTTTCCTGTTCAAAGTATGTTTTTGTAAATGGATGTCCTTTGGAATGAGAACAAACTACCTCAGAGGGATGTTTTGAGAAGATCAAATGATAATATTTTAAAATGCTCTGAAAGAAATACAGAAAAGTAGGCAAATGTAACGTGTTTTAAAATTATTATTAAAAATAAAGGCTGCCTATCAGTTTATTTCATTAAATTTTGGATCACTCAAGTAAAAGTTGAATATTTCTGTTTATATTCTACTGTATTGTTTTTTGAACATGAATGTTAATATTCTCTTACAATCTTTATGATTACATGAGCAGACAACAAATAAGCACTCATTATAAACAATGTGAATATGTATACCTACTTCACAGGATTTTGAGGATCAAATGGAATCGTGGATATAAAGCACTTTGTAAACTACATAATATGCTAAATATCAGTTATTACTGTTACCACACATCATCAGCTATATTACAAATAGTAGTTTTCCCACTTTTATCAATAAATCCAGTTTTGATATGAAAAACCATAAACTATATACTACAGGGAAACCATAAATTAGATCTTAGTTAAATTAGAATAATGACTCACTGGTATTGGTAGCCCAAATGGGACTGGTGCATATTGTGTATAAAGATGCAGTGGTATGGGCACAAACACTGGTACAGGAACTGGCACTATGATGACTGGGGGTGGACTTGGGATATCTTCTAATAATGAAACATAAAAATAGGAAAAAAGAAATTAAAAAGTTGTTCAATAATTAGCATTAGGGTGAAGTTAGACTAGATGACATTTAAGGTACATTTTTATTTAAAAAACCTAAGTCTTAAGAGATATTTCATTTATATTTCCAAAGTGGTCAGTTGTTATATAATTACATAGTAAAATGAATATGATAGTAAAACTGCATAATTTAAGAGCCATTTCCTGACAAGTGGACAAAAATGAACATTTTTCAAAATAAGAAACATAAAACTATAAATTATCACCTGAAATAAAATGTTTAGTATCAATAAATTCCAAAAGTGAATCAAAGGGGATCTGCCCAACATTCTGATAATCCGCCTTGAGTTCTTACATACACTATATAATTACCAATGGAGCACATGGGCATAACTCTTACAAAAAATCTGTCCCATTTTTTCAATTGAACATTGTTGATTACATTTCCTACCTCTGCCCTTTTTTAAAAAGTTGGTGGTTTCTTTATTCATCTTCTTCACCACCAGCCCAGTGAAACTCTACCCTCCCCCTCCCCCAATAATCTGTAGAAACAAAGATAAGGGGGTAGAAGAAGGAAAAATTATAAGAACCCAAGTCCCTTGGAGAATATGGGAAGGAAAAGAAACCAAAACAATCATTGAGTGAGACAAACAGAAAGAGGGAATCGACAAGAAGAGATTGGAGCAGGGGAGGCAAGAAAAAGGTTTAGGTGTGAGAGAAGAAAAAAAGAAAATAGCCATTGGGGGCTTCTGTTTGGCCCATTCTAATTTTCTGGGGGTTTGTTGCTTGGGCAAGGTTTTGTACCTCTTGCAGCAGGATGTTAATTCCCTATCCAGTTTTCTTCTATAGTTCTTTTTTTTTGGGCAATTGGGGTTAAGTGACTTGCCCAGGGTCACACAGCTAGTAAGTGTTAAATGTCTGAGGCCGGATTTGAACTCAGGTGCTCCTGAATCCAGGGCCGGTGCTCTATCCACTGCACCACCTAGCTGCCCCTCTTCTACAGTTCTTATTGCTTTTCTAAGTTTTTCCTCTAGCACTCTCATTTCATGAATAACCAAGAAAAAAAAACCCTTCCTACTTCAGATCTTCAAAGAATTCCAGTTGAACTGGTGCCCAACATGTTTTTGAGGTTTTCAGGGTTTTTTTGTTCAAGCCAGCCTATTCCATTCCGCCTCCTCCAAAAGATAGATGATTCCACAAAAACTGCTCTCTCCAAAGTTACCAATCAGTTGTCAACTCCAATGGCCTTTTCTCAGTTCTCATTCTTGACCTCTGTGAAGCCTCTTCCTTGATATTCTTCTCTCTAGGTTTTTTTAAAGACAACTCTTTCTCCTGGTTATCCTGACTGCTCTTTATGTCTTTTGTTGGATCCTCTTCCAGATCATGTCCTCTACCTATATGGGTCCCTCAGGGTTCTGTCCTGGGCCCTCTTCTCCTCACCCTCTATACTAGTTCAGTTATCATCTCTATGCTAATGATTCTCAAATTTACCTTACCTCCCTGGCTTCCTTTAAGTCTCACCTTTATAGGCAGCTTTTTCAAACCCCTAATTCTAGTGTCTTTTCTGTTATTTTTTTCTATATATCCTGTAAACATCTTGCTTTGTATATATTTGTTTGCATGTTGTCTCTCATGTTAGATCGTAAATTCCTTGAAGGCAGGGCCTGTCTTTTGTCTCTTTTTCTGTCTCCAGTGCTTAGTACAGTGCCTGACACTTAATAAATGTTTGATATGGCATGTCTGAAATCTTTTTAAAACAAATGTTGAAATCTGTACATGTAACTGGAAAATAATAAAATACTTTTATGATTAAAAAAAAAAGATATGGGGGCGGCTAGATAGCACAGTGGATAAAGCACCGGCCCTGGATTCAGGAGTACCTGAGTTCAAATCTGGCCTCAGACACTTGACACTTACTAGCTGTGTGACCCTGGGCAAGTCACTTAACCCTCACTGCTCTGACAAAAAAAAAAAAAAAAGATATGCCAAATGCTATCTGTTATGAAAAGGTCAAAATCAATGTGGCCGTAACCAGTTGGGTGAAATTTCATGGAACAGAGACTGGTCCTTGAAGAATGACTATGATTTAGTAAAGGGGGAAGGACAGAAAAGGCATTTCAGGAGGGACAAAGATACTAAGAAAGAAACCAAACAGCACTTGGAAACATAATGAAAGCTTCTGAGCTGCAAATTTTATTTAATGAAAAAATTAACTGGCAGCCCTGTGAAAGATGGACTACAGAAGGTAGAGACTAGAGGCTGGGAAACCTGTATTAGTAAGCCATTATAAAAATCTGTGCAGGGGTCAGCTAGGTGGCGCAGTGGATAAAGCACTGGCCTTGGATTCAGGAGGACCTGAGTTCAAATCCAGCCTCTGACACTTAACTAGCTGTGTGACCCTGGGCAAGTCACTTAACCCTCATTGCCCTGCCCAAAAAAAAAAAAATCTGTGCATAAGGTGATCATTGCTTAGATCTGGACGATGGCAGGAAGAATTAACAAGAAAGAACTGAACATGAGAGAGAGATTTTAAAAAGAAACACTAACACTTAATGGTTGACTGAATAAAAAGGTTAAAGCAAATTAAAAGGAATTTAAGGGCTGTGCCTGAGAATGATAGCTCCATTTATAGAAACAGAAAAGTTGTGAGATGAAGTTTTTATTCTTGGGGAAAGGAAGATTTGTTTGATTCTAAACATGTTAAGTTTGAAGTAGCAATGAGATATCCTAAAAACTACTTACATGACTAGAAAAGTCATTTAACTTTTCCTTTCCTCAGCTCCTTCAACTGTAAAGTGTGAGGTCTTTTATGTAATGAAAAATATCCATTTTATATTTTAAGATCGCTGTTCTCCCTTGTATTGTTAAGAATTCTATCCCAACATTAACTAGCTAAAGTACTAAGGAGTCCTGTTCCCTAATTCCATCCAGATGTGATGTTTTTATAATACGATGTATATTCATTGAACCTCAGGGTGACTGATGGTACAAAACACTATTTTCAGCTAAGCTGTCTTCCAGTTTTTCCAAATGGTTCTTTGCTGATAAGTTTGTATTCTTGGGTTTACTCAATATTGGGCCACCATCTTGGATTGTTGTTTCTGGGTCATCTATCTACCATGAATTGGAAAGGTGGAGAGATGGTACAAAAATAAATACTGTAGGGCATTGTCTGTAGAGAAGTGAATCAATGGAATTATGTAAAGAAACAGGCTAACGTGCCAATACCTTTTGGCTCAGAGATTCCACTGCTGAACCACAAGGTAATCACCAAATGTGGAATGGCTACACATATTGTGCTTTATGAGGATACTAGAACATGACTTTGCTGTAAGAAACAACAAAGATGGAGAATAAAAAGAACCATGGAAATACTTACTTGAACAAATGCTAAGTGAAGGAAGTCAAATAAGTCAGGAAAATAATACATACAATGACTACAACTAAATGTAAATGCCATAAAAAACAACTGTAAAAAAAATCAAAATTGAATGTTGCAAAACTATAAAGAACAAATTTGGTACAAAAGAAGCGATATGAGAAGGAAGATAAGTTCTCTTGCCCCTTTGCAGAAGCAAGAAGTCAACAAGTAGGCAACATTGAATATAACATTATACTTTTTGATGTACTGATCTGTTTTGCTGATTTTTTTCTTCTTCCTTTTCTTCATTTTTTAAAAAGACTCTAGGAGAAAGGGGACGGATATAAGGCAATATCTAGGTCATGAGAACAAATATCACTTAAAATCTATTAGAAATAATGCAGCTAGATGTCTGCTGTCTAGGGGAGGGGGAAGAGAAGGGAGGGAGGGAGAAAAATCTGAAATTGGAAAGCTCGTATAAACAAAAGTTAAGAACTATCTTTACATGTAACGGGAAAAAAGATACTTTATTTAAAAAAAAAAAGAAATAATGCAGCAAGAATAACAAAACCAGAATTGAGAACAAATTTTTGTATTAAATATCTATGACAAAAGTCTGGTGTCCAAGATTGATGGGGAATTGCAATTATACAAGACCTAGAGTTACTCCTTAAGAGACAAGTAGACAAAGGTTATGAACAAGCAGTTCTCAAAAGTAATGCAAACTGTCAACAACTATATGAAAAATGCTTCATATCATTAATAGAAATGGAATTAAAACAACTCCAAGGCTTTACCTCAATCCATCAAATTGGCAAAGCTGAAAACAGCCAAGTATAAGAAGAGCTGTGCAAATAAAGGAACACTGATGATAATACATTGTTGATTAAGATATAAATTGGCCAAACCATTTTAGAAAACAATTTAGAGATAGGTAAGAAATGTCCTTCAATATACTTAACCTAGCCATCCCAATGGCCCTATATAGAAATAAAGTTCTCACATATATCAAAATATGGGAAGCAGGGGCAGCTAGGTGGCGCAGCGGATAGAGCACTGGCCCTGGATTCAGGAGGACCTGAGTTCGAATCCGTCCTTAGACACTTAACACTTACTAGCTGTGTGACCCTGGGCAAGTCACTTAACCCCAATTGCCTCAACCCCCCCCCCCCCAAAAAAATTGGAAGCAGCACTTTCTTGTGGTAGCAAGAAACTGGAAAGTTACTGATATTGACTGGGGAACGCCTGAACAAAATGTGAAAAATAAATGTATTGGAAAAGTATTGTCATAGGAAATGACATAATGAAGAATTTATTCATAGAAATATGGAAAGACTTGAATGAACTGATATAAGACAAAGATAATAGAGCCAGAAGAACAAGATATACAATGACTACAATAGAAAAGGAACACAAAGACTGATAAATTCAGATCAAATTCAGTAACTAATCTTGGTCCTGAAGATGTTAGAACCCTTTACCTCAGCAGAAATGGGGGAAGGGAAGAGAAGAAAAGGAGTGTCTTATGAATGTGGAATGTTACATATACTGTAAGATGCAGTAGCTTTGTCACTTGGTTTTGGTCAAATATTTTTGTTAAAAGGGAGAAGGTTCAAACTGGGATGAGAAGGAAATTATGATATAAAAACAAGGCATTAATAATAAAAGGGAGCTATCATTAAGGTCTTTTCCAGCTTTAAAATTTTGTTGCTAATGATTTGAAAGTGACCTGTTGAGTTAAACAGACACACAGACACACACATGCATGCATGCACACATTGAATCCAGTTGAATGAATGCTAAATATACATGCACAAACATATTTTTAATAAAGAATGTCCAACACAATTAGATTTACAGGAAATATATAAAAAGATTCCTGCCAAATCAGACTGATTTTACAAACTATTAAAGCATCTTATACAAACCAAAATGGTGCTTGATATAAAATTTTTGTGACTGCCTTCCTAATTTGTTTTTATTAACCTTTCTATGTTAAACTTGAAATACATGTATCTTATAAACAAACACATTATTGGTACAAATTCAAAAGCTATCTATCTGGTTCCGGATTATGCAGCTAAAGCAACTCAAACACAAGTAGGGCAGTTAAAATAAGTAAAATGAGGTATCTGATGTAGAGGATTAAATAATGAATGTAATTGTTTAAAATTAAAACAATTTCCAATACCTTCGTTTCCTTTTAAAATTAAAAGGGAAGGGAAAAAATCCTCCAGGTATGAGGAGAAGGATACATACCTGTCTGACATTCTTTGTTTTGCGTATGTGGTTTGCAAGAAGTAGCCTTGGTCTGTGTGATGGGTTTACACAATAATGCTTTGTTCTTTAAAAGCCGAGGAGGCTGTGTAGTTGGAAGTTTCAGGGCATCTGTTTGTGTACTTGCCTAGTTAAAATAGATGCAGAAACCACAGAGATTACTGAAAGGTTTTAGCATTTTTACCAACTACAATTAATATTTAAAATCTGAACAATACAATAACACTGTAAGGCCCTTTGAAGAAAGGGAAAATATCTTCATCATTATGATGTCTCAGAATCTAGTGTAGGAGCTGAAAGTCTGCTGGAATGAAAAGGCACACCATGTCACAAGAACCATTACTGAATCAATACAGCTGCCCAATAAGCATGATTATAGTAAAGAAGCTACCCTAGGCTGTTATACATTAACTCCCTCAATACTTCCATTCTAATCAGTGTAGTTTAATGAGAAAAACATCATTCCTACAAGTTAGATGAAGGGATTAACAAGAATTGAGGACGGTTGTTTGCTTATAGTATGAATCTTAAAGAACCTGCCTTTATTTTCAGATAACAAGAAAGCAACAAGAAGGTCAATGGACAGAAAGTAAGGAAGCATTCTTTTTTTTTTTTTAAATGAAGCAATTAGGGTTAAGTGACTTGCCCAGGGTCACACAGTTAGTAAGTGTTAAGTGTCTGAGGCTGGATTTGAACTCGGGTACTCCTGACTCCAGGGCCAGTGTTCTATCCACTGTGCCACCTAGCTGCCCCTGGAAGCATTCTTAAAGTAGATTTTTTTTTCCTATCATAAATACACTAGGAATAGAGTCTGTTTTATCTACAAATCATTGGAGTACTAAAAAACAATAGAGAATATAGGTCAATATATGAGTGAATTGACTGATACCCTAATTTTCTGTGGACTAAGCTCAACATGTTAATTCAAAATATTTTATTAACCTTAGCAGAAAGAACCAGTGATTTGCAATATGAATTCCACTAGGGGGAAACATATACTGTATTATCTTTTAAACTTTAAGAGGAAAAATGCTTTCCTACAGTAAATATGAAAACAAAATCAACATGCATAAAATTAGAAGTATTAAGAAAGAATAACATACCTGGAAAATAAAGCTAGTCTAACCAAGGGAGACCTGTTTATCTAGATGTTTATTTGTATTTTAATGCTCTCAGGTCAATTTTGAAGAGAGAAAAAAAGCATACTGGAAATATGCTCAAATATATGGTAGCTAGGTAGAAATAATATTTAAATAGAAACAGCAATAACATTAAAAGTATTAAAAATAAAACTTACATCTCCAATGATCTTTGCTGTCACAGTAGGAACAGCACCTATTAGAAATTAGAAGATAAATTTAAGTTCCTACACTATGAATTCTAGAGTAAAACAAAACAATGAAAATGCTTTTCAGGTCAGTGAACAAAAAGAAAATCTCTGAACGAGAACAAACATGTCATTCTAAATTATAACAATTTATATTGATAATTTCCGACCTCAGAAGACCAGGCAGATTTCTTATAATCAATCTATACCTTGTAAGACATTGTTCGAGTTCACCGTGGGCTGAGCAGCAGGAGTACTAGCCAAAGATACTACATTGGCTATAACTGGAGTTGAATCTTTTCTTAGAGAAGGAGGTGCAGCTGAAGCACTTGGCATCATGGAAACATTTACTGTTTACAACAAAACAAAAATGGAGAGTCCTGATGTTAAGTGGCACAAAGTCTCAGTTTAATAATCATTAATTTTGGAAATAGTGTAAATATCCAACCACATTTAGTTCAAGATAGGACTATGTTTTCCCTAAGTAAAACAACTTATTTTGGAGTTTGAAGGCTGGTTATTTAAAATTGCAAACTCCAAATGCCAAGAACCAGGGTTACCAAAGACAACTGAGGTCAGTGGGCAATATATATATTTATGTAAGGTGTCAATATAGTTTTATACATACCTTCTTCAAGTCTTTTAGCTTAATGAATATACTTAAGTACATTCATTTATGGTGATTTAATCCTAAATTTAAAAAATCTTGCTAATATAATTATCAGCTCAACATGGAAATCTATGAAATTATATACTAAATCTTATGTCTCATGAAAGTAAGCACTTATACTTATTTAACTGAATTGAATAAGTCAAATAAGCGAAATAAATTACATAAAAAATAGAGTTAATACCTAAGTTCAATTACCTGCACTATTTTGAAGAGAAGGTGGGTCACATATACTGTGCTGATTACAGAACATCAATATACAAAGCAGGTTACAAAAATGTTTAATTTCCCCTCGCCATTTCATGGACTCACTGAGTTTACCCTGTCGCTTACAACCATCACACTTGGCCATCTAAGAAAGAAATAAGAGTGTTGAAGTGAAAAATTACATTGCAAGGTAAAACTAAGTAAATATTTCTAGCCCCTTCTAACAAATGCCTAAAAGCACAAGTCCAAATATGTCATTCCCTCCCTACCTCAATAAACTCCAGTGGCTCCCTATTGCCACGAGGATCAAATACAAAGTCTTCTGGCATTCAAAAGTCCTTCATAATCTAGCCCCCTCCTACCTTCTAGTATTCTTAGAACTCATTCCCTGACACATTCTCTTCTAACCAGTGACAAAGGCCTTTCCTGTTCAGGAATAAGACACTTCATCTCTTGGCTCCAGGATTTTCTCTGTCTGTCCCCCTCCCTCTCCATATGCCTGAAATGCTTTCTCTAATTGCTGACACCCCTGGCTTTCTTTAGGTCCCAACTAAAATTCTACTTCCTACAGGAAGCCCTGCCCTCTTAATTCCAGTGCTTCTCTCTGTTAATTATTTCCTACTTATTCTGTATATAGCTTGCTTAGTATATATCTGTTTGAAGCTCCTTGAGGGCAGGGGCTGTCTTTTGCCTCTTTTATCTCCAGAAATTAGCACAGTGCCTAGCACAAAGCAGGTATTTAATAAATATTTACTGACTGACTAGAAAATACTTGGGGAAAAATATTAATCATGAAAACAGAAGGCAGTATTATAGTAGAAAAGAAAAGACAACTTAACCTTGAATTTGTTAAAACTGCCAAATGCAAGTTTTCAAAAAATATATCTTTAGGAATGTTCTGGACACATATAAAAGTAAATCTTTAGTGTCAGAACTGATAGTGGTAAAGAAAAGAGTTTCATTTTTTCCTTTAAGCAGTTGAGAAAGGCAAATATTGTTGTTTTTACCTTGACAACATCAAATCTCTTCACTCCACTCCCACAACTACCACCTTAGCTCAAGGCCTCATCTCCTCCCACCTAGATTACTGTAATAGTTTCCTAGGGTGGTCTCTGTGCCTCAAGGCTCCTAGTACTCCAATCTACTGTACACATTCCTATCAAAGTAATTTCCCTTAAGCACAGATCTGACCATGTGATTCTCATCCAATCAACTCCAAAGGCTTTCTATTGCCTCTAGCATTACAAAGAAATTACTGTTTACCTTTCAAAGCCTAGCTTTATCCTATCTTTACATCCTCAAAGGACATTACTCTTCCTCCCACACTTTACAATCTGACATCCCCTTTGATCTTCATTTGTGACACTCCATCTCTTGTCCCTAAGCCTTTGCTCTGGTCAGTCCCCATACCTAGACTGAACTTCCTCCTTATCTTGGCCTAAAATGTCCTCTCTTTAAGACACACAGTCCAAGCATTATCTTCTGCATGAAGCCTCCTGCCCTAAATTGCTGGTGTCTTACCTCCCAAATAATTTTATCTTTAACTACTTTACATATATTTTTATTTATGTTGCATATATCTCTTTATATATACTTCTTGCCTTTTCCATTTGAATAAAAACTCCTTATTTCTCTAACTACTTTTAATCTTAAGTTTTTTTAGCTAGTCAGTTCACTCTGAACCATAAGGCTTATGGGGAAAATAGGATTTGGGTAAAATACTCAAAAACTTCACAGCACAGGTTTGTTTGTTTGTTTTTTTTAAACCTGTTAAATGATTCCCCCAGTAGATTGTGAGCTCCTATAAGGCAGGGGCCCCTGCTGAGAGAACACCAATGCCAGCAGATCTGGGACTTGGCTTGAGACCTCTGTTGTCAAGAGAGGAGACCTTTGCCCCACTCCACCCACTCAGCCAACACGTCCAGCCCTCCCACATGTCTGTCTTCTGTCCATCTGCACCTGGGTACCATGTATCTAACCCCAGTCCTGTGTATCACCCATCCTCTGTCCATCTCAATTCTCTATCCTCAGTACCCCCCTTGTCCTTGCACCATGTGCCAGCCCCCTCCCTGACTTTCTCCTCCCCTTTCCCACATCTGCAGGCAAATTCACATTACATAAAAATCACTTTACATAAAGGTTTGCAGAATGGTCCACTTACATAAAGAGAGAACTGTATATATTGGAGCTCAGAAAGGAGACTAAAAATGGACAGAGACACCTGGGAGTCATATGCATAGAGATATGAGAACCCAGGTGTGATAACATAAAGAAAAAAAGGGTTAGGACAGAATCTTAAGGGTATGGTACACCCACCACAACTGGGAATAGCAGAAATGATGATGGAGCAAAATATTGAGAAAAGCAGTTAGAAGATAACAGAAGAACACTACTGACAAATATCCTGAGAAATAAGAATCTAGATGGTGTCAAATGCTGGGGGGTGGGGTGGGAGGGGGGTGTAAGAGTTATTTCAAGTCCACTGGTGAAGATAGCAGAAGGTTTAGAAGAGAGTAACAGGTGCCCATGAAGAGAACAGACAGCTTTTTCAAGGAGTTGAACTGAAAAAAGCACCAGAGATACATAATAACTAGTGCTCTATAGAGGAAAGACCCAGTGCTTCTAAAGGTTGAGAAGATCTGGGCATGTTTTGCAGCCGGGAAAGAATTAGAAGAGAGAGACTGAAGATCAGGGGCTTGATTATAGAGATGGAAGAGGGTATATATTAAAGGGTTGGCTTTGGCAAGGACAAGGGTCATCTTCACTAGATATACTGAAAGATGATCCTGAGGAGTTGGGAAAGGGAAGGATTTTATGGCAAATGACTTTGATCTTCTCAGCAGACTATGAGGAAAGGTCTTCATCTGAGAGGGTAGAGTGTTGTGGAAGATAAAAGAGAAGGTTTGGAATTGCTGTTGCTATTGGTAAGATAGAGGGTCAATCAGGGAGAAGTAAGGAATTGCCTTGGTTAAGTCAGAACACAATTAAGATTAGGTAACATAATATCCAGTCAATATGGTTATGTACTTCCTTCAACTAGGTTCATCAGCACATGTGTAAAAATGAAGGAAGTGGTTAATTAGAGTAATATAGCAAGGGGTTTGGCAGTCAAAGTCAAGGGTTTCATGAGTCACAAAAGGATAGTAGTAAGACTGGTGTTTAGTCACTTCAGTCATATCCAACTCTTCTGGGAGCCCATTTGTAGTATTTCTGGCAAAGATATTGGAGTGGTTTGCCATTTCCTTCTCCAGCTCATTTTACAGATGAGGAAACCAAGGCAAACAGGGTTAAGTGACTTGCCCAGGGTCATATAGCTAGTAATTGTCTGAGGCCAAATTTGCTGAATCTTCCTAACTCCAGGACCCTCACTCTGTGCACTATGACACCCCCTAGCTGCTCTATAGTGATATGATGGGAAGAGGATTTCAAAAGCAGGAGAATGGGATCACTAAAGGGTTAAGAATGGGAAGGAGGGTGTGACCAAAGCAGAGGGCAGAGCCACAGAAAATACTAAAAAAAGGTGGTGGGACTGAAATATAGGTTTAGAAAAAGGAAAGCACAGAAAGCAATGGAATTGTAGGAGATGATGAATAATTAGAGAAAAGGCTTCCTTAATGAGACTGGCTCCCCAGTGAAAGTTATAACCTGAGAATTCCTATGCAACAATTAAGACGAATTGCAAAGTCAAGCAAAATAAGAAAAAGCAAGAAGAATAAAGTTTTCTACTATTGGAAGCATTAAATTTAAACCTCAAACATTTTATACATAATAAAACCCAGAATGATAGATGAAAAGCCATTTCAGTGAGTTTTTTAAACACCAAATGCTTCTTCCTGTCAAAGAATTAAAAAGAAGAAAAAAGGCTATGCTCTAACCCCAAAACCA
Source organism: Dromiciops gliroides (assembly GCF_019393635.1). Lineage (NCBI taxonomy): Eukaryota > Metazoa > Chordata > Mammalia > Microbiotheria > Microbiotheriidae > Dromiciops > Dromiciops gliroides. The sequence continues at coordinate 588,876,325 of NC_057863.1, read as the reverse complement.
AAGAACCCAAGTATTTTCTACCTGATAAAACAAAACTGTAAACTTAGACATGCATTCCTCACAGCAGAACTCTTCCATCTTCCCCCCAAAATGATTCTGTACCAATTTTGGAGATGTTTGTAAACAGTAACTGCACATTTTACAGTGACTTCCCCAGCGTTTTGCCAAGTCATGTTTATAGAGCAATTTGCAACCTAAAAAAACAAAAAAAGTCAAACAGGCATTTATAACAGGAAAGAGGTAAATTGAATGTTTGGACACTAGCTTGTTGGTAAACTGCAACCCCCCACCTTCAGCATATATCACTAAAGTACACTTTGCATTTTAAATGTTGTCATTATGGTGAGAATATTTAAACAAGAAACTGAAAGCCACAAAAAGATGATACAGAAATAGTGATTAGAACCTATGATTTCAATGGAATTTGTGATGAAACTTCCTTCTACCAATATTAGTGCCTTCTCTGAACTTCTCTAAGAATTATTTAGAAGTTAAGTGACCTGCCCAGGGTCACAGAGCCAGCATGCATAAGAAGTGGAACTTGAACTCGGGTCTTACTGGCCTTGAGGCCAGATTTACTATGTAACATTGCCTCTATAATGGCTATATTACATTTTGAGGACTTTTCAATTAAAGGACTATGTAATATGCAATGATAGATCTGAAAAGCTATTCAGTGACAAGTGTATAATACAAAGCATCGGGCAAACCCACAATTTTTTAAATGTTTTTTTTTGTTAAATATTTCCTAATTATTTTTCTTCTTAAAAATATCTTTTCCAATTATATATAAAACATTCATGTTTTAAAATTTTGAGTTTCAAGTTCTCTCCCTACCTTCTCTTTCCTCCTCACAGGGAAGACAACCATTAAATAGCCACAAATTTACTAGGTGATAGCCTATATAAGCCTCCCCATAAAACAGAACTTAAAATAGCGCCTAGCATGCAACAGGCACTTAATAAAATGCTTGCTGACTTGACAAAATAAAATAAAAACAATATCAAAGAAGTTAACCCTTAAAGCAACATCCTCAGATGTTTTTTTCATGACGTCCTGAGGCTAAATGTGAATTTTTTTTTTACCTTCACTGCAAAACGGCTTATCGATGCCTGAGAATCGCACAGTCTCCTTTATAATTTTCTCAATTTTACAGTATTCACACATTGCCATTACACTATTTATCTTCTTATATTCATCACAGCAAGTCTTGCCACAAAACTGAAACATTTTACTCTGTAATAAAAAACAATCCCTTTTCTCAGTCAGACAAATATCCTGTATGTTTAATTTTTATTTTTAAAGTAAATAGAGTAGCTGCAAAATGATGAAAAGTCAAAGTAGATTTATATTCAATTCAATCTATTTTTAAGAACTGCAGCTTTACCTTGTAATCAAGAAGTTCTGGTTTTGTGGCAAAGAGTCGATTACAGTGCTGGCACTTGAGTTTCACAACAGTACGGGCAAAAGTGACCTGCTGGGATTGTGCAGCAAGCCGCTGGAGACCAGCTGCAGCGGAGCTACTGATGGAGCTGGGGGAAACAGCAGAGGTGCTGCTACCTCCCCCTGCTGAGACTGTTGTCCCCGTAGGAATGCTAACAATGACTTGACCCTGAGACAGGGGCACTACTGAAGAGTTCATGCCTGTTGGCTTGTTGAACAAATTCTGAGGAAAGAAAAATGGTATAACTCTCATTTATTACACACTAAAGTGGGAAGAGAACCAGACAGAATCAGAAAAAACTTGGTTTCAGTTCAGGCTCTGCCATTTACTTGGTATGTGACGTGGACAAATCAGAAACTTTCTCATATGTTGAAATGAATACCTTTTCCTGGCTATCTCAGAAGGTTATGAAATTACTGAGAGAGAATGTATAAAACTTTAAGTCATTATAATAATGATCAACAAATAGATAAAGACATTCAAAATCAGAGAAAAAAAGAAAGTTTCTTTACTGGAAAGATTTACAACTCTAAAATGATATATGTATAAGTTATTGTAAAATAGCTTATAGAAAGACTCGAAAAGGCATGTGTAAAGGCAGAGAAAGAAGTATTAAAAATTAAAATGAATGGAGCTGGGACTAGAATTATGGAGGTCCTGGTACCCAGTCTTGACTCCACTAAAAGGCATTTAATAAAATCACAGAGCTACAGCAAATTAATAGGCAGGAAAGGGGAAAGGTACCAAGTCCTTATACTCTACCTGGAAAGCTACAACACAACTGTAGCTGCAGAAGTTGCGTATACTTCCATCAGACATAGCCAAGTGATACTGAGGGATGGCTGAGGTTTTACAACTGTTACACTGGACTTGTACTCCTTAATAAGTTAGAATAAAACCAATAAGTAATGTACATAAGTGTACAAAGGGACTGAAATATGTAAAGTAAATAAAATATTGCACATTAATATAAAACCTACAAACTAAATTTACTCATAATAGAACCGAACAAGATTTATCACGTCATACATAAATGTAAATTAAAGAACAATCTTTAAAAGTTTTCCTTCACCTCACTAACAAATACACAATACTTTAAAAATACTTAAATACTTAAAAAAAAAGTAATCCCAAGTTAAAATGAATATGAATAAATACTTTTATGTTCAAGAACTGTACTCAACTCAAATCCTTTAGGGAGGTGTATGATATTCCTTAAAAATATGCACACAAACAAAATAGATTAGAAAGAAATGAAACTTTGTTCATAAGAATGCCTAATTTTGGACCTACATACAAATTACAGAAACAAAGCAATGCCACAACATTTACTAAAACTACAAAGTAAATTTCCTAAAGCACCAACATTACCTGAAGAAGTAACCATTTTAACTCTGTAAGCAGATAAGCAGTTAACAGAGCAGAAAAGCTCTGTTTTCCCCAAGTTATTGGTGTTTTCAATCATTTCAGCTGAGGACCTCAATGATTTGCAAAGAGCACAAAGAGTGATTTTTGCCGATTTCTATTAAGAGAACAAAATCATATTCATCAATTTCAAATTTCCATTACATTAATGCATGACATACAAAAAAATAACATTATCAAACGTCTTTAAAGGATTTTAACTAACCTAACCAAAAGAAGAACCAGTCTTTTTTGCTTTGCTGGCAGATAACAAGTGGTATCAACAAATGTCAGCAAACACATAAACTAAAGGAAATAAATTAATATTAAAATTACATTTTAAAAGAAATTAGCAATAATGAAGCAAATTCTAAGCAATGTATGATAGGTCAGGATAGATTTTCTTCAACTTAGACAACCAACTAAAGCCAAGCAAAAATCAATCAAAAATTGGCTCCCTTCCTGTTACTACCGCTTGTTAGCGCCCAGGAAATTAAAAGTTGGATGCTGTTAACACATCTTATATTCTCCTTAGTAGAATTTTACTTTTTTAAAAAAGTGCTTTTAATTCACACAAAAATCCTATGGCAACTTTCTATTCTTCAAGGTTGTTTTCACAATAATGAGTGCATTTGTCAGTGAACATAAGCCTGTTTAGAGAAGAAGTATATAAACCATCTTAGAAATGTTATGGGTACAGAAGAAAGATACATATGCAGGAAAAATGTGAACTGTCATATTTTATTACATAAATGAGCCCACAGAATATTTTTTTTTTGTTTTTGAAGGGCAATGAGGGTTAAGTGACTTGCCCAGGGTCACACAGCTAGTTAAGTGTTAAGTGTCTGAGGCTGGATTTGAACTCAGGTCCTCCTGAATCCAAGGCCGGTGCCTTATCCACTGCGCCACCTAGCTGCCCCCCCCCAAATATTTCTAAAATGAAACAGCACTCACCGATCTGATACAGTCTAGTTAATCTATCCAATGTCTAAGAAAACATTTAGACTAGAACTATTTTCTGAGGCAGTTAAAGTATCTTTATGTAAATTGTTTTCTTCCCAAAGGCAAGAGCAAGGAAATGCCAAAGGAAAAAATTAACTAATGGAATACATTTTACTAACAAAGATGTACTACTGAATGCTCAAAGCAAATAAACCTAACTGAATTTAATGGGTTTTTAACTTTAATGTCTTAGAATGACAACTGAAAAAAGCATGACAGCAAAAAAGTTCATGCAAATTTAAGCTGCATTAATAGAAGCATAGTGTCTAGAAAAAGAGAGGTTCAGTTCTGGGAGCCATAATTTAAGAGGAGCAAGAATAAACTAGAGCACATTCAGGAGACATCAGGATGGTAAGGGGACTTGGAAAATTGCCATATAAAGTAAAAGCGAAGGCACTTGACATGTTTAACCTGGAAGACTTAAGAGGGAAGAAGACAATCTGTTTTGAAATATTCAAAGGGTTTTCATGTAGTAGACAATAGCCTTGAGAGAAATACGTAAGAGCCTATTTAGGAGCTCTGAGAATTCTTATTCCAATTACCATTCTCACCAATTAATCTCAGTTCTCCTGTTATTAAGGGGAATGCTATAGTTAGAGTATACCTAGATTGCTACAAGAACCTGGCAGGGCAGCTAGGTGGCGCAGTGGATAGAGCACTGGCCCTGGAGTCAGGAGTACCTAAGTTCAAATCCAGCTCAGACACTTAATTACTAGCTGTGTGACCCTGGGCAAGTCACTTAACCCCAATTGCCTCACTTAAAAAAAAATCTGGCAAAGTTTCTCATGTTATTCTTCTAGAAACAACAGAAAAAGTGGGGTTACATTATAATTGGTGATTTAGGATTGGTTGAATAGATAGATCTGAAAAGTACCTATTAATGATTGCATTTTGATTTCAAAGGTTCCCAGGAAATTCTTTTTAGCCAATTGTGCTTGACCCTGCCCTGCTTAATATTTTTATCAAATAACTTGAATAAAGTCATAAATAACAATGGTTATCAAATTTGCAATGACACAAATCAGGAGGAATGGCTAATACATTAGATGACAGGATAAAGATTCCAAAAGTACAGAAGGCTCAATTTAATAGGGATAAAAGGAATGCCTTACACTTGGGTTCATACAACCAATTTCAAGATAAAAGGAAGGTTTCCCTGGGTAGCAGTTTATCTAAAAAAGATTTATGGGTTTTAGTAGACTATAAGATCAATGGGTTAACAGTATTATACAGAAACCAAAAGAAAGGTAATGTGATTTACACAGTGCCTATATCAGACTACACCTGGAAAATTATGTTCAGTTTGGGAAAATAAAGTTTTAAGGAACATGAAGCTAGCAAACATCCAGGAAAAGGTATTTACGATGGTAAACAATCTTAAGGTTTATGATATGAAGATCAGTTGAAAAAATAGTTGTTTTGTCTGGAGATGGGAATAATTGGCAGGAATAGGGAGTAGAATGGATGGGGCATACAAGATTACTGTGGTTTTTTTTTTTTTATTTGATGGCATGGCCTATAGGAAAGTGATTAGACTTATTCTTCTTGGTCTCAAAGTGCAGAACTAGAAGTAATGAGTGCAAGTTGTTAAGGGGCAAAACCAGGTTTGATGTAAAGAAAATTTCCTAACAGGCCATCTCACAAGGTTGTGGGTTCTCCCTCTCTGTATTTTTGCCATCAATACGACTGCAGTAAATTATCATTTACTGCCATCAATATAAGCTTTCTAACATACTTTAAAGCCCGACTCTTCAAAACATGAAATAAAATTTGTCAATAAATTCTTATGCAGGAAGAGACCTTCAAAAGTTATTTAACTTAATCTTACTACCTCAACAATAATTTCCTCTAAATTCCTAAAGTCTTATATTATCAAAGCTTCCTTTGCATATTTCAACAATAAGCAATGCAATTTCAAAGGATTATTCAAAGCTTCACTTCATTTTGAAAAATCTCTGAAAAAAGTTTACCTAATCATATTTTGGTAAATTGAAATGTATTTCAAGATGATCAAGAGCCTCACTACTTATAAAAATCTTAGATTAATACTTTTATAAAGCAAATAAGCATTGCCTAATTTCTTTGTAAATATAAATTTTTAAAAGACGATATAGCTATATTATAAAACCTGCCATCCATAACATTTTATAGTTTGTCTTAAATACTGTTTAATTCTTCCCTGAAATGAACAAAAAATTATTTATTTATTCTTCTAGTAGCACATCGTATTTTAAAAAATTCAGTGCAGGTCACTAAACATGATCATATATACCTGCTTATATGCTGTGACACAGGTCGAACTACAGAATTTCTTAGACTGTCCCTCTATCTGGAGCATGTGGCACTGACCAGAACCACTGTAACAGTAACCCCCACAGTTCTCACAGCAGTTCATTGTGAGGTTGTTAGCAGAGCGGAACTTGGAGAAGCAAGCATCACTACAAAGTTTATGGACCACATTTTGGTAATTAACTTCATGTCGAATCTAGGAATGAAAAACCACAGTAAGTAATATCATTCAAATCTCTGACCACTTTAAACAGAATTTCATTAAGTTAAAAATATAACTTACAATTGCATTCTTCTGGCACATGCTGCACTTGGTTGAAATGCTATTAGTATGTATAGTAACAATAGGTTTTCTTTTTAATTCATAGGTAGATAGACATGATTGGCTGCAAAAATCTTTGCTAGAGCTTGTATTATCAAACTGAGCAGTGATCACATCCTTTGGATTTAAAATATCTCTAAAAAATAATAAATGAAGAAAGAAAATATGAATTGCTATTTTATCACAATTGTTATTTTCTTTTTATGGGTTAAAATAACTGATGAAAGGCATTACTAGAATGACAGAACTGCATTACTTTTAATTTAAAAGAAACACTGACTACTCATAGATGACAATCTCAAAATACAACAAATCTCAGCTATCAGAACCCTCAGGGAATGAATAATTCTGGACAGTATTTCCCCAGATACCTGAAACACTGTTCCTTCAAGCAACAATTTTTTTTTTTAAATAGCAACTATCAATTGACAAACATTTATTAATCACCTATTATATGCCAGCACATATGAATGTTATTCATTCCTTTCTTAAAGGAAGCTGAAGGTAATCTAACTTCCACAACTCATGAGTCATTGTTAAGGGCCCTTAAGGGGTCCCCATAATTAATCTTTTTCAGTTGCCATATTTTCTGGAAATGATGAACTCAGAGCATGCAGGAGGCCCTGAATGTGCCAAGGAGGAAGCTCCCCGTGAGCTTACATAATTCATTATTGCATCCCAAGCTGGATTCTCTGTGTATCCTTGGGAGGTAAGACAGGTGCCAGCCAGTTTGTACCAGGCCGGGAAAATGCTTGTAAAGCTGGGGTCCTTTGCAAATAACCAGACCCTCCTATCTTCATAGTGTAGCAGTTCCCAACAGAAAAGAATGAGGCTTTTGTCATCACCTTGCTCCTCCCTGTGCAGAGTGGTCCTGTCCTTTTCCACACCTTTGCTGCACAGTTCCCCTTCCCTCATCAGGCCCCTTCCTGGTATCCCCTCCTCCCCTTGTTCTGCTATCATAAAAATGTAAACTTCTGAAAAAAGAGAACCCTTTGGGTTCCACATGCATATTCATTTCTTTCACATAAGTCTTATGACACCAGTGAACACAGCATGAGAACCCTAATATTAAACCGATTCAAATATGTAGAGTTTTTAAAAACTTTATAGTATTTCTGTCTTCTTTCTCTATATCTCAGTGCTGAGCACAATGCATGGCATACAGTAGGCACTTAATAAATGCCTGCTGAGTAATTGACTGTCAGGCTATTTCTAGTTGCTATAGAGTATATACTCATAACTCTTCCTCTATTTGGCAGTGGGATAGGAAACATTAAAAATTTATAAAAATCATCTATTATAAGAGTATCAGCTCTGAATTAGGACCTCTGAAACTCTTTTATGAAGAAAATACACAAACATTTAGAATATCTACTCCGGTCACTCAAAGACTTTGGGTCATATTTCCTAGTTTTTGTGAGGTTCCAACAGTACCAAAAATCAGTATTCAAAATCAGTGAGATGATAACTGTTCTGCATAAACCAATATTCAGAGATAAAATTTCTTTTTAGATAGGACCTGAGTCTCAAAAGCAACTCATTAGAAAAAGATTTAAAAGCTTATCTTTTAAATTCTCATATAAAAATCTTGGGAGTTTACATGTCATAACAATTAAGGCTACATTTTCATATAATTTAATTTTTTTTAAAAAACACCTTATTTTATGAATTAGAAGACCTAAAATATCAATAAAGATAAAGAACAGAAAAATCCTGAAGTCCAAGTTAAAAACAAAAACAAAAACAAAATACAAAGCTGTTACTCTGACAAAATAATAACTGCTTCCAACACTAGCAATAACACTGTCTTTCCTATGGCTCATAAAAATAACTCATTTTGGGGCAGAGTTGACATTAGAGGCAAATGAATTTCTTCCTCACTCCTATTTATAATTCTCAAATTGGAATTTTTGTATATTTGTGAAGGATTTATAGACTAACGTCATCCTATGGTCTGAGATACACAGAATAGAATATTAGTGTGCAAGCTCTGCAACTAAACTAGTCATGTTACCTTGAACAAATCACTTTGACAGGCCTGTTTCCTCAACTATAAAATAAGGAAATTATACTAGTAGATAATCTAAAGTCTATTCCAACTCTAATTTCCTAAAGTTGGATACTAGGGTATCTCACCTGCACTAATGGTTTCAGTCACCTTAGAAGCCAGTAGAGAGAAAAGATTAGGAGAAATGGTAGTGAAGTACTGAGCTGGGATTAAACAATAACAAAAGAAATCAAGTGGAACAAAAGAGTATAAGAAAGGACTGAAAGAGGATATAAGAGCACAAACAAGATGGCATTGAACATAGTGAGGGAGTGAAGGGGGAGGGGAAGGAGAAAAAATAAAGGCTGAGAGAGAAAAGGATCATGGAACAGTTAGGTCAGAAGAAAAGGACCCATGAATATAAATGTTAGGATAATAATATGGATGGTAATTAAGACAAAAGGCAATGGGGGAGAGAAGCATATGGCAGGTATGCAGAGAGATTAGGGGGAAACATATGGCAAAAACTGGAGAGGAGACAACAGATGACAGAAAATAAGAAAGGAGAGCTTTGGAGAAAACAGAAGAACTATACCAGATCATGGGGGAGATAAGCTATGCTATACTGTGCTATAAAGGTTAAAAAAAGACCAACTGAGCTAGTTCTAAGTGGAGTTGAAACCAGGGAACTGATGAGCACAGGGATATGTGAACAAAACATGGCAAAGGAAGACTAGATGAGCAAAAGAAACAAGCAAAAAGGGGCAGCTAGGTGGTGCAGTGGATAGGGACAGCTAGGTGGCGCAGTGGATAGAGCACCGGCCCTGGATTCAGGAGTACCTGAGTTCAAATCCGGCCTCAGACACTTGACACTTACTAGCTGTGTGACCCTGGGCAAGTCACTTAACCCCCACTGCCTTGCAAAAACAAAAAAAGAAAAGAAAAAGAAACAAGCAAGAGGTGGACAAAAATTTTAATTTAAAACAAAACATTTTGTGGATCTCTATAAAAGTCAAAGCTATCATTTTTTTGCTGACGACCATACATCATAAAGTAAAGTTAGCACTAAAACTTGTCTTCAGTGGATGAACACTTAAGAAAAAGTTCAGTGGTCACCTTGTCTTTGCCTGAACAGTTCTTGAAATGGGACCTTTCGAACCTATCCTATTCCATTTTAAGACAACTTGAATTGTTAAGGGAGTTAGTTTCCATCTAAGAATAGACAAGATAGTTTTATCCTCCAAGACTAAAGCAGAATGAATTCTAATTCCTCTTAAACGTGACAAATTTATGTACTATAGATAGTAATGAGGTCTTCTCTTTTCCAGGATAAACATTCTCAGTTCCTTTCACCTGCTTTGTTTCCAGTCTTTTTAATCAGACTATTCCCTAGAATTCATACCAATTTGTAAATACATTTCCTAAATCTACATGCTGATCTATATGTAATACCACAGAGATCTATCCTGACAAGACGATGATAGGTCACAAAAATCTTTGCTGGGCAGTAAACATATCCTTTAGACTTAAAATATCTCTGAAATACAATAAATGGCAAAAGGTAACATGAACTGCAGTTTTATATCAATTGTTACTAACAAAGAACAATAAGACTATCACTTCCTTTGTTCTAGAAACCATACTTCTTATTAATAATCCTATGACTGATTTGGCTAACAAATATAATAAAACACATCGTATTCTATGGTCAGAAAATTATCTTGGCTCTAAAAAACTTGTGAGGCAAATAATACAAATAATATCCTCTTTTAACAATTAGAAAAGATTAGACAAGTTGAAGATCTGGGAATCAAACCATAATTTAAAACTATTTCTAGCATGCAAATTTTTGTACTGTGTTGCTTCCCAACAGAAATACAAAGTATACAAATATAAATATAAGGCAAACAACTAAATGGGATTTAGTGACAAATTATGAAAGGAAAAATAAATGCCTTTTTTTAAGTTTAAAAGAATCTGAATAAATTTCTTGTGATAAAAGATAAATCATATTTCTTCTCACTCAGTCACTGTCTGACTATATATGACCTTGAACAAGTCATTTTTATTTCCTTGGCTCTCTAAGTTTCTGTACCTATAAGAAAGAGTTGAAGCGGGTTATTTCTAAAGTCTCTTCCAATTCTGAAATTCTATTCTATGACTAAGTGAAAAACAAAGTAATACAGCAGTCAAACAACAACACAAGAGAAAAACACATGGTCTTCTGCCTTTTGGTCCTGATGATCCAGTTCTGGTACCTTTTCATTTGCCCTTAAGTCAGAGGCAGTTGGCCACTTAAGAGAACCAACCATGGGATGTAATCCCAGTCACAGACACAAACATGCTGCAGGGCAAATTGCTTCAGAATCAGACATGGCTAAGCAAGTATGTCACTACAATAATTTCTCACTCTAAAATTTATTCCCAGAGTGCCTGTGCAAAAGACATTTAACTATATTGAGCCTCAGTTTCTTCATCTGTATAAAGACAATGTCAGATTAGATGACCCATTAGATCCCTTCCAAAACTAAATCCTACAAATCCATACTTTTTGGTTGTATGACCACAAAGCACTGGTATTTCAAACAAGCATACAAAACTACACCCATTCAATGGGCATTGTCCTTAAAAAAATTCACCCAGGGAGGGCCCATAACAATTAGAACAATGCTACCATTATGCAAAAGATTTTTCAACTTATTTTAGGGCCAATTTTTAAGCCATACAGGGAAGTCAATCCCATTTTCCCAGTCACATCATGTTTTAGACCAAAAGTGGTATTACTAGGCTTAGGGCTCAATACTTATTTTACTCATAAGAACCGGCTCCAAATAATGTCTGACTTTTAGAAAAACTCTACCACTAAAAGAGGAAAAATTGCTAGCATCACAACTATCCAAAGCAATATAGTACATACTCTTAAAGGAGATTTCTAAATGGCAGTTCTAAAAATTGTTTGGAGCAATGGTTATGTTATTGAGGTAAATATATAGCCTATTAAAATTATTTTGGAAAGGGGAAACATCCTTTTGTAATTTATGTTTAAAAAATTTCATGCATCAAACCAATGGAAGGTTCCCTAAAAGATTTTTTTTTAATTTTCCTTTTTGGTTTAGTTCCATAGAAATGACTCAAAAGTAATGTTTTTATAATTACATTGCTCCCCAAGTTTGAAACAATAAAACCAGGTAAAAAATATGTATCAAAGACAGGAAAAATTCGACTTTCTTATATACCTGAGCTGAGCTTTTTTCAAAATGCACCAATAGAGGGAGATTTCCCTACCCTTACCAATGACAGAAGATAGCATCCATTTTAGGTAGACATGCCCCTATCAACTCAAGACCTTAAAAAGAATATGATTGATTTTAAATCTCTTAAATCAGCACAGGCAGAAGAAAATGAAAAGGATTTGTGTACTGTCTTTTCCTAAAATACTTCTACTCTAGCCTTTAGTTTAACAAATTCTCTACTACTTTAGAATACTATGATATCACACTGTAGTGCTAGATTTTCAATAACACAATTTTTATTAGGCCCAGTATTCCAAATCTCATTTTATGGTACAGAAGTAAAATCATCTTAAGTTTTGTCTATATTCCTTGAATGACTTTGACAAAAATCACTTCTCTCTGAGCTTGTTTCTTGACCTATAGAAGAAAGGTCCAAGAAGACTGCAGATTTAGAGGTAGATCAATCCTTATGACAACTAGTCCAGTCTCCCCCATTTTAGAGATGAGGAAATTAAAGCCTGGAGAAGTTAAACTTGTCCAAGGTCATAAAAGTATGACATAAAGGTATAAAGTAACAGAGTTAGGTTTCAAGCCTTGGCTCTGAATGCAAATCCAGCACTCTTTTTATTCGATTACATTTCCTACCCAGTTGAATTCAGTTACACAGGAATGTTGTTAAGATAAACAAATATATTTATGACCATTATGAGTTCTGCAGAAGGCACACGCGCGCGCACACACACACCCCTTCAATCCACATTATAGGTTTTCTATTATTTTGTATCTGCCATTATTTGGTCTATCATTATTAAAATAAATTATTAGGAATCGTTACCTAGTTTTTAGGCTAAAATATCACAATTCCCTAATTAGTGTAGATTTCCTTAGAGTGTATAAAATAAAAAGAATATGAGTAAGTGGTTTCAACTTTTGCTAAGTCATGCTATTTAAAGTGGAAGGAAAACTAAGCTCCTCAGAACTTTTAAAAAAACACCTGTAAAATTAATAAATAAGCAAAGAAGCTATTTATGACTAAGTAGCATATCTGTTAGGGAGAGTGAAAGGCACAGCCAACGTGCTTATCTTGGACTGAGATGGAAAGCTGGAAAACTGAACCCTGAGGTGCTAAACCTGTACTGAAAGAGAGAATGAATAAACAAGAAACAGAATTGAGATTTCTGCGGTACTTTGAGCAGCTTGAACAGGTTTTCTTGGCAGGGGCTGCTGGGCGGGCAGACGGGACGGTGTATCCAGTGAGGCACAATGTGGAGCAGAAGAGCTGAGTAGATCCTTTCCTCTGATAGGCCGTTTGCCCTTTCTGCAGGATTTTTTTACAACCAGAACAGGAAACCCGAACAGCTGTGGATGGAACTGAGGGAAGCATTTTGTTCATGCCAGAGGACGCCAGAGAAGGCTGAAAGCCTGTTGTCAACTGTGGAGCTATAAAAAACAAAACAGGAAGGGGAAAACAAGTTTTGGTATTTACCATGAATATTAAGTACATATATTCTATTTTTCTTTCAGCTCCAATCTCCTCAGTCTTGAAGTCTAACATAAATGATGTAGTCTGTAATGAATGGTTCTATCAAAGATTAGACATTACTTCCCACATCACTAATTTGAGAACATAGGTTTCCTGATAGGGATAACAATAGGTAAGTGGATAACTTACAAATGTATGCTTCTTACCAAGAGGACTGCCACTGACTGAAAAAACAGCACTAATTTTCAGTTCTCCTTCAGGAGTTTTTCCCTGTTGCCCATGACCGTATTCCTGAAAGAAAGGGAGAGGGTAATATGGATAAAATGTTCTCAAGAAAATCAGATATTTAAGCAAGAGAGAAAAATTACTTTTAGCAGAAAAAAACCTAGCATTCCTTCAAAATACCTCAGAGTCAAAAATTTTAAAATCCTTACAGTGGTTACTACTGATTCTTAAGAAAGATTTGTTAGTACTATGGGATCTCTTATGGCTTCTAAAAACAACCTCCCATTTTACTAGGGTCAAATAAAGAGGTTAAATAGATGGATGGCAAACATGACTAAATCCAAAGAGAGCCAGTACAAAGGCATACTCATGGCTGACTTGTACCCTGTTTTAAGCTGTATTTTAAAGGTGTCAAAGGACTTATCTACATTGAAATCTCTGATCTGAATTTAACATTTTTGTTTGAATCAGTCTGTGGCCACCTGATGTCCAAAAAGACCTGTGCCTATTGGCTAGCCCAACAAAGCCTTTCAGTTCTGATTCAAAATTATTTTTAGGTAGAATAATCATGCAGCAAATTATAATTTATCTTGATCAGGATGCTTAAATATACTGTTCCAGGACAGTAATAAACGGAAATAAATTTCTATAATAATTTTTTGAAAGAATGCAATTTTAGGCTTTTAATACATTTTAAACTATACAATTTATATTATCAAACATATTTATTTGACTCATTCTATGATCAAATAAAGGCAGGTTTATTTTAGGTGTTCGAACTTCAGGAAACTTGTTTAAAAACTGCTTAAGTTCTCATACTTATAATTCTTCTTGGAGTAGGGAAAATTAATGGGGTTGTTTTCAAGATGAAACATTGCCCTGAATCCTTAGTAAACTAAGTAATCCTGTAAAAGAGGAACTTTTAACCCCAAAGGACACTTACCTAGAATTTTTTAAAAGTATGGTTTTGCAATGCAATAAAAGTTCACAACTTTAGATTAAATGAGAGGCATGAAAATGCTAAAGTTCAGAAGAGTATTAAAGTCTGTTTTAGGTCTTCAATGACTCAAAAAATGCATAAAATTCCTTCCTGACAAAGAAGGGTATCTATTTACATTAATTAAAACTGATTTGTAATTAGCTTACCAATGGTTTACATTAAAATGAGTGCTCCTACTTCCCCTCCCCTTCTTTATGGGGGGGAGCCTATATGCATAGACTACTATACATACTACCACAGTAGACTGATGTTTTGTTTTTGTTTAATTGCTTTGCCCCTCATTGTAAATAGAAATGGCTCACTGAGTAAGTGATTGGAGAAAGACATATTTGGGAAATAAAGGGCAAGTAAAAGCAACAAAAATTTTATATGTGTGTGCATGTGCGCTTCTCAAGTACTTGAAAAGTTTCATTTTGTTTATTTTAAAAATCTGATTTGGGGATCTTTTTTTCCAGCAATATCAAATACCTATAAATTTGAATTAGGAAAAACACTAGGGTTTGTCAGATATTCAAAACCAAGAGAATCCATAAAGTTATAGAATATTTTGAATTAACATGTTCTCACTTAAAACTTAGGGTTTTTTGATGAGCAGGCAGATTTCAGAGAAACCTGGAAGGACTTACATGAACTGATGCTGAGTGAGAACAGAACCAGGAGAACATTGTACACAGTATCAATAACGTTATGTGTTGATCAACTGTGATAGACTTGATTCTCTCAGAAATACAATGGTACAAGATAGTTTCAAAGAACTCATGATGGAAAATGGTCTCCAACTCCAGAAAAAAAAGAACTCTGAAATCTAGATGCAGACTGAATCATACTATTGCTATTGTTTTCGGTGGTGTTATTTTTCTTTTTTGAGATTTTTCCTTTTTGTTCCAATTCTTCATTCACAGCATGACTTATGCAGAAATATATTTAATGTGATTGTACATATATAACCTATATCAGATTACTTGCTGTCTTGGGGAGGGAGAAAAATTTGAAACTAGAAATTTTATAAAAACAAATGTTGAAAACTATCTCAACATGTAACTGGAAAATAATAAAATACTTTTATTTTAAAAAACAAAAAACAGGAGGGCCGGGGAAAGGAAGTGAGGTCTCGAACTCATGACATGATCACTCCAAAAAACACCATAGGAAAATGCCCGGAGCAGCAAAACTCACAGAAGAATGGGCTGAAATCATCTTCTAACCAAGAACGGCTTGGAAGGTCAGAAGGAGGGAGCTGCTGTGCTGATACAGGAGTCGAGCCCAACCCCACAGTCACCCTGACACAGATCCAGTCCCAGGAAGGCCTCACCAGAGAAGCAGACCCTCAGAGCCTCTGAATCAGCTGAAGCACCAGTGTCGTCTGGAACTAAGCTCACAGCCTGGTGAGAGGACTGAGCCCTGGGCAGGGGGGAGACTACAGGGGTCTATGCTGGTGCTGAGGCAGAACGTGGGTTTTTCACCCCTGCTGGGAACCAGGAGGCAGGCTTGAGTAGCAGTGGCCCAGGTGGGGGGAGGGACACAGACCCATTGGAACTGACAACCACAACACACAAAGCTGGTTGATTGGCAAGTTGGACTGGGGTCATCTATGGACCAGGGACCAGGCCAGGCCAGTGAAGAACCTGATCCTCCTTAGATCATACCACCTGGGACTTCTTAAGCTTGGGATACTGCAGCCTGGAAACAGTGCCCCACTTTAAGGAGCTAAAAGTCAAGTAAAAGAAAGGCAAGATGAGCAGACAGAGAAAGGTTAGGACCATAGAAAGTTTCTTCAGTAACAAGGAAGACCGAGGAGCACCCTCAGAGGAAGATGTCAACATCAGGGCCCCTATATCTAAAGCTTCCAAGAAAAATACGAATTGGGCTCAGGCCATAGAGGTACTCAAAAAGGACTTTGAAGATAAAGTTAGAGAGGTAGAGGAAAAAATGGAAAGAGAAATGAGGGTGATGCAGGAAAGACATGAGAAAAAAGTCAACAGTTTGAAAAGTCAAATTGGCCAAATGGAAAAGGAGGTACAAAAGCTCTCTGATGAAAATAATTGCCTAAGAATAAGGACTGAACAAATGGAAGCCAGTGACTTTATGAGAAACCAAGACACAATAAAGCAAATCTAAATGAATAAAAAAAAAAATAGGGGGCAATGTGAAATATCTTCTGGGAAAAACTGCTGACCTGGAAAATAGGTCCAGGAGAGATAATTTGAAAATTATTGGTCTACCTGAAAACCATGATCAAGGAAAGAGCTTAGACATCATCTTCCAAGATATTCTCAGGGAAAACTGCCCTGAAATTCTAGAAGAAGCAGCTAAAATAGGAATTGAAAGAATCCACCAATCACCTCCAGAAAGAGAACCCAAAAGGAAAACTCCTAAGAATATTATAGCCAAATTCCAGAGCTCTCAGGTCAAGGAGAAAATATTGCAAGCTGCCAAAAAGAAAGAATTCGAGAACTGTGGAGCCCCAGTCAGGATAGCACAAGATCTAGCAGCTTCTACATTAAAGGACCGGAGGGCATGGAATATGATATTCCAGAGGGCAAAGGAAATGGGATTACAACCAAGAATCACCTACCCGGAAAAACCTTTCAGTGGAAAAAATGGGACTTTAATGAAAAAGAAGACTTTCAAATACAAGACCCTAGAGAACCAATTGTAGCTGGGGGACATACCTGGGGTTGTACAGTAGGCGACTGTCCTGTGTCTGAGGACCGGGTTTTGGCTGGGATCCCCCTGGGTCCAGGGGTGATGCTTTGTCCACTGTGTCACCTAGCTAGGTGATGCCATCTTTAGGGTTAAACTGAGGGGTGAAGGGAATGCACTGGGGGAGGGGGAAGGGCAGAGGTGAAATCCTACATGAAAGAAACAGGAAAAGGCTTATGGAGTGGGGGAAGAGATGGGAAAGGAGCAGAGCAGTAAATGAATTTTACCCTCATCAAAAGACCTTAAACTCATCAGAGCTACCTCAAGGAGGGACTAACAGACACACCCAACTGGGTGGAGTAATCTATTTAATCTGGGCAGTAAATGAACATAACACTCATCAGAAATGGCTCAAAGACCTCAATCTCATTAGAATTGGCTCAAGGAGGGAATAATGTACACACTCAGTTGGGTGGAATAATCTCTCTAACCCTGCAGGAAAATACATGGGGAAGGGGATAAAGAGAGAGGGGCACAGGGCAGCTAGGTGGCGCCCTGGATAAAGCACTGGCCCTGGATTCACGAGGTACTGAGTTCAAATCTAGCCTTAGACACTTGACAGTTACTAGCTGTGTGACCCTGGGCAAGTCACTTAACCCTTATTGCCTTGGAAAGAAAGGAAGGAAGGAAGGAAGGAAGGAAGGAAGGAAGGAAGGAAGGAAGGAAGGAAGGAAGGAAGGAAGGAAGGAAGGAAGGAAGGAAGGAAGAAAATGAGAGGGGCAAAAGAAGGAAGGGCAGAGTGGGGGAGGGGACAGACAGAAGCAAATCCCTTTTGAAGAGTGATAGGATGAAAGAAGAGGGATAACAGAATAAATATCATGGGGAAGGGAATAGGACGGAAGGGAAACAGTTAAAATTAGGAAAAACACATGAAAAAGAGAAAAGGGGGAAAAACTGTACAAAAAATATTTATAGCAACTTTTGGTGGAGGCTAGAATTGAGAATCAAGGGAATGTCCATCAGTTGAGGAATGATGGAAAAAGCTGTGCTATATGATTGTAGTGGAATGGTCTTGTGCTACAGGAAATGACAAACAGGATGATCCCCAAAAAAACCTGGAAAGACTAATGAACATCGATGTATAGTGAAGTAAAGCTGGGAAGACATTGTGCACAGTGACAGGAGTATTGTTCAATGAGCAATTGTGAATGACTTAACTACTCTCAGTAATGCAATGATCCAAGAAACTAATCCCAAGGAACTAATGAGGAAGCTCACTACGCACCCCCATAGAAAGAACTGATAAAAAGAACACTTGTGGATTGTACATATATAACCTAGTTGCGATCTTGTAGAGGGGGTAAGAAAGGGAGGGAGGGAGAAAAATTTGGAACTTATGAAAATGAATATTGAAAACTACCCTTTCACGTAACTGGAAAAAATAAAATAAAAGTTTGTTGCTAAAAAAAAAGAAAAAGAAAAAATAAATAAACAAAACAAAACAAAACAAAAAACTTATGGGTTTTGCTACAATTTCAGGCATTTGAGAATATTTTATTTTATTTTAGTGGGTTTTTTTTCAGTGGGGCAATGAGGGTTGAGTGACTTGCCCAGGGTCACACAGCTAGTAAGTGTCAAGTGTCTGAGGCCAAATTTGAACTCAGGTCCTCCTGAATCCATGGCTGGTGCTCTATCCACCGTGCCACCTAGCTGCTCCCTATTTGAAAATATTTATAACTGTTAAAGTCTTGACACTCAAACTATTATCTCAGCAGCAAAATAAGCATATGCATAAAACTTAGAGCTTCCTAAACTACAATGGAAAAAAAACACACCCAAATACATATTTGGCTTTTTAAATTTATTACAAAGACATGATGAAATTGATACATATCCTATTTTCCAAATGGAGAAATCAATTCAAGTACCCCTTTCTTTCTTTCTTTTTTTTTTTGGCAGGGCAATGGGGGTTAAGTGACTTGCCCAGGGTCACACAGCTAGTAAGTGTTGAGTGTCTGAGGCCAGATTTGAACTCAGGTCCTGCTGAATCCAGGGCTGGTGCTTTATCCACTGTGCCACCTAGCTGCCCCACCCCTTTCTTTAAAAGAGTATCCCTCTACATTCCAAAATATTCAATTGAGTCACAACAAAATCTAGGTATTCCATCACCTGAGAAAGACTGCCAGCTTCAAGATCATCATTATGGACACAAAATATTTTCAGAACCACAATGTTGTTGTTGTTTTTTCTTTTTGGTGAGGCAATTGGGGTTAAGTGACTTGCTAGGGCCATACAGCTAGTAAGTGTTAAGTGTCTGAGGCTGGATTTCAACTCAAGTCCTTCTGAATCCAGGGCCAGTGATCTATCCACTGCACCACCTAGCTGCCCCCCCAGAACCACAATGTTCAAGTAATATTTACTAATCACCAGTAAACATGTGTTACAAAAGGAATTAAAAAAGGAAATCTTTTTTAAAAAATTATGCTTCTGTCCTCAAAAGGATTGATTATATGTTAAAAGCGTTAGTAATTTTCATTAATACAATTAGTATAGATAGGTGACAATATGAATAGAGAGCCCAGAACTTAGAGTCAAGGAAGACCTGAGTTTAAATCCTGCCTCAGACATTTATTATGTGAGAAAATGATGGGATTTGGCAGATGCCCCACCTGAAAATTGATTTGGAATTGATTGAATTGGGTGAGACTGGGAGACTGAGAACCTACTTAAGGTTGATTAAATCAAGACCACACCTGGCTGGCCCTGAGTGGGGTGTTCTCAGTGGCTGTGGACTAGACATCAACACAACACCATCCTCAACCAATCAGCTTGAAGGATGGCCCCTTCCGGAGAGGGACACATAAAGTAGGAAGGTGAGACTGGCTCCCTGGATTGGCCTTTTTTCATTCTGGGACTTCAGATTGGTGGCAGAGAGAGAGGAAAGGAGATAGGCTTTTCTTGCTTTACTGTACTCCATATGTTCTCTTTACTCTTTAATAAATGCTTAATGCCAAAAACTGGTGCTGACATTTCTATCTTTTAAGTAAACTGTACCTAGTTCTTCCTCCACTCTGGGGGTAGAAACAAAGCAACCACACATTAGATCCTGATGACTCCATTTTAACCTCTGTGCCTCAGTTAAGTAAAAATAAGCATAACAGAATAAAAACAATTAATAGTACCTACAACACAGGGTTGTTGTGAAGATCAAATGAGTTACATGCGTAAAGTGCTTTTCAAACTTTAAAGTACTATGTAAAAGCTAGCTGTAATAAAAATACCAATTAATACTATAAGAATAAGTTATTATTCTAAGAAGACTAGCTGTTATTATTAGAACACTAAATCAGAAGATGTCACAGACTTCCTGTGCCAAGATGGCCAAGTGAGGAAGCAACCCCCTGGAGCTCTCTCAAATTTCCCCTCCACACCGACATAACACTGCCTCTGAATCATCCCAGGAGCAGGAAAGCAGCCTTCCAGCCCAGCAGGTAAGGTCTGTCTTAACCTGGGTGGGAGGGAAGGGAGGTTCAGGAGCTACAGCAGCAGTTTCTGGGCTAACATCAGGGGACCTGAAGCAGGACTCTGAGCCTGGGACAATCCACCAATGAGGCTCCACCCACCTTCAAACCAGTAGCTCCCTAGGCAGGTGAGTAGTCTGGGCAGCAAGCAAGGACCCTCACTAGGTAACCCAAAGCTAGCAGAGACCAGGAAGGAGGTACTGACCCCACTGCTGACCAGTAATGAAGGCCCCACCCTCCCCCCATACAACAGCAAGTTCCTGCCCCGTTGACCTGCCAGCCAACTTTCCAGGGGCAAACCTGCAAGCAAGGAACTCAAACACTCAGCAGATCACAACAAAGTTACCCTTCCAGGGCCTGCTAGCAGAGTGACTGGTTACCATAGCAACCCAGCAGCAGGGATAAACACAAACACAAACACAAACACACACACACACACACACACACACACACACACACTCTCTCTCTCTCTCTCTCTCTCTCTCTCTCTCTCTCTCTCTCTCTCTCTTACTTGGGCAGACTGGAAACAAAATTACTCCTCCAGCATCTGCTAACAGAGCAACTCAGCAGCAGGGCATCATCCCTGGGGCAGAGCAGCAACCAGAAAGACTTTGGTAACTTTAGCAACCAAACAAAAGCAAGTGGCTAAGCCCTGAAGACCAGTGAAAATCACACACACACACACACACACACACACACACACACACACACACACACACACTCAAAAAAAAGCACAAAAACTTGGGAGTTTAGGAATAGAGCCCAACTCAAATAAAAACATCAAAGCATAAAAAAGGGCACAAAAATGAGCAAAAAAACAACAACCAAAAAAGCTTGACAACTGACAGTTACTAATGTGGACAGGGAAAATCAAGGCATAAACATAGAGGACAATAGTAACAAAATGGCTACAGGTGAAGCTTCAAAGAAAAACGCAAATTGGTCTCAGGCCCAAAAAGAATTCCCAGGAAGACCGTAAAAAGGTGTTTAAAAAGCACATTAGAGGGGGCGGCTAGGTGGCACAGTGGATAAAGCACCGGCCCTGGATTCAGGAGTACCTGAGTTCAAATCCAGTCTCAGACACTTTACACTCACTAGCTGTGTAACCCTGGGCAAGTCACTTAACCCCCATTGCCCCGCAAAAAAACAAACAAAAAAACCAAACAAACAAAAACAGCAAATTAGAGAAGTAGAAGATAAATTGGGGCAAGAAATAAAATAATGCAAGAGAACCATGAAAAAGAGAAATCGCAAATCCCCCCCCCTTAAGAGCTGTATGACCTTGGCCAAGTCACCTAACTCCTGTCTCATTTGTAAAAGAGGTATCACAGATAAATGTAAACTGCCACTGTCATGAGACTGTTGCAGTAATCAAATGAGATGATTATATGAACATGATGTAAACTATAGAGATATACAAATATTAAGTATTATTACCATTTGATTTTTTTGTTCCAAATATCTATGATAGCAATTTGTTACTGTGCTCCTATAACATTCATACTCAACATACTGTTGTACTACTTCCGTCTAGAAATAGAAGTCAGTTTTGTAGCACTGTTGTAATTCAGCAAAGAAAATGGAGTTGTTCCAGTAACCCTTCCTTCAGCCTGCTTAAAACTGCATTCTGAGTCTTAAAAAAAAGCACTTTTCTATATCCATACTCATCTTTCCTGAGTTTTCTACAGCATATGATCCTTTGGGCCTCCTTGACACTGTTTCTACCACCTACTTTCTTTATGCCCCTCTCTCTTGGCTCTCACTCATCCATGTGACTGTACCTTCTCAATCTCCTTTGCTAAATTATCATCCATGTCCCACTCTGTGTGAGTGTACACACCTCTGTCCTGGGCCCTTTTTCCTCTAAATTATACTAACCTCTAGTGATTGCATTAGTTTCTATGAGTCCAATCATCTCTATGCATGTGACTCCAATATATACATCATGATCATCTCTCACCTGAGCTCCATTCTCACATCACCAACTGTTTGCATGAAAACTTCATTTCAATGTCCTATGGGCATCTCAAATTAAATATGACCAAACAGAGTCCTTCTTCCTAAATTCCCAATTTTTGATGAGCACACCAAGATTTCCAACCAAGGTTCACAAGCATCATAGCCATCCTCAACTCTGCAACTTTGCAACTCTTGTTCACCTCCCAAACCCAACATGTTAATTCTACCTGCACACCAATCTCATCACACCTATCTGCCTTATTCAAATGGCTACCACCCTAGTTCAGGTCTTCATCATCACCTAGTTGGGCTCCCTGCTTCATTCCTCTACCTAACCTACAAATGCTTGCTAAAGTACTCTTCCTAATGCATAGGCCTGACCACATAACTCCCTGACTCAACACATTTTAATGGTTCCTCACTGCCTCAACAATAAAATATACACACCTATTTGGTATTGAAATCCTTTATAATCTGGTTCAAACTTATCTTTCTAGACTTATTTTAAATTCCTTTCTTCCTTACCTCTTCTTTTACAATTAAACCAGTCCATACATAACATTGTATCTCCTACTTTTCTGTCTTGCAGATAAGAATTTGGTTAATGAAGTGAAATGAAATACAGATCGGGGCACGTAGGTGGCACAGTGGATAGAGCACTGGCCCTGGATTCAGGGGGACCTGAGTTCAAATCTGACCTCAGGCACTTAACACTTACTAGCTGTGTGACCCTGGGCAAGTCACTTAACCCCAATTGCCTCACCCCCCCCCCAAAAAAAGGAATGAAATACAGGTCCTGTTTTGTTGCTTGCCTTATCAGAAGGGTGTCAGCAGCTCCCTGTTCTACTCACCTGGGAGTGATTTGTAACAGTCTTACAGATTTAAAATCAGTTGAAATAGGTGTACTGTACTTGTTTGCCCCAGCTGTTCAAACTGCCCTCTAGAGATACCCAGAGCCCCCAAATGCACCTTTCCATTTCACTCAGCTAAAATAATGAAAATATTATTCATAAAAATCACATTTATATAGTGCACCAAAGCATATACTTAAAAAAACAAATACAACCATTTGACGTAGGTAGGTAAAGTATTATTATATGCCAATTTTAGAGAAAAGGAAGCAAATTTAATTGGCTTGCCCGTGGTTATATAGCTAGTTTCTTTGTATGTGCTACAGAATTAGATGCTTAAATTTTTTTTATCTTTATTTTTATATTACTTTCGTTTCTCAATATATTCTCTACTACTGCTAAACCCAAAAAGTCATTCTTCAGAACAGAAAATTTTTAAAAAGGGACAAAAAGGCAATTCAGCCAAACTAGCCAACTACATGAATCAAGTCTAACAGTGCTTCAATCCAGACCACCATGCCTAAAAAGAAGGGATGGAAGTACAATCTCATATCTCTTCTTCAGGGAATAATAGTATTGTCATTATAATTTCACGTTTAGTTTTGATTTTTGTGGTTGTTGTTCTTTCCATTTATATACTCTTAAAATATATTTTTATCGATCTTTGTTTTTTTACATCACCAGTCTCTCTCAGTAGCCCTTCCTCTTTCCCCTCCTAGACAGCCAATACATAACAAATATTTTAAAGAAAAAAAGAGGAAGAAAAAAAGAAAAACCAACAGAATAATTCATTAAATCAACAAACTGAAAATATATGTGATATTCCATGTTCATATACCTCCCACCTCTGAAAAGGAGAATGGATGTGTCTTCTCATATCTTTTCTCTGGGGCAATAACTGTTCTTTCAAAATTTTGTAACAACAACAACAAAAATCAAAAGGACACTAAAATTTTTAACAATAATTTTTTTTTAAAGTGAGGCAATTGGGGTTAAGTGACTTGCCCAGGGTCACACAGCTAGTAAGTGTTAAATGTCTGAGGCCGGATTTGAACTCAGGTACTCCTGACTCCAGGGCCAATGCTCTATCTACTGTGCCACCTATCTGCCCCTTGTAACAATAACTTTTTTTTTTAATTTTTTTTTCGTGAGGCAATTGGGGTTAAGTGACTTGCCCAGGGTCACACAGATAGTAAGTGTTTAAGTGTCTGAGGCCGGATTTGAACTCAGATACTCCTGAATCCAGGGCCAATGCTCTATCCACTGCGCCACCTAGCTGCCCCATAACAATAACTTTTAATTGTTGTCATTGTATACACTGTTTTCTCGGACCTGCTTATGTCACGCGGCATCATATCATTTAAAACTTTCTATTTGTTGTTGATCACTCATTTCAGTCATGTCCAACTCTTCAAGATGCCATTGGGGGTTTTCTTGACAACAATAATGGAATAGTTTTGCATTTCCATCTCCGAAATTTTCCATGGTTCTCTGTATTCACCATATTTATTATTTCTTATACCACAATAATACTTCATTACATTCATGTAGTGTACCACAATTCGTTTCGTCAAATCCCAATGAATGGGTATCTACTTCATTTCCAATTTTTCTGCCTCCACAAAAAGTGCACTTTATTTTGTTGTTGTTGTTGTTGTTAGTGAGGCAATTGGGGTTAAGTGACTTGCCCAGGGTCACACAGCTAGTGAGTGTAAAGTGTCTGAGGCCAGATTTGAACTCAGGTACTCCTGACTCCAGGGCCGGTGCTGTATCCACTGTGCCACCTAGCTGCCCCAAAAAGTGCACTTTAAATGTTTTGTGGTATATATAGAGACTTTCTTCATATCAATGACTTTCCTAGAGTATAATAAGGTCTAGTAGTATAATCTCTGATTCAAAAGTTGTGGGTACTTTGGTTTTTTATTTCATAATTACAAAGTTATTTTCCAAAATGGTTATACCAATTCATGACTCCACAGAAATGACACTGGTGTGGGCCTTCCTTCCATAACTCCTCCAACATTGACTTTTTTCCCAGCTTTATAATCTTTGCCATTTTACTGAACATGAGGTGAAACCTCAGGGTTGTTTAGATTTGTTATTTCTCTTATTAGTGATTTAATGATTTGGGAGCATCTATTCTTAAGGTTAATAGGATTTGTGTAGAAAAGTTTGTCATATCTTTTGATCAATTGTCTATTATATAATGGCTTTTCTTTTTTATGTCATTGTTGTGACCACCATATATAGTGAAATGAAAGGGGAAATTAATAAAATTGAAAGCAAGATAACTATAGAATTAATATAACTAAGAGCTGGCTTTATGAAAAAAAAAAACAACATAAAGATAAACCCTTGGTTAATTTGATTAAAAAAAGAAAGAAAACCAAATTATCAGTATCAAAAATGAAAGGGGTGAATTCACCATGAATGAAGTAGAAATTAAGGCGATAATTAGCTATTTTGCCCAACTGTATGCCAATAAATTTGACAATCTAAATGAAATGGATAAATATTTACAAAATACAATTGCTCAGGTTAAACTAAAGAGGAAATAAAATCCTTAAATAAGCCCACTTTAGAAAAAGAAATTGAACCATCCATCAATGAACTCCCTAAGAAAAAATCTCCAGGGCCAGATGAGTTTACAATGAATTCTACCCAAACATTTAAAAGAACAATTAATTCCAATACTAAGCAAATTATTTGGAAAAATAGGTGGAGTTCTACCAAATCCATTTTATGACACAAATATGGTGTTGATACCTAAACCAGAGAGAGCCAAAGGCAGAGAAAGAAAATTATAGACCATTTCCCTAATGAATATCGATGCAAAAATCTTAAATAAAATATTAACAAGGAGATTACAGCAAGTGATCACCAGGATAATACACTATGACCAGGTGGGATTTACACCAGCAATGCAAGGCTGGTTCAACATAAGGAAAACTATCAACATAATCAACCACTTCAATAACAAAACTAACCAAAATCATATGATTATCTCAATAGATGCAGAGAAAGCGTTTGACAAAATACAACACTCATTCCTATTAAAAACACCAGAGAGCATAGGAATAGTTGGAGCTTTGCTTAATATAATAAGAAGTATCTACCTAAAACCATCAAAAAACATTATATGTAATGGGAATGAGTTAGAGGCATTTCCAAGAAGAACAGGGGTGAAACAGGGAGGTCTATCATTGCTTCTATTATTTAATATTGTACTATGTACGGTGCTTTTCTGTCTTTTTCACAAAAATCCAATGAACTCAGGGCGGATCCATTCTATGGTCTTTGCCAGAAGAACAGCTCCGGGATTGACACATTAGTTCAATGTTTTTTTGTTTTTTACTTTCTACCTCCTTTGATTTTCAGGATTTCCACTGTGGTGTTTAATTTGAATTGTGCGTGTTGGTTGTTGTTGTTGTTGTTTGCAACATGATTAAAGGATTTATTAAGCCATACATGCAAAAACATACTGCTAAATGCATTAGCAAAAGATCAATGTAAGAACACTCCACAATTTTGCAACTTTTCCATCTTCAAAATTTTCTTCTAGTGGTTGAAAGATTATAGTTCAATATTGTGTATCGTTGCCAGTGTTTGTTTAGGATGTAAAGAACACTGTTAGATTGTGGTATTAATTTAAAAAATAATTTTTATATTTGTTTCATCACTTTTTATATCATCTGCCTAAATATCCTCATGCCATTATGAGAAATTTAAAAATCTAATATAATTGGTAACAGATGTCAAGGCCAAATCCAACACTGTATTTATCATGACATCCGAGATAATTATGGGGGTTACCATAAAAGAACAGAGAAATGATGAGTCCAGAGGGCGGAGCCAAGATGGTGGAGAGCAGCCAGCAAATCGCCTGAGCTCTCCTTCTGTTCCCTCAAAAAGAACATTAAATCAAGCCTCTAAACGGATTTGGAGAGTACACAACCTGCAAAGAGACAGAGAGACACAGTCTTCCAACCAGAGATAATTTAGAAGACTTCAGTAAAGGTCAGTCTCACTCAGGTAAAAGGGAGGCTCAGCTCACTGCAGCGCAGTGTGTGGGAGACGGTGGGGCAAGTCAGCAGCAAGCTGTAGGACACAGCCGAGCAACTGAGGGTCCTTGGATCCTGGCACAACAAGCTGGTGGTGTAGCAGAACAGTGGCGAAACCCACCTGCACCTGCCGAGGGGGCAGGTTGCCAGCTGGAGGGATACCCACAGGACGGGCGCCAGAAGGCCTACTGATCCCAGCGTGCTCTGACAGGAAGTCCAGGGCGGTGAAAAATCTACAAGCCTCTGTGTAGAGAGCCAGAGACACAGCCGCTATATCCCAGCACAAGAAGCTTGAAACAGGGACCCTGGTGCCCTCAGAGTAGACCTCAACTTTAATAAATTAAAAAATAAAATAAGCTGAATTATGAGTAAAAAACAAAAAGAACTCTCACCATTGAGAGCTTCTGTGTTCACGGGGAAGAGGCAAACACAAATTCAGATGAGGACAATACTCCCAAATTGCCTACATGTAAAAGCCTCAAGAGGAGAGATGAATTGTTCTCAAGAAGAAAAAGCCTTCTGGAGGAGCTCAAAAAGGATTTTAAAATCAATTGAAGGGGCAGCTAGGTGGCCGCAGTGGATAGAGCACCGGCCCTGGATTCAGGAGTACCTGAGTTCAAATCCGGCCTCAGACACTTAACACTTACTAGCTGTGTGACCCTGGGCAAGTCACTTAACCCCAATTGCCTCACTAAAAAAACAAACAAAAATCAATTGAGAGAAATGAAATCAACACAAGAAAATTATGAAAAAAGAATTAGCAGCTTGGAAAAGGAAGCACAAAGATTGACTGAAGAAAACAATTCCTTAAAAAATTCATCTGGTCAAATGGAAAAAAAGGTGCATAATTTCATTGAAGAAAACAATGCCTTAAAATTAAAATTGGACAGTTGGAAGATAAGAAATCCATGAGACACCAAGAATCAGTCAAGCAGAGTCAAAAGAATGAAAAAATAGAAGAAAATGTGAAATACCTCATTGGAAAGACAACTGATCTAGAGAACAGATCCAGGGGAGATAATTTGAAAATTAGTTGGACTGCCTGAAAGCCACAATCAGAAAAAGAGTCTAGATACCACATTCCAGTAAATTATTATTTTTTTTTATAATTTTTTTTTTTGGCAGGCAACGGGGGTAAAGTGACTTGCCCACGGTCACACAGCTAGTAAGTGTCAAGTGTCTGAGGCCGATTTGAACTCAGGTACTCCTGAATCCAGGGGCCGGTGCTTAACCACTGCGCCATCTAGCTGCCCCCTCCAGTAAATATTAAGGAGAACTTCCCTGATATTATAGAATCAGAGGATAAAGTTGTAATTGAAAGAATCCACCGATCGCCTCCTGAAGAGACCCCAAAAGGAAAACTCCAAGGAAAATTATAGCCAAATTCCAGAATTATCATGTGAAGGAGAAAATACTCCAAGCAGCCAGAAAGAAACAATTTAAAATATCATGGAGCCACAGTCAGGATTGCTCAGGACCTGTCAGCTTCAACATTAAAGGATTGCAAGGCTTGGTATATGATATTCTGGAAGGCAAAGGAGCTTGTATTGCAGCCAAGAATCTATTACCCAGCAAACTGAACATTCTCTTTCAGAGGAAAAAATGAACATTCAACAACATTGGTGACTTACAAGGTTTCCTGATGAAAGACCAGAACCGAATAGAAAATTTGATCTTAACATACAAGACTCAAGAGAAGTTTAAAAAGGTAAACAGGGGGGGAAAAAGTTACTCAATTAGGTAAACTATTTACATCCCTACACAGGAAGATAATACTTATAAATCTTGAGAACTGGTATATGTATTTGGGCAGATAGAAGGATTATACACAGAGGTATAAATATAAATTATCTTTGATGTGATGATATAAAGAAAATTTAGGGGTTAAAAAGGGAGTTATGGGGAGAAGAGGAAAGGGGAGGTGGAATGGGGTGAATTACATCACATGAAGAGGGGTAAATAGAATGGAGGGGAATAGACAGTCAGTTATAATAACTGTGAATGTGAATGGGAATGAACTCTGCTATAAAACAGAAGCCGAATTGCAGAGTGGATTAAAAACCAGAATCCTACAATATGCTGTTTACAAGAAACACATTTGAAGCAGAGAGATACATACAAAGTAAAGGTAAAAGTTGAGCAGAATATATTATGCTTCAGCTAAATTAAAAAAAAAAAAAAAAGCAGGGGTAGCAATCCTTATTTCAGACAAAGCACAGGCAAAAATAGATCTCATTAAAAGAGATAAGTAGGGCAGCTGGGTGGCGCAGTGGATAAAGCACTGGCCTTGGATTCAGGAGGATCTGAGTTCAATCCAGCCCCATTAGCTGAGTGACCCTGGGCAAGTCACTTAACCCTCAATGCCCTGCAAAAAACAAAAACACAAAAAAAACACAAAAAAACAAAAAGAGGATAAGGAAGGAACTACATCTTGCTAAAAGGTACTATTAGATAATGAAGTAATATCAATATTAAATATGTATGCGCCAAGTGATATAGCATCTAAATTCTTAGAGGGGAAGTTTAAATGAGTTACAAGAGGAATTAGACAGTAATACTATATTAGTGGGGGATCTGAATCTTCCCCTCTCAAAATTAGATAAATCTAGCCAAAAATTAAATAAGAAGAAGTGAAAGAGGTGAATAGAATACTAGAAAAGTTAGACATGATAGATGTCTGGAGAAAACTGAATGGGAATAGAAGGAATATATTTTCTTCTCAGCAGTACATGGCACATTTTCAAAAACTGACCATGTATTAGGGCACAAAAAACATCATAGTCAAATGTAGAAAGGCAGAAATAGTAAATGCATCCTTCTCAGATCATGATGCAATAAAAATGCATGTAAGAAAGAGCCAGGGAAAAGTAGACTGAAAATCAATTGGAAACTAAATAATATTATTCTAAAGAATGAATGGGCCAAACAACAAATCATAGAAACAATCAATAACTTTATCCAAGAGAATGACAATAATGAGACAACATACCAAAATCTATGGGATGCAGCCAAAAGCCTGCTTAGGGGACAAATTTATAGCTCTAACTGCTTACATGAATAAAAAAGAGAAGAGGAAATCAATGAATTGGTCATGCAACCTACAAAAGCTAGAAAGAGAACAAATTAGAAATCCTCAATTAGATACTAAACTAGAAATCCTGAAAATTAAAGGAGAAATTAATAAAATTGAAAGCAAGAAAACTATAGAATTAATCAATAAAACTAAGAGCTAGGTTTTATGAAAAAAAAAAAAAACCAATAAAATAGATAAAAATACAAACGTTCCAGGTTAACTGAAGAGGAAATAAAATCATTAAATAAGCCCATATTAGAAAAAGAAATTGAACAGCCATTAATGAACTCCCTAAGAAAAAAATTCCCAGGGCCTGATGGGTTTACGGTGGATTCTACCAACATTTAAAGACAATTAATTCCAATATTATACAAATTATTTGGAAAAATAGGTGAAGAAGTTCTACCAAATTCCTTTTATGACAGAAATATGGTGGTGATACCAAAACCAGGCAGAGCAAAAACAGAGAAAGAAAAGTATAGACCAATTTCCCTAATGAATATTGATGCTAAAATCTTAAATAAGATATTAGCAAGGAGATTGTAGCAAGTGATCACCAGGATAATACACTATGACCAGTTGGGATTTATACCAGGAATGCAGGGCTGGTTCAACATTAGGAAAACTATTAACATAATCAACCACATCAATAAGAAACCTAACCAAAATCATATGATTATCACAATAGATGCACAGAAAGCTTTTGACAAAGTACAGCACCCATTCCTAATAAAAACACTAGAGAGCTTAGGAATAGGTGGAACTTTCCTTAAAATAATAGCAGTATCCACCTAAAACCATCTGCAAGCATTATATGTAATAGAGATAAGTTAGAGGCCTTCCCAATAATATCAGAGGTGAAACAGGAATGTCCATTATCACCTCTATTATTCAATATTGTACTAGAAATTCAGCGTTAGCAATCAGAGAAGAAAACAGAATTAAAGGAATCAGAATAGGCAAGGAGGAAACAAACTATCACTCTGCAGATGATATGATGGTATACTTAAGAGAATCCACTCAAAAATTACTTGAAAGAATTAACAACTTCAGCAAAGTAGCAGGATATAAAATAAATCCACATAAATCATCAGTATTTCTATACATGACCATCAAAGTCCAGCAGCAAGAGATAGAAAGAAAAATTCCATTTAAAGCGACAGTAGGATAATATAAAATACTTGGGAGTCTCCTTGCCAAGACAAACCCAGGAACTCTATCAACACAATTACCAAACACTTTTCACACACAATCAAATCAGATCTAAATAATTGGAAAGATATCAATTGCTCATGGATAGGCAGAGCTAATATAGTAAAAATGACAATTCTACCTAAATTAATTTACTATTCAGTGCCATACTAATCAGACTACCTAAAAATTATTTCATAGAGCTATAAAAAAAAATAACAAATTCATCTGGAAAAACAAAAGGTCAAGATATCAAGGGAAAATAATGAAGAAAAAAATGCACAGGAAGGTGGGTTAGCTGTACCAATCTGGAGCTTTACTATAAAGTGGCAGTCACCATTCTGGAGAGCAATCTGGAATTATACCCAAAGGCTATAAAGCTGTGGCATACC
This sequence comes from Dromiciops gliroides, assembly GCF_019393635.1. Classification (NCBI taxonomy): domain Eukaryota; kingdom Metazoa; phylum Chordata; class Mammalia; order Microbiotheria; family Microbiotheriidae; genus Dromiciops; species Dromiciops gliroides. Next base: position 588,844,245 of record NC_057863.1, on the reverse strand, counting down.
CTTTGACCCAGCAATACCACTTTTGGTCTTTTCCCAAAGAGATCATAAAAAAGGGGAAAGGACCCACATGTACAAAAATATTTAGGAGCCTGCTCTTTTTGTGGTGGCAAGGAATTGGAAATTGAGGGGTTGCCCATCATTCGAGGAATGGCTGAACAAGCTGTGGTATATGAATGTAATGGCGTTCTATTGTGCTGTAAAAAACACTGAGCAGGAGGATTCAGAGAAACCTGAAGGACTTGCATGAACTGATGAGTGAGATGAGCAGTACCAGAAGAACTTATACACAGGTATCATCAACATTGTGTGTTGATCTACTGTGATGGACTAGATTCTTCTCACCAAGCAATGGTACAGAAGAGTTCCAGGGGACCCAATGATGGAAGGGGATCTCCAAATCCAGAAAAAAAAAGAACTGTGGAGTATAGATGCTGAATGAACCATACTATTTCTTTTGCTTTTGGTGCTGTTGATTTTTCTATTTTGAGTTTTTCCTCATTGCTCTGATCTTCTCTTATAACATGACTAATGCAAAATATGTTTACAGTTAGTATATGTGAGAGTGTATAGATATATATATATATATATATATATATATATATATATATGATATATATAATAAAACCTGTATCAGATTAACCTGCTGTCTAGGGGAGGGGGGACAGAGGGGAGGGAGGGAGAAAAGTCTCAATTGGAAAGCTTGTATAAACAAATGTTGAGAACTATTTTTACATGTAACTGGAAAAAAATACTTTTATCAGAAAAAAAAGAAATGATGTGTCCAGTTATGGTGGTAAGAAGTGTTATAGATTGCATAACTGCCTCAATTCTGTATTATATAAAGGAGGGGAATGTTATATGATATATATATACACACATATATATCAAGTTTAAGGCTGGAACTCTAGGCTAGATAGGCCTTTTTCTTGGCTCCACGTGTTTTCCTTTTTACTAATACCTAGTATACTTTAATAAATGCCTAATGCTCAAAGACTGGTGCTAAAGCTTCTAATTTAAGGTGACCACACAATTTAGATTTTAAACATCACAAGTAGAAATTTAGCTTTAGCAATAAGAAAGAAAAAGGAATTAAAGGAATTAGATAGTCAAGAGGAAATAAAACTTTCACTCCTTGCAGATGATACGATGGTATGCTTAAAGATCCTAAAGAAATCAACTAAAAAAACTACTTCAAGCAATTAACAACTTTAGCAAAGTTGCAAGATATAAAATAAACCCAGATGAATCATCAGCATTTCTATACATGACCAACAAAGTTCAGCAGCAAGAGACAGAAAGAGAAATTCCATTTTAAAGTAACAGTAGACAATATAAAATACTTGGGAGTCTACCGCCAAGACAAACCCAGGAACTCTATGAACACAATTACAAAAACACTTTTCACACAAATAAAATCAGATCAGGGCAGCTAGGTGGCAGCAGTGGATAGAGCACTGGCCCTGGAGTCAGGAGTACCTGAGTTCAAATCCAGCCTCAGACACTTAACACTTACTAGCTGTGTGACCCTGGGCAAGTCACTTAAACCCAACTGCCTCACACACACCACACACAAAAACAAACAAAACAAAAAAACAAACAAAATAAAATCAGATCTATATAACTGGAAAAATAACAATTGCTCTTGGATAGACCCGAACAAATATAATAAAAATGACAATTCTACCTAAATTATTTTTACCTATTAAGTGCAATACCAATCAGACCACCTAAAAATTATTTTAGAGATTTAGCAAAAATAACAAAATTCATCTGAAGAAACAAAAAGTCAAGAATATCAAGGGGAACTAATGGAAAAAAAAAATGCACAGGAAGGTGGACTAGCTGTACCAATTTTGAAGCTATATTATAAAGTAGCAGTATCAACAAACTATTTGGTACTAAGAATAAGAGTGGTGAATCAATGGAATAGGTTAGGCATAGGAAAAATGGTAATAAATGACTATAGTATCTACTGTTTGATAAACCCAAAACTCCAACTTCTGGGATAGGAACTCAGTAATTTGACAAAAAACTACTGGGAAAACTGGAAAATAGTATGGCAGAAACTAGGCATAGACCAACATCTTACACCTTATACAAAAATAAGGTCAAAATAGGTTCAAGAGGGCGGCTAGGTGGCGCAGTGGATAAAGCACTGGCCTAGATTCAGGAGTACCTGAGTTCAAGTCCGGCCTCAGACCACTTGACACTTACTAGCTGTTGACTCTGGGCAAGTCACTTAACCCCCCATTACTTTGCAAAAAACAAAACAAAACAAAAAAAATAGGTTCAAGATTTAACATAAAAGGGTGATACCACAGATAAATTAGGAGAGGAAGGAGTAGTTTACCGCTCAGATTTATGGAGAGGAAAACAATTTATGTCCAAACAAGAGATAGAGAATATTATGAAATGCAAGATGTAAGACTTTGATTACATTAAATTAATAAAGTGTTTTACAAACAGAAGCAATGCAGGCCAAAATTAGAAGGAGGCAGAAAGCTGAGAAACAATTTTTACAGTCCGTATTCTGATAAAGGCCTCATTTCTAAAATATATAGGGAACTAAATCAAATTTATATGAATCCAAGGTCATTCCCCCAATTGAGAAATGGTCAAAGGATTATGAACAGCACAGTTTTCCTGATGAAGAAATCAAAGCTATTGCCATATGAAAAAAATGCTCTAAATCACTATTGAGTAGAGAAATGCAAATTAAAACACCTCTGAGGTACCCATCTCAGTACCTAGCAGATTGGCTAATATGACAAAAAGAAAAATAATAAATATTGGAGAAGCTGTGGAAAAATTGTAACACTAATACATTGTTGGTGGAGCTGTGAAGTGATCCAACCATTCCGTAGAGCAATTTGGAACTATGCCCAAAGGGCTATGGGACTGTTCATACCCTTTGACTCAGTGCATCACTCCTATGTTCTGTATCCACAGAGATCATAGAAGAGAAAAAAGGACCCACATGTTCAAAAATATTTATAGCAGCTCTCTATGTGGTGGCAAAAAAAGTGGAAATCGAGGGGGATGCTCATCAACTGGGGAATGGCTGAACAAGGTTGTGGTATATGAATGTACCAGAATATTATTGGTTGTAAGAAATGATGAGCAGAAGTTCAGAGAAACCTGGAAGGACTTACATGAACTGATGCTGACTGAGAGGAGCAGAACCAGGAGAACATTGTACACAGCAACAGCAACATTGTGTGATGAACAATGGATGTGGAAGTCATGCCCTGAATCACCCACTTACATACAAAGAGACCAAAGATATGTCAGAAGAATCAGAATTTGATCCCAATTGAGGTTAAGAAATTAAAATTGGGGCATTATGTTCACTGAAAATCAACAATTAAATTCATCAATCAATTATTAAGTACCTGATATGCACAGGTATGATGGTAGGCACTAGGGAACACAGCAAAAAGCAAAAGTGAATACATGTGACTCAAGGAATTTAAATTCTACTGCAGGGTTACAACCTGTTTAAAACTGAGTAAATTCAAAGACTTTCCAAGAGGAAGAAAGAGGGGAAAACTAGGAAAATCAAAAAAGTCCTTTTACAGGGGGTGGTACTGGAAACGTGCTTTGATGAAACTAAGGATTTTAGGAGTTATGGGTGAGGAAGGAGTGGAGTTTAGACAAGGTAGGACCACTTGGGCAAGGGAAATTTGAATGCTGTATTTGGGGAACCTACTAGGCCAATTTTATAGAAACTGAGATTGCACAGAATATTATAAAATAAGCCAAGAGACAAACTGTATAAGGCTTTTAATGCAAAACTCATGAATTTTTATTTTATGCTAGAGACAATAGGGAACTGAAGATTTTTTGAGCTAGAGGCAGGTAAACATGGTCTGATTCATATTTTAGGAATACCATTTTGATGTCCAAGAGGGAAAAAGAAAAGAAATGGATTTTTAAGTTACTTAAAAGTTGGGATGATCCTACGAGAATGCAAAATGATCATGAAAAACATTACTCTCCCTCAAAAGAGAATTAAACAGTTAAGATCCTGGTATAAAACAAAATAATATGCACAGTCTCATCATTATAAAATCATTTTAAGAATAATTTATACACTTGTAGAAAGAACTGACAAACATGAGAGGATAGGCTTTTGAAAACTATTTTCTATAGGATATTACAACTTCACAATACATTTGTGACAGGGATATATAGAATACAAGAACACTGTAATCAGTAACTACCAATTATAACATATATTTGACCCAGAAAAACAAAATATATCAAAGGTTTTCTTTCTAACAATGTGTCTCCCATGTAAAGTATAAATTGATAATAAGCTTATTTGAACTTTCTGCCAATTTTAAACAACTGCCAGCATAGTATGTCTGAAATGTTGTCTGATGATCTAAAAAGCAATCAGCCAGTTTAGTCAAGTTAGGAAAACAGCAGGTTCTTGTTAGGTTTTGCTTTAAAATTAAGAGTCTGCTATTTGTGTAAAAATATATATATATATTTATAGCAACTCTTTTTGTGGTGGCTAAGAATTGGATAATCAAAGGAATGCCATCAATTGGGGAATGGCAAAACAAGCTGTGGTATATGATGGTGATGGAATATTATTGTGCTATAAGAAATGAACAGGCAGGAGTGATTTCAGAAAGGCCTGGAAAATACATGTATGAAACTGATTGTATAGTGAAGTGAGCAGAACCAGGAAAATGTTGTGCACAGTGACAGCAATACAATGATTCAAGACAATCCCAAAAGACTAATGAAGCATACTACCCACCTCCAAAGAACTGATATTGATTGAACACAAACTGAAGCATGCTATTTTTCACTCTTTCATTTTTTCTTTTAATCAAATTTTTTGCACAAAATGACAATTACGGTAATGTTTTACATAATCTTACATGTATAAGCCATATCTGATTACCACCTCAGGGAGGCAGGGTGCATGGGAAGGAGGTATAAAATTTGGAATTCAAAACTTTAAATAAAAATGTTTATTATTTTAAAAAATTAAATTGTACATTTATAACCTATATCAAATTGCTGTCTTGAGGAAGGGGGAGGGAGGGAGAAAAATTTGAAACTAGAAATCTTATAAAAACATTGAAAACTATCTCTACATGTAACTGGAAAATAATAAAATACTGTTATGAAAAAAAAAAGTCTGGTTCTTAATTGATAATAAAGGATGGTCGCATCAATCATCTAAAATAAATGATGATCGAGGACAGCTAGGTGGCACAGTGGATAAAGCACTGGCCCTGGATTCAGGAGGACCTGAGTTCAAATCTGGCTTAAGACACTTGACATTTACTAGTTGCGTGACCCATAGCAAGTCACTTAACCCTCATGGCCTGCAAAAAAACCCCAAATGAATGAACGAATGAAGTGATGAATGAATGGATAAATAAATCTGCAAATAAATAAATAAATGGATAGATAAATTAATTAATAAATAAACAATGATCACTGATCAGGAAGAACTGTTGTGAACCTTAGGAGTAGATTAAATAAATGGGAGTAAATCAGTCCCAAATCAGATCTTTTATCATTCCATCATTTCCTGTGCTTCTTCAATCTGACCTCATTTTCTCCATCTCTCAGTTCTTTCCCAAGTTATCACCCCTGTAGTAGCTACACACTACTCCTTTCCCTGTATCAATACCTTAGTGAACCAGTTCAAAGCTTTACTACCCTTTTCTCTCAAATCTCTTGCTCATCTCATCACTAACTACACCTTGCCCAACTCCAGCCCTAGATTACTCTCCACATTCACCTCTTTCACCCCTATTCCCATGCTGCTGAATGCAGCTGGAAGAAAATCAGAGAATTATTGGGTCCACAATAAATTTGTTATTTCTAATCTTACTGGGCCCTAAAAATAACAAAGTAATAACTGTTTCTAATTAATTTGCCATTGAATTCTACACTGGTTGTTCCCAACCCTTCTCATATTGTCTTAAGCCTCTCACAGTATACTCTTATCTAATCTCTACTAAAGATCTCACCTCATACTTCCCTGAAAACATTGAGGTTATAATCCCCATCTCATTTCATAACACTCAGAACATCTTCTTCCCCCAATAGCTTTTCCTTTACTCCTATAATGAAGAGATAGTCCTCTCTTCCCCATCCTCCCTTCTAACTTTCTTACTGCTGTCAATTACATGACTATACTTGTCATCTAGATTCACAAAGTTTGTGTCCCTCTCAATTCCTCACTGTTGTATACCCCACGTACCAATCCATTGCCAAATCTTGTTTTTTCTACTTTTACAACTTAAACAGAGCTATCACTCTCTACTCACAGAGCTATAACTTAATTTCAAGCCCTCATCACCTCTTACATGGACAATTTCAATAGCTTTCTACTGGTCTCCTTTTTAAATGACTCATCCTATTCCAATCCATCCACTATTGAACTGCCAGAATGAATTTCCTAAAGGACAAATCAGAGACCATGTGACTCCCTTACTTAATCAATTTTAGTGAGTCCTTATTACCTTCGAGATCAAACATAAGGGTGTATCTTTGGTATCTAAAGCCTTTCACAATCTGATCCCTTCCTATACCACCCCCTACACCCACCTGATTATACAGCCACACTGGCATTCTTGATAGTTCTCACAAACAAATCTTGAACTCCCTTCTCCATGCCTTTGTGCTAAGTATCCTATACTTGGAATGCTCTGCCTCCTCACTTGAGCATCTTAGAATCACCAACTTTCTTCGAAACTCAGGTCAAATGTCATCTTCTAGAAAAGATCTTTCCCAATTCCTCTGGATCCTATAACCTTCCTCTCTAAGGTTATCTTCCATTTACTCTGTAGGTACCTAAGTATTTACATGTTGTCTCCTGCATTAGAATATAAGCTACTTGAGGAACAGGAACTATTTGTCTCTTTATATCTCTAGCTCTTAGTACAGTGTCTAGTATATCATAATTAATTAAAAAATGCTTCTTAGCTGATACAAACATATATACACACGCTCATTTATACACATATACACATGCATCCATATACAAACTCCCCAAACCCCAAGATAGTTTCTCAATTTCACAGAAAAAAGGAAATGTTTGGAATATATTCCCCAAGTAGGAGATGCCAGCCAACTACTCTACTCACTGTTTTCCAAACACTATGTGCATCATCCCATCCTCATTCAAAGATGCAAAATTCCTGTTACAACAGCAGTGCTCTTCTTTCATTCTCTTCCTAACCAAATCCAATTGCCCTTCAAAATGAGGCAACGTGACACAGTAAAGAGAGCAAGGCTTCTGAGACAGCAGGTCTGTGTTCTAAATAGGCTCTTTATGCCTCCCCAACTTGTTAATGAGTTGTTATGCTTTACTCATTTGTACCTTCCTGGGGATATGTAAACCCAGAACTCAGCACAGGACCTGATACACAGTAGGAGCTAAGTAGTGTTTATTGACTACTGAGTCGTATGACTGTTTCTTCATCTTTGAAATGTGGAGAATATTTGAGTTACCTACATCACAGGGCATTATGAAAAAGGCAATTTGTAAACTTTCAATTGCTACAGAAATCCAGGCTTATTTAAGACCCAAGTAAAATCTGCCACCCATGAAGCCTTTCTAGTCCATTACAACAGTATCTGGTCCTTCAAATTAACTCCCACATCGTTTATTCATGTCATTATCTTGTATTGTTAGGGCATGAGATGTAGAGAAGATGAGGCCTAATTTTGTTGAGCATACCACCATCATTCCAGTCACACAGGTTTGAAACCTCAGAGTTATTCTCAACTATTCCCTCCACATATCTCATCAGTTTCCTGATCCTGTTTTCTAGCTGCATAACATCTTTCATTCATTTGCTTCTCCAGATCAGTCTCATTCAGATATTCCATGAGCTCTTGCTAGGCCAAATGTATTAGCGTACTAATTAGTTGCCCTACCTCAGCTATCCCCCCTTCAATCCATTCTCCACACAGCCAGCAAAGCTATTTTCCTAAAGTATATGTTTAATCATATCACTCCTCTAATCCGTAAAGGCTAGTGGCTTCCTTTTACCTCTTGGAACACCTCTGCTTGCTGTTTAAAGCCCTCTGCAATCTATCTGTCCCAGCCTAATGTCACATTATTCCTCCTCAAAAAGACAAAAGTTAAGTTCAATTGATTTTCTAACCATCTTTGAACCATGGCACCCTATCTTTTCTGTGCCTTTCCAGTGCACTGGCTGCCTGCCATGCCTAGAAGACACTCCACTACACTTATAACTCTCAGACTGCCTACTTTCCTTCAAAACACAATTCAAATACCACCTTTAAAATTAAGTCTTTATTCTAGGGTCTTCCCCCCAAATTATCTCATATGTATTTTGTATGTGTTGATATACAATACACACACATAGACACACAGACACCGACAGACACACACCCTTCCCCTCTGTCTAGATTAGACATGTGGCTTTATTTAGAGTACTGGACTTGGAATTCAGGCAACTTAAGTTTGAATCTTGATTTAAACTCAACCAATTAAAGGAGGCTTTAAAAATTAGTCTGGAAGGGGCAGCTAGGTGGCGCAGTGGATAAAGCACTGGCCCTGGATTCAGGAGTACCTGGGTTCAAATTGGCCTCAGACACTTGACATTTATTAGCTGTGTGACCCTGGGCAAGTCACTTAACCCCAATTGCCTCAGGCAAAAAAAAAAAATTAGTCTGACTGGGGCAGCTAGGTGGCTCAGTGGATAGAGCACCAGCCCTGGATTCAGGATGGACCTGAGCTCAAATCCAGCCTTAGACACTTAACACTTACTAGCTGTGTGGCCCTGGGAAAGTCATTTAACCCTCATTGTCCTGCAAAAAACAAAAACAAAAACAAACAAATCCAGCCTCAGACACTAGACACTTACTAGCTGTGTGACCCTGAGCAAGTCACTTAACCTTCATTGCCCTGCAAAAAACAAACAAACAAAAAAATTGGTCTGACTGTTTCAATTTAGAGATAATAAGGCTGGATTGCAGAGAGGGTAAGTACCCTGCTCATGGTCACAGAAGCAGTCAAAGGTTTAATAGGGAATTACAATGGCATCAGCTATATCCTTATCAAAGCATGACTGATCTTGGTTCTGCTTGGTCAGGAAAGGTAAAGCACGTTTAAGACACTATCATATTTGCTAAAAATCATTTGCTAAAACACATTTTTATCAACATATTTCTTCTTCACCTACGCACATCATCTCCACTTTCCACTGTAGCCTCACCCCCTTTCCCAGAATGCCATTCCTTATAAAGAAGTTATGAGAAAATAATGGGATTTGGCAGATACCCAGGGGCCCCACCTGAAGTTTGACTTGGAATTGACTGAATTGGGTGAGAATGACTGAGAACCTACTTAAGATTGATTAAACTGAGACCATACCTGGCTGGCCCTGAGTGGGGTGTTGTTCTCAGAGGCTGTGGACTGAGGACTACAAGGTCAACACAAGACCACCCTCAACCAATCAGCTTGAAGGACTTCTGGGGAGGTAGACAGGAAATAGGAAGGGAGGCTGGCTCCCTAGCTCTGGCCTTTTTCGTTCTGGAACCTCGGGTTGATGGCTGAGAGAGGAGTCTGGTCTGAACACTAGGGAAGATAGGCTTCTTTTTCTGAACTTCACATGTTTTATCTTTACTAACCTATAATATATTTTAATAAATGCTTGTGGAAATTTATTTTGATTTGGGGACCCTACCTTTGGGCTGAGATTAGAAAGCCTTAGGCCCTCAGGGTGTCTTCTGTGTGGTAGGTGGTGGTGCTCCTCCCCCTCTGCTTCAGCTGAGCCAAAAAGCCCCATGGGCTGTACAAGACACCAGGTCAGACAGTTGGGAGGGGTCCCCAGCTCCCTCCACCCTGAGCGGATCTATCTGAGAGATCCCAGGATCGTCCAGGCCAGGTTCTAGCATAGCCTGTGTTGAGGTCCCAAGTGTGCAGCAGGGGGCACAGGCCCCTGGAGCCCTGGGTATGGTACGCATGAGACACTTGAGCGTCCCCGTCCCCGCAGCTGCAGCCCTGGCTGGCAGATTAGCTTGGGATCTGTGGGGGTGCAAAAAGCCCTGAGATCTGAGTGGACAAGAGGAAGATATATACAGGCCTGGGAGTTAGTAAGGGAGTCTGACAAGATTAGGAGAATAGGGAGGCTGAAGGACAGGACAGAGGGGCCAGCAGAAAAGAAAGATTAAGAGGGGGCTGACAAGATTAAGAGAGCAGAAAGGCTGGAGCACTAAGAGACAGGGGAAGGAGAAAAAGCTAAGAGCAAGAAGGGACAGAGGCCAAAGGACAAGATTAAGGAGGACTCCGGAGACTAGAAACAGCAAAGGGGCTGACGAGATGAATGGAACAGAGAAGGACACTGGAGCACTAGGAGAACGGAAGGAAAGGTTGGCGAGAGAGAAACATAGGGGTTCAGCGGTGACAGTAAGGAGAGGAAAGTTAGAAGCAGGGGGATAGACAAAGTGAAAGGGGCTCAGAGTTAGAATAAAGGACCTGAGTAGTGAAGGTGGAACATACCCTAAGGCAAGAGGCAGCCCTTATTGGATTAAAAAAGTTCCAGGGGCAGCTGGTGGAAGGAAGCACCAAAAGGCAGTCAGGTTGTACATTTTATTTCCCTGTATTTTAATGTTTAAGTAGTATCTCATTAATAAACTCTGCTGTTATTTAGTTATGCTGGCTTCTTAATCCTTTGCTTTGGGAGCAGTGTGGAGAAATTTTTCAACAGCCCATACTAAGTTAAAGCAGTCAGATAGCCAGTTAGTCAATAGTCCCCAGATTAGTCATCTTCAGATTAGGCCCCCCAAATTAGGCCAACTAGTCAAAAAAAAAATGTCTACATGCTTAATGATAAAAACTGGTGCTGACGTTTCTAGTTTATAAGTAAACTGTGGCTAGTTCTCCCCCCACACTTGGCGGGGAGAAACAGGGCGACCAACCACACATTCAATTTTAAACATTTGAGAAGAGAAAGAGAGGAAGAAAAGAAAACTTCCATACCAAAAAGAGCCTGAAGTCACTATGCAGTACTGCATATGTCCATAGACCCCCATTTCTACAAAAGAAAAGAAGTATCTTCTCATCCATTACTTAGGCCAAACTTATTTCCCAGATTTTAGTTTTGATTATTTAGTTGTTGTTCTTTATACTTACACTGTTATAGCTACTCTGGATATTCTCCTGGTCCTATTATTTGTTTGCTTCTCTGTATTCACTCTTATCTTCATCATTCCTTACAACATAGTCATATTCCATTATATTCACATATCAAAACGGATTTCACCATCCTTCCAATAATAGGCAACAGAGAGATCTCTCTCTCTCTGACCTATAAGACAAAGTAAGGGTGGAAACACAGCACAACAAAAGAAGCACCCAATGGCTCTGGAGCTAGGAGGCCCTGAGTTCACTCTACCTCGAAAACCATCCCTTACAAACAAAGAATTTTAAAAAAGAAAAAAGAAGGGGAAAAAAAGGAGAAAAAAGTATAGGTAGAGAAAGATCTTTTAAATACTATTATCGATACTATTAACAGTAACAGCAACAAATTCATTTTACAGATGAAGAAGCTGGGTCTCAAATAGTTCAATAGATTTCCCCAGTCATGTAAAATATCAGTCAGACTTTCAGGTATTCTGGCTATAAGGACTCATAGCTTGTTTCATACATTTTTTGGTTTACTTTTTTGGTATCCTTCATATAAATTAACACTGTGGATTGCTCCTTTCCGAGAAGGTACTTAAGTATGTCACTCCTGCCTTTGTATCTTTAGAAACACTAGAATCACATTCCTTCTTCCCTGGGGCTCAAATTTTACTAATTCCATAGAAAGCACAAAAAATATATCTATATATTTACAACAGGAAAAAACTTGCCACTATTATAACTGCCTTTTGCCAGGTAACCTTTTGAACCTTAACTGTAATTTGTGAAGTAATCTAAAAAACTATAAACTTCTTGCAAAAAACTTCTTATAGTAGTTTTACATTGTTTCCCTTCTCTTCTGTTTAAAATAAGAGGATGACATCAAGGAATCTAATCTGAAGACTTTTCAAGAAAAGTTCTTAAATTGTTTGTATCCTTTAAATATAGGTAATCCCATTACTGGGCACATACCTAGGGGAGTAAAGGTCAGAAAAAAAAAATCCAATATTGTATATACCAAAATATTAATACATTCCTTGTAGTAGCAAAAATCTAGGAAGTGCAATGGTTACTCATCAACTGGAAAATAGCTGGAAAAAAATAGGTTGTATGAAATGTAAGAAATAGGAAGATTTATGTGATATAATATAAAAGTAAAATAAGTAGAACAAAAGAGAATAATATTAATGACTATAGCCTTGGAAATGAAAAGATTACTAATAAAAAGGAACCTGAAAGCTTAAGTGATGGGAAAACCAAGGAAGACATAACTAATATAATTCCTCCCTTGTGGCATGAAAGTGGATTTCTACTAGAGAAAAATATTTTGTATATTATCAGACTTGTTGCACTGGATGTTTTTATTTAAATGCTTTTCACCATCACCACGAAGATTCAGTGGGGATTAACTAACAAAGACAAAAGAAAGTAATAAAATGTAATTAAAAATACAATGAAGGTTTTAAGACTAAATGAGCTTTAAGATAATTTCTAGCTCTTCATTTATGAATTATGAACAGGGTAGTTCAGCATGGTAGTTATATTTTCTGTATTTGCAAGAGTATGTAGAATATATTCTTTCTTCTGGCAAATAGTGAGCCATTCTATTTCAAAAGTCATGTATAACTCTATATGTTACCACAGTGACTAGATACCTGAGAAGAACACATACTTTTTCATTTGATTGTGGAAATAAACTTAATTTTACTATTATTAGAATCTGTGAATATAGAGCTCATTTTCACTAATACAATATTCAATTAAATGAGATGGGGGAAATGCAAAGAACAAGTTATATATTTCATAGAAACCATCCCAACAAAATATTCTGCACCACAATAAATATCTGACATGAACAAAGATATTCAGCATGTGTTGCTTGTAAAGCAAAGAATATACATATATGCATATGAAGGAATTGAACTTTAACAGAGGTTTATTCCTGAACTGTCATATGCACTGTCTAAAAAACTGATGAACAAAAGCATTTAGTGAAGAATGCATTTAGTAGATTAGAAAAGAAACACAAATTGCTATTCCTTTTCTCATCTTTTTTCAAGTTGAAAGATTAGTTGCCACTTCATTGACTATAATCTGAGCTTTGAAACAAACGAGAGATATAATCCCATTTTTCTCTCTTTTTTAGGTGGGAAATGGAATGAGGCTTACTATTTGTAATACCTGAGTCCCAAGGTTTTCTTCCACCATCACCTTTTAAAAATAAAAGCCCATTACAAAAAAAAAAAAAAGCCCATGCTTAGGGAACAGCACTTTCCTAATTAAAAGACCCTTCTCAGGAGGTATGTACAACTTAGGTCTAGTAACTTTATTGTTCAATGTAATTGCACTGGCAAAGAAGTAATGCCATTACTGCTCTAGTTTTACTTTACCAAAGATGAGAAAATTTTTTAAAAAATGGAACCATGTCCCAAATGAGAGGTGATTAGTGAACATGTAGAAAAGAGTGATCAGAAAGAGCCAGCATAACTTCATCAAAGAGGTCATGCTAGACTAACCTCACTTCCTTTTTTTGACAAGGTCATAAAACTAGCATGTCAGAGAATGATGTAAATGCAATTTACCTGGATTTTAATTTGCTAATTTTGATCAATTCTTTCATACTTTTCTTGTGGAAAACATAGCAAGATATGAGTAAAATGATCACACAGTTAGATAGATATGAAACCAAGTAAATAATGTGCTTAATGGTTTGATGTCAATTTGCAAGCAAGGTTCCAAGAGGGTGTCCCAGGGCTCCATGTTTGTCTTGGCTCTATTTAACATTTTTATCAGAGAGAAATGAGAGAAAAGAGAAAGCAAAAAGGAAAAAAAGGGGAGAGAGAGAGAGAGAGTGAAAGAAGGGAAGAAAAGGAGGTAGAAAAGAAAGAGGGAGATAGGAAGAAAAGGAGGGAGCAAGAGAAAAAGGGAGGAAGGAAGGAAGGAAAGATTTATTAAGTATCTACTACTTAGTGCCAAGCACAATACGAAGTGCTTTATGAATATCTCCTTTGATTCTCACAACTACACTGAAAGGTAGGTATATATTTAGTCCCATTATATAGCTGCGGAAACTGAAGCAGAGTGGTTAAATGACTTACACAGAATCACATACTATTAAGAGTCTGAGGTTAGATGGTGATGATAATAGCTAACATTTATATGATACTTAGTATGTGCCAAGAACTGTGCTAAGTGTATTGCAAATATTATCTCATTTGATCCTCACAATAACCTTGGGAGATAGGCGTCATTATTATCCTCATTTGACATATGAGGAAACTGAGGCAAACAGAAGTCAACTGATTTGCCCAGGGTCACACAGGTACTAAGTGCAATGGCAAAATCTGAATTCAGGCATTCTTGACTCCAGGCCCAGTGCTGGATCCATTGCACCACCTAACTGCCTCAAAGCACATGATTATCAAATCTGCAAATGAGGCAAAGTTTGGAGGAGTAGTTAACACACTAGATTAACAGTCAAGATTTGAAAAGGTCTTTGAAGGCAAGATAACTGGAATGAAAATAATAAATGTAAAGTTTCACATGGGTTCAAAAAACCAACTTTATAAGTACAAGACAGACAACAGCTAATGCTTTTAGGAAAACAGTAATGGTCTTACTATCCTCTGTCTTGGTCCTACCACATATGGAAGTACTACATTCAGTGATCAGAGTCAAATTTCTGGAAGGATATTGATAAGGTGGAAGAGAGCATATGGACAATAGAAACCAAAATGCTGGAAGACTTTATTCTGCCTTATGAGAATCAGTGAAGTGTCCAGGATATTCAGCCAGGAGAAGAGAAGACCTGAGGACATATGGGAGCTATCATCAAGTACTTGAGGGAGTGTCACCTCAAAGAGGAATTAAAACCATAGGACATTTGCCCCATTATATGCCAATAAATTTGACAATCTAAATGAAATGAATGAATATCTATAAAAATATAAATTACCCAGATTAACAGAAGAAATAAAATACTTAACACAGTTTTAGAAAAATAAATTGAACAAGCCATCAATGAACTTCCTAAGAAAAAACCCCCAGGACCAGATGAATTCAGAAGCGAATTCTACCAAACATTTAAAGAACAATGAATCCCGATACTATATAAATTATATGAAAAAATAAGTGAAGGAGTCCTACCAAATTCCTTTTGAGATAAATGTGGTGCAGAAACCCAAATCAGGAAGAGCCAAAACAGAGAAAGAAAATTATAGACCAATCTCACTAATGTATATTGATGCAAAAATTTTAAATAAAATATTAGCGAGAAGATTATAGTAATGCATCACAAGAATCATGAACTATGACCAGGTGGGATTTATACCAGGAATGCAGGGCTGGTTCAATATTAGGAAAACTATCAGCATAACTGACTATATCAATAACAAATGAACAGAAATCATATGATTATTTCAATAGACACAGAAAAGGCCTTTGACAAAATACAGCCCCAATTCCTGTTAAAAACACTAGAGAGGAGGGGGCAACTTAATGGCACAGTGGTTAAAGCACCAACCCTGGATTCAGGAGTACCTGAGTTCAAATCCGGCCTCAGACCCTTGACACTTACTGGCTGTGTGACCCTGGGCAAATCACCTAACCCCAATTGCCTCAGCAAAAAAACCAAAACAAAACCCCAAACAAAACACTAGACAGCACAGGACTAAAAGGAGTTTACCTTAAAATGATAAGTATTATTTATCTAAAACCATCAGCAACCATTAAATGTAATGGGGATAAGCTAGAAAGCTTTTCCAGTACAATCACGGATGAAGCAAGGATGCCCATTATCAACTCTATTATTTAATATTATACTAGAAATGTTAGCTATAGCAATAAAAGAAGAAAAAAGAAATTAAAGGAATTAGAATAAGTAATGAGGAAACAAAACAATCACTTTTTGCGGATGATATTAATACTTAGAAAATCCTGGAGAATCGACTAAAAACTACTTGAAATAATTAACAACTTTAGCAAAGTTGCAGGGTATAAAATCAAGCCAAATAAATCATCAGCATTTCTATATATGGACCAACAAAATGCAGCAGCAAGAGATAGAAAGAAAAATTACATTTAAAGCAACAGTAGATAATATAAAATACTTGGGAGTCTCCTTGCCAAGACAAACCCAGGAACTCTATCAACACAATTACCAAACACTTTTCACACAAATCAAATCAGATCTAAATAATTGGAAAGATATCAATTGCTCATGGATAGGCAGAGCTAATATAGTAAAAATGACAATTCTACCTAAATTAATTTACTTATTCAGTGCCATACCAATCAGACTACCTAAAAATTATTTTATAGAGCTAGAAAAAAATAATAACAAAATTCACCTGGAAAAACAAAAGGTCAAGAATATCAAGGGAAATAATGAAGAAAAAAATGCACAGGAAGGTGGGTCAGCTGTACCAAATCTGGAGCTTTACTATAAAGCGGCAGTCATCAAAACTATCTGGTGCTGGCTAAGAAATAGAGTGGAGGATCAATGGAATAGATTAGGCACAGGAAACACAGTAATAAATGACATTAGTAATGTAGTGTTTGGGTTCTAGCTTCTGGGATAGGAACTCAGTATTTGACAAAAACTCCTGGGAAAACTGGAAGACAGTATGGCAGAAATTAGGCATAGACCAACATCTGACACCTTATACTAAAATAAGGTCAAAATGGGAACATGATTTAGACATAAGAGGTAATATCATAGGTAAATTAGGAGAAGGAATAGTCTACGTTTCAGATCTTTGGAAAGGAGAGCAGTCTGTGACCAAACAAGAGATAAAGAATATTATGAAATCAAAATGGATGATTTTGATTACATTAAATTAAAAAGGTTTTGTATAAACAGAAGCAATGCAGCCAAAATTAGAAGGGATGCAGAAAGCTGGGAAACAATTTTTATGGCCAGTACTTCTGATAAAGGTCTCATTTCTAAAATATATAGGGAACTAAATCAAATTTATATGAACCCATTCATTCCCCAATTGAGAAATGGTCAAAGGATATGAACAGGCAGTTTTCTGATGAAGAAATCAAAGCTATCTATTGCTATATGAAAAAATGCTCTAAATCACTATTCATTAGAGAGATGCAAATTAAAACAACTCTGAGGTACCACCTGACACCTGTCAGATTGGCTAATATGACAAAAAAGGAAAATAATAAATGTTGGAGAAGCTGTGGAAAAACTGGAACACTAACGCATTGTTGGTGGAGCTGTGAAGTGATCCAACCATTCTGGAGAGCAATTTGGAATTATGTCCAAAGGGCTATAAAGCTGTGCATACCCTTTGACCCAGCAATACCACTTTTGGGTCTTTTCCCCAAAGAGATCATAAAAAAGGGAAAAGGACCCACATGTTAAGAAATATTTATAGCTGCTCTTTTTGCGGTGGCAAGGAATTAGAAATTGAGGGGTTGCCCATCATTTGGGGAATGGCTGAACAAGTTGTGGTATATGAATGTAATGGAATTCTATTGTGCTGCAAGAAACGATGAGCAGGAGAAGTTCAGAGAAACCTGGAAGGACTTGCATGAACTGATGATGAGTGAGATGAGCAGAACCAGAAGAACATTATACACAGTATCATCAACATTGTGTGTTGATCAACTGTGATGGACTGGATTCTTCTCACCAATACAATGGTACAAGAGAATTCAAGGGGACTCATGATGGAAAAGGCTCTCCAAATCCAGAAAAGAAAAAAAGAACTATGGAATATGGATGCTGATTGAACCATACTATTTTTTGTTTTTGGTGCTGTTGTTTTTCTATTTTGAGGTTTTTCCTTATTGTTCTGATTCTTCTCTTATAGCATGACTGATGCAGAAATGTTTAATGTTGTTATATATGTGTATATATGTGTGTGTGTGTGTGTGTGTGTGTGTGTGTGTGTGTAACCTATATCAGATTGCCTGCTGTCTGGGGGATGGGGGGAGGGAGGGGAGAGAGGGAGAAAAAGTTGAAATTGGAAATCTTATGTAAACAAATGCTGAAAGCTATCTCTACATGTAACTGGAAAATAATAAAATAAAATAAAATTTTTTAAAACACAGCAGCAAGAGATAGAAAGAGAAATTCCATTTAAAATAACTGAGGGGGTGGCTAGGTGGCACAGTGGATAGAACACCAGCCCTGGATTCAGGAGAACCTGAGTTGAAATCTGGCCTCAGACACTTGACACTTACTAGCTGTGTGACCCTGGGCAAGTCATTAACCCTCAATGCCCCACCAAAAAAAAAAAAAGTACAACAACTGTAGCCAATGTAAAATACTTGGGAGTCTACCTGCCAAGACAAACCCAGGAACCTTATGACCAGTACTACAAAACACTTTTCATACAAATAAAGACAGATCTACATAACTGGAAAAATATTAATTCTTGGCTGAGCGAATATAATAAAACTGACAATCCTACCTAAGTTAATTTATTTAGTGTTATATCAATCAAACTATCAAAAAATATTTTATACATCTAGAAAAAATAACAAAGTTTATGTGGAAAAACAAAAGTTCAAACATATCACAGAAATTAATGAACACCATAGGGCAGAATTTAGAATACTGAGTTCAAAGTACAAGAAAAAGGAAATTGAAGTGTGATATAAAGAAATAACTAACAAAGAGAACTCTAGTAAGATGAAACAGGATGTTTTGGAGAGGCAATGAGTTCATCAAGTAAAGGGATAACCATTACTTGGATATCCTATAAACAGAGATTCTTTCAGACAATGGCCAGTGGGGTCCCTTTCATATGTGAATTTCTATGCCTTTGTTACATAATTCTTTATGTAATCATGCTAGTATCTTAAAAGTTGTCAGGAATCCGAATTTGTTTTCAATCACTGGTTGGTTTAGTTTAAAAAAAAAAAGAAAGAACAGGTGGTCCTTTATAGGCAATTTTCTAGAGTAGAATACATTTTTATACTCATACTTTGACTGAAGTACAGAAAGCCAATAAGAACATGCTGCGTTGCTGTTTATTGATTTGACAAAGGCATTTAACTAAACAGAATAAAATGCAACAAAGAAGATGTCCTCAAACAATGTATCTTGTACATACACTGAAATTTCACACAACTCCATGGGAGACATAAGTACGGAGATAGTCTTAATGAATAAAAAAAATCCACTAAATATGGAAATCAACTGAAATATTTTTAAAAGGAGGTATATTTACCAAAAATGTTCAAGTTAGCATCATGACATGTGCAAAGTAAGATAGAAACAAAAAATGATAAGACTCTGCAAATGCTCCTAATTTGGAAAAGACATTCTAATAACTGAGCCTCATATACTAGTCTTCTATGTGAAAGCATTTTAAGTAACAACTATTAACACTAAAAAAGAAAATATGAAAAACACAAATAGCTCAGGTTATGTTATTCAACTAGGGCTACCTAGCTGGTGTAGTGGATAAAATGCCAAGTCTGGTGTCAGAAGACCGAGTTCAAATCCCACCTCAACACTTACTAGCTGGTGACTCTGAGCAAGTAACTTAAACCCTGTTTGCCTCAGTTGTTCATCTGTAAATGAGCTGAATAAAATGACAAACATTCCAGTATCTTTGCCAAGAAAATGCCAAGGGTCCACAAATGATCAGACAAAAACTGAAATGACTATAAACAATATGCACCATTCCAATAGTCAGTCTGTCAAACTAGTTCATCAAATACTATTACTCTGTTTTGTTCTGTTGGGTTTTTTTGCAGGGCATGAGGGTTAAGTGACTTGCCAGGGTCACACAGCTAGTAAGTGTCAAGTGTCTGGGGCTGGATTTAAACTCAGGTCCTCCTGAATCCAGGGCTGGTGTTTTATCCACTGCGCCACCTAGCTGCTCCAAATACTATTATTCTGTAAGAAATGATAAAGGGGGCAGCTAGATGGCGCAGGTGGATAGAGCACCGGCCCTGGAGTCAGGAGTACCTGAGTTCAAGATCCAGCCTCAGACACTTAACACTTACTAGTCTGTGTGACCCTGGGCAGTCACATTAACCCCAATTGCCTCACTAAAAAAAAAAAAGAAAAAAGAAAAAAGAAAAAAAAGAAATGATAAAGGGATAGTTTCAGAAAAACATGGAAGATTTATATGAACTGTTTGCAAAGTGAAATGAGAATAATGTACACAGTAAAAGCAATATTGTAAAGCTAAAATCAACTGTGAAAGTTCTTAGTTACAACGTTCAATAACAAATGATCTACCACAACTCCAAAGGACTCATGTGAGCCATCTCCAGAAAGAAAACTGACAGACTCAGAGTGCAGTTAATAGCATTCTTCTTCATTCTTTATTTTTCTTGGTTATTTTTCCTAAAATATGCCCACTTGCATAAATGTTTTATATGACTTCATATGTACAAGGCATATCATATTTCTTGCCTTTTTCATAGCTAGGAGAGAAAATGGAGGGACAGAGAATTTGGAAAATAAAATAAAAATTTTAAATTAAATTAATAATAAAGTCTATCAACATGTATATTTACTTTAAGGTAAGAATACGATAAACACAATTAATTGGGTAATGAAATCAGGATAAAATACATTTAGTAAATTATGCAGTTCTTTTGATGATCCAAAGTGACCATCACGGCATAAATATTAAAAGCAACATGATTATACAAGGTAAACAGCACAGCTGTGGAATCAGAGGACTTGAATTTAAATACTGCCCCCTGATACTTACTTTCTATGTGATCATGGCAGATCACTTCTATTACTAGGATCTTAGTTTACTCATCTATAAATGAAAGGGGTGGACTGGATGCTCTTTGAGGTAACTTCAAGCTCTATATCTATCATCTTTAACCAATATAATCTTTCGGTGATGCTACATTAATTCCAGAATATAAGAATTCTAACAAAAGTCAAAAATTATAATTACATTGTAAAGACACAGGCTGCAGCATGCAAACAATAACTTGTACAAAGAGAAACTACATAAACCTTTATCAAGAATGTAATTGACATGGAGCAGCTAGGTGGTACAGTGGATAGAGCACCAGCACTGGATTCAGGAGGACCTGAGTTCAAATCCAGCCTCAGACCCTTGACACTTACTAGCTGTGTGACCTGGGCAAGTCACTTAACCCTCGTTGCCGTTGCCCCCCCCCCCCAAGAATGTATTTGACCAAGGATATAAACAAGCAGTTTTCAGAGGAAAAAAATTAAGCTCTCTTTAGCCACATGAAAAAAATGTTCTAAATCACTATTGATCAGAGAAATGCAAATTAAAACAACTCTAGGTACCACCTCAGACCTATAAGATTGGCTAATATGACAAAAAAAGGAAAATGATAAATGTTGGAGATGTGGAAAAATTGGAACACTAATGCATTGATGATGGAGTTGTGAACTGATCCAACAATTCTGGAGAACAATTTGCAACCATGCCTAAAGGGCTATAAAACTGTAAATACCATCTGACCCAGCAACACCCACTACTAGGTCTATATCCCAAAGAGATTATAAAAAAGGGAAAAGGACCCACATGTACAAAAATATCTATAGCAACTCTCTTTTCGGTGGCAAAAAATTATAAATTATGGGGATGGCCATCAATTGAGGAATGGCTGAACAAGTTGTGGTAAATGAATGTAATGGAATACTACTGTACTATAAGAAATGATGAGGAGGTAAATTTCAGAAAAACCTGGAAAGATATGAACTGATGTTGAGAGAAGCAAGCAGAACCAGGAGAACAATGTACACAATAACAGCAACACTGTGTGATGATCAACTATGATAGACAATAATAATCAGCAATACAATGATCCAAGATAATTGCAAAGGACTCATGATAGAAAATGCTTTCCAAATCCAGAAAAGAACTGTGGAATTTGAATGCAAAATGAACCATACTATTTCCCCATTTCTTGAGGTTTTTCACTTTTGTTCTGATTCTTCTTTAACAACATTAGTAATGTGGAAATAAGTTTAACATGATTGTACATATATAACCTACACTGGATTGGTTGCTATCTTGTGGAGGGAGGAGGGAACAGAGGAAGGAAATAAAATCCAGGACTCAAAATCTTATAAAAACAAATGTTGAAAACTATCTTTACATGTAACTGGAAAAAAATAAAATACTATTAAGATTTAAAAAAAAAAAAATAAAAAGAAGAAGGGGCAGCTAGGTGGCACAGTGAATAGAGCACCCTAGATTCAGGAGGACCTGAATTCAAATTCAGTCTCAAACACTTGACACTTACTAGTTGTGTGACCCTGGGCAAGTCACTTAACTCCAATTGCCTCCCCCCACGAATGATTATTTGACCAAAAAAAGGACTATTCATGCAGTGAGAATTAAATCATATGAGAAGACATATATAAAACACTTTTCAACCTTTAAATTATTATATAAACACTATCTTGTTATCATAATCAGTATTACTAATGAGAAATAACGGGTGGACAGGCTCAGTGGTACACTGATTTTTTTTTTTTTTAGTGAGCCAATTGGGGTTAAGTGACTTGCCCAGGGTCACACAGCTAGTAAGTGTTAAGTGTCTGAGGCCGGATTTGAACTCAGGTACTCCTGACTCCAGGGCCAGTGCTCTATCCACTGAGCCACCTAGCTGCCCCAGTACACTGATATTTAAGAGGAAAGCCTCCTATCCATTAAATTAGTCCTTTATGGAGGATTTATAGGAAAACATTGTTAAAAATTAGATGGGATGACACCTTGTAAAGAGATGGGCAATGCGGAGTTACAAAAGGACTAAACATGGCAATGAAATCATGACTCCATCAAAATATCCAATTAAGAATAAGTTGGTGCATATTATTTGTACACATGTAACCCTGTCAGGGTAAATTTATTGTTAGATTAACAAAATTTTAACTCTCATCTTATTTTCTTTTAGGTCACTTTATGTTCACCAAATCAGAATAATCTCACTCTAAAATTTAGCAATTGGCACATATTGTCCACCACTATACAATTTCAACAAGGAGCAAACAAAATGATACTGTTAGCAAATACCATCTCTTCACATTTTATTTTTTCTTTCTAAGCTTCCAAGCAAATAATAAGTAAGAGATTTTCTAAGACTCGATGAAGAATTCTGAATAGTTACTTTCTTTCTGCAGAGAAAAGTGGATGCTACAACCACCTGGGTTTTTTGCTAATTTACATTTTTTTGCTAATTTAATTTTAATATATGAATACTGTTTAGACCACTAGAGGCAGCTGGTGGTGAACTGGAAAGAGCACTGAGTTGGGAGTCAGGAAGATCTAAGTTCAAATCTAGCCTCAGGAACTTAACTAGCCATATGACTCTGGGAAAGCCTCTCTGTGCCTCAGTTTCCTAAACTGTAAAATGGAGATAAACTTTGCAAAGGGCTTATCCGTACCCCCCACCCCCATCCCCACCATTTAGAGAAATAAGTGTTTTAGGTCATTTCAAACCCAGTATCAAGAACTACCTCATGGAATTTATTTTATGAAATAAAAAAACATATGAATAACAAAGAAGAAATGCTTACTTGAGCAGTGTCAGGCTCATCTTTAATTTTGTCTAGAAGTCCTGGCTGTGGGGCCATTGCTTTGTCATACTCATCATCCAAAGGTTCTTCTTTAATTCTAATATTTGGTGCAAAGGAATTCCCCAGTTCTGAACCAACAGATTCTTTACTGGGGAATGGATAGCTTGATTCCTAAAATATAATGTAAAACATTAATAAATATTTACATTTAAATATTGTTTTTCTAATTTTCTCACCCATAGCAAAACTCAATAGGAATAAAGAACTCTATGGCTATTTAAGAAACTCCTTGGGGGCAGCTAGGTGGCGCAGTGGATAGAGCACTGGCCCTGGAGTCAGGAGTACCTGAGTTCAAATCCGCCCTCAGACACTTAACACTTACTAGCTGTGTGACCCTGGGCAAGTCACTTAACCCCAATTGCCTCACTTAAAAAAAAAAAAAAGAAAAAGAAACTCCTTGGCTTTAGAGTAACAATTCCATGTAATTCCAAATACAAATAAAATAAAAATAAAGCAGCTGTGAGCACAGGTTTCTTAGAACCTCTCTCAAGATATTTTTAGCCAAAAAATAGACAAACAAATAAAAGAATTCAGCACTTGACCTGACAGGCTAAATCAATTATTTTGTTAGGAAGATGTGAATACAGCAACCTTTTGACAAGAGTTATGTCACATTGATAGCTCTCTGTATACACATTGAAAACTTACCCTGAAGTTTGTTTCTGGGGTTTGTGGTAATTGGGTATGTAATGTTTCCTCAACTTGATTAGCTACTGGAAAAAACAAATGTGTACATAAATATAATTCTTGTATGAAGCGATTTGGAAGGGTAACAATTATTCATTAGCTCCCCTTTTTAACAAGATATTCAAGCTGAAGCAGATCTCCAAAAAGCCCAAAGGTAAGTTGATTCAAGGCCCTTTACAAGCTGGTGCCTTTCAAACATCTCCCATTACTTCCCCCAATACCAACCCTCCACTCCAGTCTAGAGTGCTGCTTTTGAATCAACCATTTACCCCATGCACCAGAACATTTTTATACCTATTTAAACCATTTCAGTTTTTGAAGAGGAAATCCTACTACTGATACTTTAAACTGTTATTTAATTGTGAATGATTAATCTTTGTATCTTATCTTTCCTATTTACTAGATAAGACTGTCTTTGTATCTCCTAAAACACATAGCAAATTCCCTTATATATAAGTTCTCAATACTTGTTTACTATAGGGGCAGCTAGGTGGCGCAATGGATAGAGCACCGGCCCTGGAGTCAGGAGGACCTGAGTTCAAATTCAGTCTTAGACACTTAACACTTACTAGCTGTGTGACCCTAGGCAAGTCACTTAACCCCAACTGCCTAAAAAATAATAATAACAATAATTGTTTACTATATTTTCCCATTTCTTCAGTTCCTTCAGACCTCAGACTGTTTCACTAAATATTTCTTTCTTTGTATTTCCAGTGCAAATTACAGTGCCTGAAAAATATCAGGCACTTTTAATAAATGTTAACTAAGTCTATTCGATTTACTCTAGTAAGATTCTGCCTTAGTAATGTCACACTATTATACCCTAAAACAAAAGTACTGGGAATTTTCCTTCTCTTTCAATGTATTTTAATTTCTTACAGAATTTCATTTTCCTCACTTTTCCTTCCAAGAGGCACAGCACCTCCTCCCATGAAAACCTTGTTTATTCAGACCACTAATCCTGAATGTGGTAATTCCAACATGAAAAATAAAACCCTAAAGAATTTAACAAAATATATGCATGTGAAGAATACTTATTCCTCCCTCCCCCCTCCCAGCTTAATAATTACACCTGATGCATATTTATTCATTAAGGTACTTCTGGTAAGAGTTCCACTTAACACACTTTGCAAACAATTCTTTTATATGTATTTAAAATAATAAGCGTATACCATAAAATATGAACTCAGACTTTTTACTTCTAGTTCATCTGAATTAATGAGATCTAACTGTACTTCTCCATACCAGCTATCAGCTGCATAACCAACCAAAACCTCACTCATTTTTGTCTTGTCTCTTTTAGAAGACAAGCTTTTTGAAGCCCAGAATCACATTTTTCCAATGTGTCCAAATATAGCACCCAAAATACTACGTATGCCTTATAGATGTTATTAAATACAGATCATCCTCAGACCTTTCATATTCCTGGATGCTGCTCCACAGATGCTATCCAGTTTCAATAATTTCCTGGATATCAAAGTCCTGTTAAAATATCATTACTAGAGATGAATATTGGAAAAAGATGTAATGTGGTTAAATAAGAAGCCTATCAAAGAACATTTCTTTCAATAAGATGAAACTGATCTTAATCAGCTTAAGACTTAAGGTATTAACAGATCATTAATCAACATATTTGTAATTTTATAATGATCAATACTCATTTTTGAGTTTCAAAATGATTGTGCTTATACTATTCCATAAAAATATAATAATAGTTCTTGCTAAGAAATATCACTGTGGAATTCACAAATACAAAAAATTTTTAGCAAATTATCTCTTACTAATGGGCTTAAAGTAATAAAATAGGAACAACAGAAAAAGCATTGCTTAGGCAAGGTCAATTTTGGATTTGACTCCTGATTCTAATCTTTATTAGTCATATGACCCTGGGCAGTCATGTAGTAATATAATATACTCACTTTCTTCACTTGTAAAATGGTGGTAATATCTACACTACCCAACTCTTAGACTTATGAAAAAAGTACATTGTAAAACCAAAAAGTACTATATAGATGTGAATCATTTTTCTTTCAACTAAAGAGTTCCAAATTTAAAGGAACAGATAATGATAATAACTGACAATGTAGATCAAAATAAAATTCTAATTAAAAATTTTGGTAAGACCTTATTCATTATCTCATCTTTTAGTTATAACATAAATATAACTTATTTTAGGTCTTCTTTTCATTTTTTCCCCAATAGTGATAACCACGAATTAATTTATTAAATATTTGTTCATGTCTATACACAATTGACAAATGATCAACTTGAAAATGTATCTGGCCACTAAATATTAATGCATGGGACATCCTTAAATAGAAGAAAAAATTTTTTGGAGTTTTATAAAAATGAAGTTCAACAAAACTTCATGTTTTAATGGCCAAACAAAATGCAACAAACTTGTGGTTTTCTGCCTTTCCATACAAAACTGGAGCAGAGGGAAAAAGAAATAGTGATTAACAGTATTTTTCAATAAAGACTACACAGAACATAATCTACACAGGAAGAACAAGGATAAAACAAAAACAGCATGCTTTCACAAAATTCAACTGGTCATTTCAACCTTAACTTAAAAGCATGTGAGTGCTTAAGAAAAATGACTGGGTAAACTATAAACAAATTTCCATAGCCTGAACTGGGCAATCTTTTTATTCCTCTCTTATTGAGTCTTCCATTTCCCAAAGCTGTAGTTTCACACCTTTTCTTAAGATTCCTGGCTGGTCCACATTCCTCAGCCTCCTTCACTCTCAATTGACCTATCTAGAACGTAAAAATGAAAGAAAGAAAGAGGGGGTAGGGGAGGACGAAGAGAGGAAGGGAGAAAGAGGGAAGGAGGGAAGCAGCAGCGTGGCCCAAAGATCTCTCACAAGTATCTTCACCATTTCCTTCTCTCCTACCATTTCCTTCCTCTTTACCTTACAAGCTTGCTCAAGTCCAAGATAAACTCTTCCCTTCATTCTGCTGGTCCTTTTACATTATTGTCTTCTTTCTTTTCTTCTGCTGTCCATCTACTTGGAATATTCTATACTCATCATCTCCACCTGCTCACTGGCCATTCACTCTTCAGATTTTCACAGTGGCTACCATCCAATTAACTATTCTCTCTTCAAGGTCATTGACCTTTAAAGTGGGAAAGGACCTAAGGTGAGGAAACTGAAGCCCAGAATGGTTGACTTTCTCAAAAGTCTTCTGAGCCCCAATCCAGTACCTTTCCATTGCACCATGTTACCTCTCAAATCCAAGAGCCACTTTTTTTTTCCAGTCTCCATTCTCCTTGACTTCTGGCAGGGTTCTTCATGTTCTAGTCTCTCATGGCTTTTGTGACCCTGCACTCTTAGAGTTGTCCTCCTACCTCTCTGAACAATTCTTCTATATCCTTTACCTGCTCCCCATCCTTCTCTCTCTCTTTTTTTTTTTAAGCAATGGGGGTTAAGTGACTTGCCCACAGTCACACAGCTAGTAAGTGTCAAGTGTCTGAGGCCAGATTTGAACTCAGGTACTCCTGAATCCAGGGCCAGTGCTTTAACAACTGTGCCATCTAGCTGCCCCCCATCCTTCTCTTGCTATAATGTGAATGTGCCATCCCACCCTACCCCCACCCCCAAGTTTTGCCCTTAGCCTACTTCTCTACTTCTCTTCCACTCTCTCCCAGGCTATCTCATTCACTCCCATGAGTTCAACTGTCATCTATACAGAGATTACCTACAAATCCAAACCCTCTAACCATAAGTCCTGTCCTGTGAATCCATATTTGTGCCAGTTATCGTCACCTGAATGACTCAACACCTCAAACTCATCATGTTCAAAACTGAATTCATCACTTTTTCTCAAAAAGTTGGTCTTCCCAACTTTCCAATTTCTATCCATAGCAATACCATCTTCTCAGTCATTCAGGCATCCATCATCTATGACTCCTTAATCCCTCCATTGCTAGCTGCCACACACATCCTGTGGATTTTACTTCACAGATACATATTAAAACTATCCCCCAGGCTCCTTTGGACTCAGTAAAATTCATACGTACAGTCTTCCTCTCTCTAGGCCAAGAGGTTCTTAACCTGGAGTCCACAGACCCCAAAGTGGGGTCTTTGGATGAATTTCAGGGGATCCATGAACTTGAACAGGAAAAATATTGTGTTTTTCAAGAAAATTAGATTCCAGGGCAGCTAGGTGACACAGTGGATAAAGCAATGGCCTTGGATTCGGGAGGACCTGAGTTCAAATCCAGCTTCAGACACTTGACACTAGCTGTGTGACTCTGGGCAAGTAACTTAACCCTCACTGCCCCGCAAAAAAAAAAAAAAAAAAAAAAAAAAAGGAAAATTAGATTCCTTTGTAATCCTATATATTTTATCTTATACATTTAAAAACATTACTCTGAAAGAGAAAGCCAAAGAGGTCCATGACACACAAAAAAAGGATTAAGAAACAGTGCTTTAGGAACAGATAGATGGTCCAATAGTTAGAACACAGACCCTAGAATCAGGAGGACCTAAGTTCAAATCTGGCCTCTGACCCTGAGAAAGT
Organism: Dromiciops gliroides; assembly: GCF_019393635.1. Classification (NCBI taxonomy): domain Eukaryota; kingdom Metazoa; phylum Chordata; class Mammalia; order Microbiotheria; family Microbiotheriidae; genus Dromiciops; species Dromiciops gliroides. The sequence continues at coordinate 588,815,338 of NC_057863.1, read as the reverse complement.
CACTTAAACATGATTACCTACCCCACAAAAAAAGAGGGGAAAAAAAAAAAGAAATGGGGCTCTAGCTCCCTCTAATCTACCCTTATACTAGTTCCCTGGTAATCTCCCAAAAAAACTTGAGTCATTTCCCTCTCAAATGATCCCTTAACAGTACTGCACAGATAATGTCCCTAACATACTACTTTGATAATATTATTACTCCAATTAAAAACCGTCAATGCTTCTCCAGATAAAATGGAGTAACAAAAACAGTATCAATTGTTTTTTCCTAACATTCAAGGCAGGTCTGCAATCTGGCTCTCATATATGTTTACAACCTTATCTCCACATATAGAGCCCTACTCACCTGTGCCCTCTCCTGACCCCATTCTCATCCCAGCTTTTCCAGTTGTGTTTTTGTACCTTATCTCATGGTGTCTATAAAATGGACTTCACTCACCTTCACCTCATGAAATTCTTCCCTTTTTTTCAAGGCATATTGAGACAACTGAAGTATTCCATAACCTATCCTCCTACCAAATGAAATTCATTGCTTTCTTTCTCAAAATTCTTGGTACAATCTGTCTCAACTTTCCCCTTTGAATTTAATCACATTCTAACATTTATCTGTCTTATTTCATTAGACCTAAGCTCCTTGGGTATCAAAAGGTTATGGCTTGTTTCCACTGTGTATCTCCAATGCATAGAACAGTTCCTCAAACATAGGTCCACAGGAAGCAGCTACTGAATTAACTAAAATAATGATTTGAACCGACATTTCATCTAGTTCTTGTTTTCTCTGCCCTGTAGTTTTATTCCAACATATTACACTATTACCTGCTTTATCAAAAAAACTGCTTTTCAACCTGGAATCCACCTCTTTATGGGGTTTATCCAACCGCTTTTCACGTTCTTGGTAAGGTATGTCTCTATTTTTCTCCTTTCCAGAAAATGTCTCTTTGTTGTTTTCTCTTGCTAGACTAAACTCTTTCCGAATGGATTTAAATACAGAACCCTGATCAAACTGTTTAGGAAAGTCCTTTTTAACTTTATTTTGAATATGTATTTCTTTTTCACTGTCTGACTCATGCTGTGTTACTCTTCGATCTACTTCCAAACTATCAGTAGCATGAATTGGAGATGTGAGATTGTCCTTTGTACTAAAATCTTGTTCATCCTCATTGTCACTAGCAACAACTGGAATCCCTGCAAGATCCCCAGAGTTCAAAAAATAATCATCTTCATCGAGCAATGAATTTTCAGATCCTGTTTGATTCGGCATTCCATAAGACATGCTTTCAAGAGTAGGAGTTAAGTTGTGGTCCATGTCTTCAGACATTTCTGTATCCATGATAACGCCACCTTAAAAAGTAAAAAATTGCTTAGACAAATTTTGTAATACTAAAGTAGACATCAATTTTAAGATTTTATTGATATTCAGTCAAAGTATTACTGCATCTAACAATAGATTCACCAAACTACGCTTTAAAATTGAAAGCATTTAATATTACCTCGTCTAAGTCTTATAACAACTTTTCAAGATAGGTATGGTACATATTAATATGTAATTTGACAGTTGAAAAAACCTTAACAGAGAGTCTGACTTCTCTAAAGTTGCAAAGAGAGCCAATAGTAGAGATAGGACTAGAAACTACTCCAAATGTTCCTTCTGATAAATAAATAAATAAAACTACCCCTTTCAAGACTTTACATACAAATGTAATTAGTTATTTTATACCAAGATTAAAAATGAGGCCAATAAATACAGTATAAAGTATAAATTAACAAATATAAATATTTAGTTCTTATAATTATCATCACAGTTATTATCAGCAACATATCCTGATTTGTGCAGTATTTGCCATCTTATAAAACAAAAGTTTTACTTTGCTTCCATAAGTGAAAAAAAGTCATCTAACAATAAGTTATGAGTATTTAAGCAAAGTACCTGTTTTAAAAACATGGATTTACTTAATAACTATATAATCAAAGTGGTCTATCATACTTTGCGAATTCAAGTATTATTTAAGTAAATTAATGGCTTCAAATATCAACACATTTTCACATTTCATAATAACTTTCATCTGTACTTCATTTGTAACAACAACAAAATAAGAAACCTTCTGTTTTTTACAATCCTAAATGCCAAGTACTAAAAAAGAAAGCATCACAGAAAATTATTTAGAAATCATGGCAGCTTATGAAGGAGCATAAAATTCTTAAATAAAGTTTCCTGGTTTTTAGTGTCAGGATTTTCAAGAGATAAGATGAAGGATGGGTAATGTTGTTCCTGAAAAGGGTTTCATTCCAAAAGCAGTCAAAGATAATACAAACCTATCTAAGAGTTTTTAATCATTTACTTTTTTCTACAGTATATACATGATGTCCAAAAATCTCACTGCAGTTTTAATCAAAAAACTCTCCCTTGGAGAGCTGATCTATTCTCTTTCCTTCGACTATAAACTCTATGTAAATAATTCTCAAATCTACATTCTCTACACCATATTTTCCCCCAGGGCTCTATTTCTATTTCCAAATGCCTATTGATTATTTCCCCTTGTTCCCACCATCATATTCAAATCTTCAATCTTTCAAAGTTCCATGATTTCATGTTGTTTTATGAGCTCTGTTTTACTGAGTGTCTATTCCTCAGTTCTGTAAAGGAGAGATGTTTAGGAAGGCTTATCAATGCTTCAAATCAAAAGATATTAATTAAAGCTAGAGGGAACCTTGGAAATCATCTTGTCTAATTCTTTCACTTTCAGATAAGTAATCAAAAGCTTCAAAGGTGAATTACTTGCCCATGGTTCCAAAGCTAGGTATCAGTAAGGTGCTACTAGAACCCACTGTTGTTCTTCAATCCTGTCTCTGTCTCTCTCTATATATATGAATGAGACCCTTATGGACCATACTGTCCATGGAGTTTTCTTGGCAAAGATACTGAAGTAGTTTGTCATTTCCTTCTCCAGTGGATTAAGGCAAACAGAGATTAAGTGACTTGGCCAGGTCACAAAGCTAATAAGTGTTTGAGGTCAGATTTGAACTTAGGTCTTCTTGACTCCAAGCTCAGTACTCTATCCACTGGAGCTATCTAACTGCCTTTACTAGAACCCATTATCTAGGGCTTAATTTCCAGGCTAGTGTTTCCCACTATAATCACACAAAGAACAAAAGTCTATCATAACAATAATGCATAAAGTGGTAAATAAGTATTTAGTTGTATTCTCTGAAGGGGGTTCATCCAGAAATGAAAAATTTATTACTGGTGTAAGCCACCAAAGCATACGACAACCCTTCTATGATATATCTGATGGTCTTTATGAGTTGCTGAACCAAAGGAGGAAGAGGGGTGAGGGGAGGGGAGAGGAAGGGCCAACCTACTGCTGTTGAAATTGAACTAGTTTTAAACCAAATACTTTACATTTGCCCCAAAATTGTATCTCACAAACCTGCTATTTATGTGACTGAAAGAATTATTCTACTGGTCTCAGAACTTCAAACATCTTTAACTCACACATCTTCATTCTATATTCATTCACTAATTCCTGTCAATTCTTTCGGGACTTCTATTCAAGAATTGAAATTCCTATTTCCAATCTCTCCTACATACTATCCTTCTTCAAACTGCTTTCATCATTATCACTCCTTTAAGCAAAAACCTTTTATGGTTGCTTCTTGCCTACATGATAAAGTCCAAATTCCTCTACTTTGCATTTTACTGACCCACTCTACTTGTCCAACCTCATCTGCCATTATTTCCTAACAATTTCTCTAGTATGTTCAAAACAGTCTCCTTACTGAATTTCAAACATGTCAGTCATGATCATTTATTTGGTTCATACTGTTTTTCTAGCACAGAATTCTCTCCTTATAACTATCATTAAAAGCTGTTTCCTAAACCATATTTTATATTTGTTTTCTATCTCTTTTAAAATTAGTAACTCGGAATCCAAGAAGTTTTTCAAAATGCTAGTGTCATCCCTCTGAGACTATTACCAGTTTATTCTGCCAGTTATCTTGTTTGTACATAGTTCTTTGCATGCTATTTGCTCCTTTTGATTGTGAATTCCTCAAGGGCAGGGTCTTTTTTTTTGCCTTACTTTGGACTCCTACCACCTAGCACAGTGCCTGGTACATTGGGGTGCTTAATAAATGCTTGTTGAATAAATAAATGAATCTATGCTTTTATCTAAGTCCTATGCATAAAAATAAAGAGAACCAGATCAAAGGAGAAGGACCTGTGACATTCCACTATAGATTTCCCTCTCAAGAAACATGGAGTGAAAGGTTATAATAGAACAGCTTGATCTGAATCTTGGACATTATACTAGTGAGATGGAAAGAGATCCTCTGACTTAGAGACCTTTAAGACTGCTCTATAATTTCATGGAAGAGAAAACTAAAGCCTAGAGAGGTAAGTGATTTGTGTAAGTTCATAGTTTAGTGTGTTTCATCATACCCAACCATATCCCCATGAATGAACCACTTGAAAACATTTTATCTTGATAGAGATAGCTGGATTGATGGGGGGCGGAGCCAAGATGGCAGAGAGGAAGGCCTGAACTCTCCTTCTTTTCCCTCAAAACGAACATTAAATCAAGCCTCTGGACAGATTCTGAAACTACAGAACCTGCAAAGAGACAGAGAGACACAGTCCTCCAACCAGAGATAATTTAGAAGACTTCAGGAAAAGGTCGGTCTGACTCGGGCAAAAGGGAGGCTCAGCGCAGGGCAGCAACCCAGCGCCGAGGGGGTCGGGGCAAGTCAGCAGGAGCTGCGGGCCACAGCCGAACAACTGAGGCCCCTGGAACCTGGTTCAAAAGTGGAAAAACCTACCTGCACCAGCCGAGAGGGCCACGAACGGGTCAGGTGGAATCAGACGCCGGGGTCCGGCGCCTGGCTGGCCGAGCACAATCAGACAGGAAGTGCAGGGCGGGGGATCTCCACACACCATAAAGGCTTCAGAGTAAAAACCCAGTCACACAGCACCTATACCCCTGCTCAAGAAGCCCAAAACAGGGACCCTGGTGCCCCCAGAGCAGACCTCAACTTAAAGAATAAATAAATAAGCTGCAATAATGAGTAAGAAGCAAAAAAGAGCCTTCTCCATTGAGAGCTTCTGTATCAATAGGGAAGAAGCCAACACAAACTCAGATGAGGACAATAGCCTCAAATTGCCTACATCAGGAGGGAAGGTGAATTGGTGGCAAGAACAAAAAGCCTTCCTGGAAGAGCTCAAAAAGGATTTAAAAAATCAATTGCAAGAGGTAGAAGAAAAAATGGGGAGAGAAATGAAAGCAAAACAAGAAAACTATGAAAAAAGAATCAGCAGCTTGGAAAAGGAAGCACATTATTTCACTGAAGAAAACAAAGCCTTAAAAAATTCAAATGGAAAAAAAGGTGCATAATCTCACTGAAGAAAACAATGCCTTAAAAATTAAAGTGGGACAGTTGGAAGATAAGGAATCCATGAGACACCAGGAATCAGTCAAGCAGAATTTAAAAAATGAAAAAATAGAAGAAAATGTGAAATACCTCATTGGAAAGACAGATCTGGAAAACAGATCGAGGAGAGACAATTTGAGAATCATTGGACTGCCTGAAAGCCATGACCAGAAAAAGAATCTAGACACCATATTCCAGGAAATTATTAAGGAGAACTGCCCTGATATCATAGAATCAGAGGATAAAATCATCATTGAAAGAATCCACCGATCACCTCCTGAAAGAGACCCCAAAAGGAATACTCCAAGGAATATTGTAGCCAAATTCCAGAATTATCAGGTGAAGGAGAAAATACTCCAAGCAGCCAGAAAGAAGCAATTTAAATATCATGGAGCCACAGTCAAGATTGCTCAGGACCTGGCAGCTTCAACATTAAAGGACCGCAAGGCTTGGAATATGATATTCCGGAAGGCAAAGGAGCTTGGATTGCAGCCGAGAATCTATTACCCAGCAAAAATGTGCATTTTCTTTCAGGGGAAAAAAATGGACATTTAATAACATTGGGGACTTTCAATCTTTCCTGGTGAAAAGACCAGAACTGAATAGAAAATTCAATCTCAACATACAAGACTCAAGAGAAGTTTAAAAAGGTAAACAGAGGGGGAAAAAAAAAGGTTACCCTATAAGGTTAAACTGTTTATATCCCTACACAGGAAGATAATACTCATAACTCTTAAGAACTGTAAATGTATTTGGGCAGAGAGAAGGACTTTATATAGAGGGTATAAATATAAATTGTCTTTGATGTGATGATACAAAAGAATTAAGGGGTTAAAAAGGGAGTCTATGGGGAGGAGAGGAAAGGGGAGGTGGAATGGGATGAATTATATCATATGAAGAGGTGGAAAAAAAACCTATTACAATAGAGGGAAAGAAAGGAGGGGGGAACATTGTTTCAACCCTATTCTCATTAGATTTGACTCAAAGAGGGAATAACATATACGTTCATTGGGATAAAGAAACTTAACTCATTCTTTAGGGAAACAAAAGGGGAAGGGAAAGGGGGGGACTGATAGAAGGGAGGACAAAAGCAAGGGAGAAAAGGGTAAAGAAAAGAGAGGGGGGTGATAAAAAGGGAAGGCAGATCGGGGGAGGCAGGGGTAAAAAGATAGAGACAGCTGGGTGGTAAAAAATATTAAATAAAGTATTAGTCAGGAAGACTTGAGTTCAAATATTGTTACATTTAAGAGCTATATGAACCTAGGCATGTCACTTATCCTCTTTCCACCTGACTTTCCTCATCTGTAAAATGAGGATAATAACAGCACTTTCTTCCTAGAATTGTTATAAGGATCAAACTAGATAACATTTATAAAATGCTTTGCAACCAACCTTTAATGCACTAAATAAATACTAGGTATTACCATCATCTTTATCCAAGACCATTTTCTATGGCAAATATTGCTTTACTTTGGGTCACAGAAGAAAAATATCAATTCTTTCTGCAAATCCTCTCACCCTCTATACTTCCCATCAGCCTATAGAATGATAGGACAGAATTCACAATCTCCACAACATCCCTAAGGTGGTTATTAGATCATTTACCAAAGAGGCAGAAGGGACCTAGGGGATTATCAAGTCCAACATCCTCAACTTAACTATTTAACGATTAATACTATTATATTAATCTCTCTTACCCTCAGTTTCCTCATCCATAAAGAAAAGGAACTGGACTAGACAGTCTCTGAGGTCCCTTTTAGCTCTAGAGCTAGAATGTTATGTAATTCTGGAAGATATTTAAGCTTTGTAACTATACTAAATGAAAACCCAAACTTGCCCCAATAATATAATGTTAGAATAAAAAAATAACCCCAACCTTTTTAAAAAAAATAGTTAACAATCATCATAAAAAAACAACAGCGAAAGCAATGTGTGATCTTGGGCAAATCACAACTTTTCTAGGCTTTCCCTTCAGGAATAACAACTCCTATTTGCAAGCCCTGTAAGATTTGCAGAGTGCTTTCTTCACAAGAATACTGTGAAGAATATGGTGCAAGTATTATTTCCATTTTACATGAAACCAAGACAGTGAGAGATTAAGTGACTTGCCCACAGGTACATAAATGTCACTGGCGATATTTAAACCCAGGTCCCTTGACAATTCCAGTACTCTATCCACTACACCACAATGCCTCTCAAATGTATAAACTTGGAAGACCTCCAGAACTCCTAAAATTCTACCAGTCTAAGAGTGGAAAAATTCCTTATTGTAAAACCTATCACACCAAGATAAAACAGTTTTGCAACCTTTAAGTACTATATGTTGTGAAAGATTGTTCTTACTACCAAGGTAGACTAAACATTAATAAAATCCCATTATAAGAAACAATCATGGGGCAGCTAGCTAGCGCAGTGGATAGAGCACCGGCCCTGGAGTCAGGAGTACCTGAGTTCAAATCCGGCCTCAGACACTTAACACTTACTAGCTGTGTGACCCTGGGCAAGTCACTTAACCCCAATTGCCTCACTAAAAAAAAACAAAAAACAAAAAACAAAAAAAGAAACAATCATACTGACTACCTAATTAAGGGCAATACTGATAAGTCAACAGGATTCATTTTCTTTATTCTAGAAACCTCACCATTTAATAGTTGAAGGATAATTAACTCATTTCACCAGTAGGGCATTGTACATACCTCAAGCCAAGGAACTTAACCAGTAAAGAAATACATATACCACCTCATCTGATATCTCTCATTTATTTTCAGATATTACTCAGAATTCCTGGCATATTAGGTGGCACAGGAGATAGAACACTGGGCCTGAAGTCAGGAAGACCTGAGTTCAAATCCAACACTTACTAGCTCTGTGACCCTGGCCAAGTTACTTAACCTGTCTACCTCAGTTTCCTCATCTGTAAAATGGAATAATAGCACCTACCTGCCTTCTAGGCTTGTTGTGAAGATCAAATGAGATAAAAATTACAAAGCTCTTTGCACAGTGCAGGGCATATAGCGGGCAATATAGAAATGCTTACTCCCATCTACTCTTCCTAGTAGAGTATTAGTTTTCTCTCATTAATTATTTTCCATAAATACTTACTGAAATCACATGAGTGTGTTATTAGCCATCTGGCTAGCTTCTTTTCTCTACCAGGATTACATAGCACAAGGGGGGTGGGGGAAGAAATGTTGTAACAATGAAGTTTTGACAGAGCCAGGATTAATTTCTTCTACTAATATCTAAGGTGGGTTTTTTTTAACCATTGAAACTATTGCTAGAAAATGTAAGTATGATCTAAAAGATGACACGTCCATCTTAAGAACAGACCAAGACTCCTTTCTGTTTCTAAAATTCATGCAAAAAACATTAATATAATACATTAGGTAACATATGAAGAATAAATCTTGAGCTCAGAAACAAAACCAATAGGATTTGTACTTTTCTATTTCACAAGAAAGATACAAAGGGAATCCCATTTGTAAATCAGTTCTTGATAGAGATGCTTTGTTTAAGCAAGCTATTTATACCAGAAGAGAAAAAAATGCTGTTTATAGAATAAGCAGAAGAACCAGTTTGAAATGCAAGACACTCACACATGATTAATTAATGCTAACTCACCTGTGACTCTACATACAGAAATAAATCTGAAACGCAGAATTTTGAAAAATGTAAAACACTGAGTCAAAGACAAAACTATTGCCTATTATCAGCTATGTGGTAAAACTATAAATCATTTGTTCTTTATGATATTAACAGAGACAATACATCAAAATACTATTTTTTAAAATGTTTGTTTATACTTGAATGAACTGATACAAAAACAAATAAAGCAGAAAGAAGGGTATACATGACTACCATAATATAAATGACACTACTAAAAATCAGCTGAACTCAAATTACATGCAATAACTAATATTAGTTCCAAAGGACGGTTGATACAACATACCTCCCTCCTCTCAATATGGAGGAAGCTATGGATGCTGACTGTTGCAAATGCTGTTAGATTCAGTAACTGTGTTGATTGGTTTTGCTTGACTGTTTTCTTTGTTGAGGGGTGGGGCGGATTCTACAGAGCATATCAGGAAATTACTATGGTGTTTAAAAAAAAACAAACACCTAAAATCCAATGTTTCCTTATTTGGGAGACTCAAAGTGCTATGGATCACGTAATAATTCAACAGTTTAAGGATTTATTTAGATTGGAGACAAGCATTTTAACTTAGTTATACATTCAAAGAAGAATAGTTTTGGCCATAGCACCAATTCAAACTCTACCAGAAGTTTAATTACTCTAATCACAAAACCTACTCTTTTAAGCACCAATACAGTTCCAAGGATGCCCTATGGTGTAAATGATACACAGAATGCCACCACCTTCAATGAATACCAGAAGTGACCCCAAGAACAAAAAAAAGAAAGGATCAAAGAAAATACAAATCAGCATATTACTAACAAGGACTTACTCAAGTAATAGGAGTATAAAGAAATACAAACTGTCTGAAAAAGAAGTGGATGTGTCATATAGTAAGAACAAGGGATAAAAGAAAGCCACAATGTTGCACTGAACCTATGAAATATTAAGAGACATGGAGAAAAACCTCTATCACATTAAGTAGACCCTCCTCTTGGTGGAAACAAACAAGAGTCAAACAAGCCTAAAAGGCTCAAGAAAGTATGAATAGGTTCCAAAGAGTAGCCACACTGATAAAATCAGATACAGTTAAGTGTTCAGTTGTGTCAGTTATAAAAATGTATCTGAATCTGTATATCTGTATCTATGTCTGTCTGTCTGTCTCTCTCTCCCATAATTTCATCCAATCCCCAATTTAACCCAATTAAGACATATATTTGGCATCTGAATTTGGAATTATGAACGCATTTCCTACAGATACACAAATAAATGAGCATATCCAAATAAATATGGCTTATGCTAGTTTTTGATACTAACATGTATAATAGGAGTTTTGATTTTAAAACCACCTACCCAGTCTGGCTTAAATTCTCTAGGCCTCAGTTTCCTCATTTTTAAATTGAAGGGAGCTAATTATAGTTCTTTCAGGCACTAAATCCAATGAGTCAGTAACGTTGCCAGAAGAGCTCTAATAGATATAAGGAGAGGCTACTTTCCACAAGAAAGGAGAAACAGATTTTCTCCTTTGAAAAATAAAATAAGAGAAGATACCAAAAATGCCTCTATCTTCAAGCTTTAGATGAGGATGAAAATAATTTTCAAAACAATGTCTCAATACCTATCCATTTTTTTTTAACTCTGAGAGCTAAGTTTTTTTTTTTCATTTTCAAAGAACAGCATTAGTCAATTAATTACATCTAAAGAACACAAGGATAAGGCACTAACTATAAAGGGTTTTTTTTTGGTAATTGCTCACACAAAGGTTTTTACCTTATAACCTCCAATAAAGGATCCATTTATATAAAAATTAATGTGATTTTTATAGGGTAGGATTAAGTGGTCTGTGTTTTTCTTTAATTCCATAAGATAGAATTACAAAGAGGTTGAACTGGTTTCACAATTTAATTTGGTTTTAAAGTGTTATATCCTTCTTCTAAAAAAAAAGTAAATCAACATTCTGAATCATAACATTATCTATGAATTATAAGCCTGAAAAGCATATGAGACAGTTAGAAGCATTTGTTTGGAAACTGTCTTACTATGCTGAGGTTCCAGGGAAGCAATTTTGTGTTCTGATTTGTGGGGACTGATTTCACAGAGTCTCTGACAGTTGAATGACATGTAATTTATAAACAAGCTTGCCTGTGGTTGCAAAAAGACTACACATTTTCATCACCAGTAAGAAATTAAACTTGTGACGTTCAAGTATTTCTGAACAGAGAGACTTAAAACAGGTCTAGGAATAACCACAAGTAATGAATAAGGAAAAAATGCTACTTTATATTTCAAGAAGATAAGCCCAATCTTTTATATGCTTCTACTTTCTTTTCTACTCTTCTATTTTTTCCTTTTCAATCCCTATAGAATTCCAGCCTTAAACAATCCTGGTATTATAGGATTGATAATATAGCATGACAGGATATATTATATTATGTCATGTCATGTCATATCATATCATCATACTAATCTCTCTTCCCCTTTCCTTCTGTATTGCTGTATCAAGCCTAATTGAAAACAACAAGCTACAACTCATAAGTTTCTGCTCAAAAAAATGAATAAACGCGTTAACCAGAAGCCAAAATATAGTAACAAGTCATGATGGATAAGGTGCTGGTCATGGAATCAGGAAGATGTATGTTCAAACTCCTCCTCAAAACAGTTTCTAGCTGTGTGACCTTGGGCAAGTCAATGAACATCTCAGCCTCAGTTCCTTAATCTGTAAAATGAGACTGGACTTGACAGCCTCTAAGGGCCGTTCCAGCTGTTGTGTTTTGTACATCAATATCTAGCAGTGTTGGCACTTAATAAGCATTTGACAAATGCTTGTTAACTCAATCTATAACCCTATGATCTTATAGCTTTTAGTTACAAATATTTTAGTAGTAATGAACATCCTTTTATCCAGACTTAGAAAACAAGACATTTTAAGATACCCTCAACTCCCCCAAAATACTACCATCCTGAATTCAAAAAGTGGCCTTCACAAATACAATGAACCAATTAAACACACAAATATATTGTAGATAACCACTTATAAATATTAATTATAAAATCTGCTTATCACTTAAACCAACCCAACTGTTTGAATAAAACTGGTGACAACAGGTCAAGTCAACTTTCTCCTTATAGTAATTAGCTATATATACATTTATCAATCAAGCAACTAATCCAAGCTAATATACTTTTACAAAACTATTAAAACTAAGATATTACTTTAAAAAAACTATACTTACATTTATCTGCAATTTCATCAAAAACTGCACCAGCCTTCTGTTCAAACTGTTTAGAAAAAAAAAAGGAAAATAGAAATTCATTCATCCGGTTATCTATCATGTCTTTTGGCATCATCTACCCCCATGGGTTGTCTTTTTCCCCAAATGTGTAAAAATATACAATAACATATATATGTGGTTATTTCAAAAATTAATGAGAAATTATCTGAAGGGGAAATATAATTGTAGCACCCAATTCCCTATCATTAAATAGCATGTCTTCTCACTGAAAAAGTATGAATTTAAAAATCCTAGATGATACTTAATGTCATACCAGTTTATTTCAAACAGACCAATAAAAAGTTAAAAGGGAACATATAGGTTAAAGAAAAATACTTATACAAATCCCAAATATTCTTAAGAAAGAGCTCAGAATAATACTCTGAAAAAAATGTACACAAAAAAACATAATTAAGACTATTTGATGATTTTTTTTTTTAGGATGACCAATTTTAACCAAATGGAAATATTATCCTTCATTTCTACTCCACCATTCTCTAAACCAAATGCTACCACCAACATTCTGGAACCTGACACGTACTAGAACTGCTAACACAATTAAGTAACAGCAGGATTATTTTAATAATTATATTAACTTGGGGGGGGAATTAATGAATATGGGAGTCAACAAGTCACTTCTCTCAGCCTCAGTTTCCACATCTCTAAAATGAGGTGATTCAACTAAATGGTCTCTAAGATACCTTTCTAGCTAATTACCTATGCCAACCAAAGAATTACTATTATTAAATGTTTTTAAAATTATGCAGTAGTTGAAAGGAAACCCACTTAATCTATGAAATTTATTTCAGTAGCCACTAGCCAAAGTTATTTTCCAAGACTTTATCCTGTACCCATTTGAGTGCAAAGAACACTTTGCTTCCATACTGACATAAAAATAACTTAGTAACTTGAATTCTATTATAAAAATTGTACTGTTTGTCCATCTCTGGTTCTTACATTAAATACCACCCCCCAAACCCATCTCTAACTAACATCCCTTGGCAACTATGAAAACAGCTGTTTTATTTAATGTTTTCAACTGCTAATCTATACACTGAGTAAGAATCCCAGATTTAAAAGCTACAAGATTTTGTAACGATTGGAATGACGCCACCTGCTGGAGACTTACTGTAGAAGAGTTCCACCCATGAAGCGAAGGTCTTTGAGGGCAAGACCAGGAGTCTTTTCTTTGGCGTCAGGAAGTGACGCAGGCTAGTGGGAGGAGGAAGGAAGAGACTGGCGCTTGCTCTTTCCTTTGGACTCTAGTGGAGAGCAGAGCTAGAAATGCGTTCTCCCTTTAATAGATAGGAATCTAGGCCTTTCTCTCTCTCTTTACCAAATTCTTATTCTCCTTAATAAATGCTTAAAAGTCTAACTCTTGCTAAAGCTTATAATTTATTAGCAACCACTCATTAGATATTTTAGACAGTTTAGCTAGAATTTTAGCCCTTAACAATTTCTTAGTTCAACCCTATAATTTTACAAATGAGGAAGAAGATATATAGAAAGAATAAGTGACTTGTTCAATGTAACAGGTATTAAGTAGTACAGATACGGTTCAAACTCAGGCCCAAGTTCAGTGCCCTTTCTAAGGCTTGAAGATTTATCAGATTTAATTTTATAGTTTTATACTTCAAATTCAAGGCAAGGTTTTGGTCAGTAAATGTTCTATGTCAATGCACAGCAGGTTTTATGCTGTATTTAATCAGAGTAGCTTAGTATCCAAAATACTCCTGAGGATAAAACCAAGCATTTTAGGAGGTATATTACAGCTTGTAAAAGTATCTAATTTACCACAGCAATTTAGATTATTTAGAAAAATGGTTTAACGCAAATAAAATCGAATTGATTGTCACAGAATCCCAAAACATACAAGCAATTATAGGAAAGCTAGATGGTTTAATCAAGAGTAAGTTGTTATTCTAGTCTCTGCCTATCTATAAGTATTTCTGAGAAAGTGCATATAAAACTAAGCATTTGGTTGTTAAAAAAAATAAAGATATTATAAAATTTGTTTTGGTTAAAGGTGTTGTCCAAAAACAAACCTCCTCCTATCCATTCCCAAACTACACTTCAACTGTGCTAACCTGTATTTAATCACCTACTGCCGTAATAATTGCTTACATTCATGTAGCGCTTTACAATTTCACAAAGTGCTTTGTCAACATTATTTCTTTTTATCCTTAAAACCCTGTGGAGCACACAGTACAACAGTTCACAATCACTCCACAAACATTTATTAAGGTACTGCTCTGTGCCAGGAACTGTGCTAAGTTTTGGAGACACAAAGAAAGGCAAAAACAGTCACTGCTCTAAGTGTAGTTTCTTTCAATAAGAAAAAACAATCAATCAACTATTACTTACTTATTAAGCAACTACTATGTCGGATAGGGGATACAAGTACAAAGAATAAGATAATCCCTAAGGAACTTGTATTCTAATGTAGAAGTCAACAAATACATATAAAAAGTTTACAATACACACCACACAGAATTAAATAACCATAGCAATCTAATAAACCAGAAGATCCAAGATTTTGGAGGGTGGGGGGGAAGGGGAGGCGACTATTTGACAAAAAGTGTTGCAAAAACTGGCAGAAACTAGGTATAGAACAACATCTCACACTGTCAAACCAAGATACGGTCAAAATGGGTACATAATTTTGACACAAAGGGTTGGTATCATAAACTACTTAGAGGAGCATGGAATATTTTCCTTGTCAGATTTACGGATAAGGGAAGAATTTATGACCAAACAAGAGACAGAGAATATTACAGGACGTAAAATGGATAATTTTGACTACATCAAATTTAAATGGTTTTGTATAAACAAAACTAATGCAACCAAAATTAAAAGGGAAGTAGGAAACCAGGGAAAAAATTTTTACATCAAGTCTCTAGGATAAAGGCCTCATTTTTCAAATATATATAGAACTGAGTCAAATTTATAAAAATATGAGCCATTCCCCAAATGATAAATGGTGAAAGGATATTAACAACAGAAGAAATCAAAGCTTTCTATAGTCATATGAAAAAAATGCTCTAAATCACTTTTGATTAAAAAATGCAAATTAAAACAACCCTGGGGTACTACCTCATACCTATGAGGTTGGCTAATACACCAAAAAATGAAAGTGACAAATATTGGAGGAGGGGTGTGTGTGGAAAAATAGGAACACTACTGCATTGATGGTAGAGTTGTGAACTCAGTTTTGGAGAACAATTTGGAACTATGCTATAAAATTGTGCATACCCTTTGACTCAGCAATACCACTACTAGATCTGTATCCCAATAAGCTAAAAGGAAAAGGAAAAGGACCTATATGTGGAAAAAAAAAAAAAACTAGCAGCTCTTTTTGTGGTGGCAAAGAACTAGAAATTGAAGGGATACCCATCAATTGGGGAATGGCCGAACAAGCTATGGTATGATTGTGACTGGATACTATTCTGCTATAAGAAATGATGAGCAGGATGCTTTTAGGAAAACTTAGGGAGACTTACATGAACTGATGCAAAGTGAAATGAGCGGAACCATGAGCATAACACTGCATACAGTAACAGCAATACTGGATAATGAACATTCTGAATGACTTAGTTATTCTCAGCAATACAATGAACCACAACAATTCCAAAGGAATTATTATGAAAAATGCTATCCACCTCCTGAGAAAGTACTGATGGAATCTGAATAAGATTGATGGGTATGCTTTTTACTTTATTATTTTTTTGGGTTTTTTGGTCTGTGTTTTGTTTTGCAGCATTGCTAATACATAAATGTTTTCCAAGACTGCACTTTATATCAAACTGCTTGCCTTCTCAAGGAGGGGAGAGAGAAGGGAAGGGGGAGAATTTAGAACTCAAATATTTAAGAGACAGATTGTTAAAATTTTTTATTTACATGAAATTGAAAAAAATTAAAATTAAATGTAAAAATTTTATACAACATAAATATGAAGTGAATAAATACAAGCATTTACAAAGTGGTGCTATATAAGGTAGTCTGAAAGGGAATTTACTCTTAGGAGTGAAAGAATTGGCAAAGACTAATGCTTGAGCTGCATCTTAAAAGACAGGGAAGTGGATAGAGCACCCGCCCTGGAGGCAGGAGTACCAGAGTTCACATCTGGCTTCAGACACGAAACACTTACTAGCTGTGTGACCCTGGGCAAGTCACTTAACCCCAATTGCCTCACTTAAAAAAAAAAAAAAGACAGGGAAGGACTTCACAAAGTAGAGATAACTACTTTACTTTCATCCACATTTTGCAGATTAGGAAATTGAGGCTCAGAAAGATTAAGGCACTTGCCAAATCATAACACAACTAGTAAATGAAAGATCAGGAATTAAAATTCCAGTCTTCTGATTCCAAGTCCGATGTTTATTACTATCTGTAAGTACTGTGCTGGGCACAGCAGGGAATGAAAAGAATAAACATTTGGCTCTCAAAGAGTTTGCAATCCAGAATATGTCAACATATGATTTATCCCACCATCATAAAGAACAGAAATTAGTCTGTTCTTTGCTTTTTGTCTGTCCTTCACTGTCCTTCCTGCTGTTATATTCTGGCCTCTAATACTGTAGAATTTTTGAAGCTGAAGGGGTCACAAAAAGAGTTTATTAGTCTTACAGATTAGAAGCCTAAGGCCCAGAACTTAAGGTGATTTACCTAATGTGATGCAGATAAGCAGTGGTAGAACTTAAACCAAAAGTAATTTTTCTTAATCCCACTGAGCACTGTATATATTACTTTAGTCCACTGCTCTCTGACTGGGTGCCTTTTAATCAGCTGTTTCTAAGTGATTTTGGGATTAGAAACTAGAGAAACCAATTCTGGGGAAATACACTTGAAACAAAATTAATAAGTGACCAACTAAGGGCTCTCCTGTGATACAGATGGTCACAAAAAAAAAAAGGATATAAAGTGATGTTACTCTGAATCATATATTGAAGGGGGGGAGCAGCTAGGTGGCACAGTGGATAAAGCACCAGTCCTGGATTTAGGAGGACCTGAGTTCAAATTCGGGCTCAGACACTTGATCCTTACTAGCTGTGTGACCCTGGGCAAGTCACTTAACCGTCACTGTCCTGCAAAGAGGGGGAAAAAAGATACAGATAATCACCCATGACATTTCTTTGGACTGTTCAGAGGTTTTTCTACTTCTTTTCTTGTTCCTGACTTTATTCCAAAGAGTTAAGATTTCCGGAGAGGTGACCTGAAGATGACAGTACTGTATATACATAAAAAGCAATGTCAGGAAAGACAGATGCCAAATGAATGGTACACACAGTAGGGGTTATAGGAATCAGTGACTAGAGAGATCAATGAGTGCTGGAGGGGGCAGCTAGATGGCACAGTAGGTAAAACACCAGCCCTGGATTCAAGAGGACCTGAATTCAAATCCAGCCTCAGATACTTGACACTTACTAGCTGTGTGACCCTGGGCAAGTCACTTAACCCCCATTGCCCTGCAAAAAAAAAAAAGTGCGCTGGAGAGGTCAGGGAAGGTTTCAACTTCCACCCTCAGTGACTTTCTTTTTAGCTGCCCCTACTATCTGAAATGCATTCTACCTCTTAGAAATCTTAACTGCCTTCAAGGTTCAATTCACAATCTATCTCCTACAAGAAACTACTCCCAAACCCCCTAGCAGTAAAGTGCTGTTTTCCTCCTTAAATTATCATGTATATATTTATCTGCTTACATGTAGTTTCCATTAATAGAATGTAAGCTCAAGGGCAAAGTCTATTTTTCATTTCATTTTTGTCTTTGTATCCACAATGCCTTGCTTAATACATTTGTTTATTGGATTAGATGGAAGGAACTGAGCTAATAAGCTTCAAAATATGGGCATGATAACCAAGCAGGTTAGGAGGAAGGGGGAACATTCCAGGATAAATTTGTAATACATGTTCTGATACAGATAGCTGAAATCATTACACATCTTCATCACAATTAATGTTATAAACTGAATTTGTCATATACTTAAAATGAAAAGTCAAGCCATAGGTAATAAAGATTCAGAGTTTCGTGTAAAATTCTTTTACTTAATCTACTCTTTATACAAAGATACTTATTTTATTGATGTATGTTAAGTTCAGAATAAAAAAAATAAAGTATTTTAAAATTAGATTATTAGAAGCCAAGGTTAAAAAAGGGGTGGGTGGGAGAGAAAGCAGTCCTTAAGTTTAGTATATAAAATATTTCGATATTCTGTCACATAGGTGACATGGGTGGGGTGGGGTGGGAAAGGAATACATAAGAAATAACTCACCTAATAAAAATATATATGGGCATAAAGAGATAAGCAAAGACTAGAAGAGAATACCATATAACTATATAACTATATGAAGTATATGCTTACAAACAAGTGTCGTTTTTACAAATTCACCTAGGAGGGGCAGCTAGGTGGCACAGTGGATAAAGCACAGGCCCTGGATTCAGGAGTACCTGAGTTCAAATGTGGCCTCAGACACTTGACATTTACTAGCTGTGTGACCCTGGGCAAGTCACTTAACCCTCACTGCCTTGCAAAAAAACCCCAAAAAACCAAAACAAAACAAATTCACCTAGGAAGTATGATGTAGTAAAAAGAGCATTGGACTTATAGTCAAAAGATACAAGGGGAAAAAAAAAAAAACACAAAAAAAGGGGCAGTTAGATGGCGCAGTGGTTAAAGCACCGGCCCTGGATTCAGGAGTACCTGAGTTGAAATCCAGCCTCAGACACTTAACACTTACTAGCTGTGTGACCCTGGGCAAGTCACTTAACCCCCATTGCCCCGCGGGAAAAAAAAAAAGATACAAGGTATAGTCCTTAATTTAATCTCTATGATCCACAGTTTCCTAATCTGTAAAATGGAAGTATCCAAATTTGTTATGAGGATCAAATGAGATAATAAGGTATTTAAAGCACATTATAAACTATGAATAACTTAACTACTCTCACCAATACAGTGATTCAAGATAATCCCAAAGGACTAATAATGAAGCTTACTATCCACCTCCAAAAAAAGAACTGAAATTGATGGAACACATACTGAAGCATGCTATTTTTCACCTACTATCATTTTTTTCCTTTTATTCAAGTTTTCTTACACAAAAGAAATGTTTTACGTGATTGCATATAAATAACCTATATCTGACTGCTTACTACTTCAGAGAGTGGGGAGGAAAGGTAAGGAAAGAAGGATAGAATTTGGAACTCAAAACTTTAAATGAAGATACTTACGATTTAAAAAAAATATGACTGACAATGCAAAAAAGTAAAAATAAAAACCATATTTTTAAAAGCTACATAAGTATAAGAGGTATTATTACTAACTTTTGAAAAAAATAAAAATGAATTTTTTGAAGGAAAAAGTCTTCCTGACTAGTGTTTTTTGTTTGTTTTTCTCTTTTTGGTGAGGCAATAGGGGTTAAGTGACTTGCCCAGGGTCACACAGCTAGTAAGTGTTAAGTGTCTGAGGCAGGATTTGAACTGACTCCAGGGCCAGTGTTCTATCCACCTGACTAGTGTTTTAAAACCTTAATGAAATGTTTATTTCCATCATGAACCTAATTAAGATACACTATTTTTCCTTACTTTTAATCCAGAAAAGGTATGAATTTCAGCTATTTTTAAATGGCTAGTTTCTGGATTAATTTATAAATTATGTTCTTCATTAAATTATTCAAACTGAAATTATTTACTTGCACTTTAATAGAAAACACATGAAACATAACTATATTTTGATATGTAAATCATTCAATATTAGTCTAATGTTTATTCAATTGTTAATGGTATGAGAGAAAACAACCAACCAATAAACACACTAATTAAGAAAGTCAATGAACACACAAAAGTATCCTATGTTACTTATGTCAATAAATATCATTCCAATGACCTGTGGGGTCAACAAAACAGATTTTCCCTTCACCAAGATTGCAAGCTCTGGACATCTTATAGGATCAAAGTTCATCACCTTGCAACTAATCAGGTGTTGAGCCTCTCTATAAAACTTAAGCTAATATGGTCCTTGGAAAAGTCACAGCTTATCAACAAAAAAATACATAAAAATTAAAAAGCCAAGATTTCTCTAAAAAAAAAAGACAGGAATAACCTTTTTAAAACTGTTTTATCCATCTCTAAGATCTTTAAGAAGCCAGTTAATTATAGGTTCATCAGTTTAAAAATTGTCAGCAAATGCAGCTAAGAGAAAAATATTCGATTTTAATCTTAAAAATACATTCCTCTAAGGGGCAGCTAGGTGGCGCAGTGGATAAAGCACTGGCCCTGGATTCGGGAGGACCTGAGTTCAAAGTCAGCCTCAGACACTTGACATTTACTGTGTGACCCTGGGCAAGTCACTTAACCCTCATTGCCCTGCCACCCCCCCCAAAAAACAAAACCAAAAAAAAACATTCCTAGAAGTACACAGTTGAAAAAAAAAATCACCTCAATTTGTATACTTCTTTCCCAATTAGGGAAATTCAAAAATGAAAGTTTCACATTTAACATGTAAACCATATTAAAATCGGAAATCTGCACCAGAAATTAAACTCTTATATAACATTTTTTAAAATACCAACTAAACAAAGTAGTGAAGTTCTGCCACTGTTTGTCTTTGTTACGCTAAGTAGAAATCAGAGTTGTCAACTTGGTCTCAGAGTGGGGAAACTGTAACAAGCCATCTTTCCCCACTTCTTTGTAGCCCCTGGGACCACAGGTGTAGTATACTGCATTATCACATTAGACTTTTTTGATATGTTGGTGATATACACAGAAATTTTTCTTACTCAAGTTTACTAGAGAGGATGGGACAGTTCTGAAAGAGGATAAAGGAAAGGTATATAGTAGGAAACACAGGTGATATAAAAACAAATGATATCAATACAAAGTAATTTTTTTAAAACAGAAGTAATCTATTTACTAAAGCAAGTTAATCAATGAAGTTATTTAAGTTCCCAGGTGTTCTATGTATCTCAAAGAAATAAAACTCCATTTCTTTTTCTAAATTCTTTAACTGATATTAGCCTCCTATTTATCAATCTAAATTAGTGAAGTTTCTTTTGGGGGAGCGCGCAGGGCAATGAGGGTTAAGTGACTTGCCCAAGGTCACACAGCTGGTAAGGGTCAAGTATCTGAGGCCATATTTGAACTCAGGTCCTCCTGAGTCCAAGGCCAGTGCTTTATCCACTGCTCCACCTAGCTGCCCATTAGTGAAGTTTCAATACAGAAACACAGAATGGATCAGAGGTCATAAATGGCCAGAGGTCATAAAATATAGAGGACTTCAATAACACATTAACTATGCAAAAGAGATATTTAAGCCAAAATGCAATATTGAAGCTAGCACACCACACTAACACTAAGGGTTCACACACTGTATTTACCTTAATTGTGTTTTGTTTGTTTGTTTTTGCGGGACAAGAGGGGTTAAGAGACTTGCCCAGGGTCACACAGCTAGTACCTGTCAAGTGTCTGAAGCCAAAATTGAACTCAGGTCCTCCTGAATCCAGGGCTGGTGCTTAATCCACCATGCCACCTAGCTGTCACCTTAATTGTGTTTGCTTTGTTTTTAAACCACATGAGCTAGTTTTGTGTTACATTTTTGTTGCACAACTAAATACAAACTGATGAATGTCATGATTTTTGGCATGTTCTTACACTGTATTTTTACTGTCAAAAAAGTCTAACTAAATAACCAAAATTTATGACCCATAAGTCCCTATGTTTTGCTCTGAAATATTAAGACCCTGAGAAATTTATTATCATCTTTTTAGATAGTATGGAAAACGCTAGAAAAAAATTTCACACAAGACTACTTTGTTGTAAATTTACAACCAAGTAAGATTCACGTACATCGTATAAAAAAAGGATTGTACTGTATATACAAATGCAGAACTTATTACATAAAATAAGTAAAACAGTAATTTTAAAAGCTGCCCTACTATCTGTGATTCCTTCTGCCGTTTTTCTGTTTTCTTTTGTGTATTGAGGGAAAAAAGCTTTTCTTTCCTTTTTTTTTTTAGTTATTCTATCATTATTTCTCTTCTCCATCCAATTCCTACCACTGCTAAAGAAAAACCCAAAAAAAACAAAAACCTTGTAACAAATATAGTCAACTGGGAGCAGCTAGGTAGCACAATGGATAAAGCACCAGTCCTGGATTCAGGAGGACCTGAGTTTAAATCCAGCCTCAGGGCAGCTAGGTGGCACAGTGGATAGAGCACCGGCCCTGGAGTCAGGAGTACCTGAGTTCAAATCCAACCTCAAATACTTGACACTTACTAGCTGTGTGACCCTGAATAAGTCACTTAACCCTCATTACCCCGCCCAAAAAAACCCCACAGTGATTTGAAGAATTTTTTCATATTACTTGCAGCTTTTTCCTTGGAGAATTACTTCTTCATACCTTCAGAATATTTATGTATTTGAGAATGGCTGTCATTCTTACATTTATCTGAATAAGTTCCTTATGTAATCTCTGCTATCAAACCTTCATCAGAAAAATTTGTTGCAAAATTTTCTCCAGTATTACTATGCTCTAAGAAAAGCCTGTTTCCTTGCTATTTTTAGCTTCATTGATGTTGTTTGTGTAAAAACTTTTCAACTCTGTGTGATATAAATTATTCATATTACCTTCTGTAAACTTCTTTATCCCTTCTCTCACTGTGAATTCTTCCCCTATCTATTGTTACCAAAAAGTATTTCCTTCCCTGACAATCTAACTTGTTTATGATGTGACATTTTATATCTAGGTCATGAATCCATTTGGGGTTATAATTTGTAAAATGCTGGTCTATACATAATTCCTATCATACTGCTTTTGAGTTTTTCCAGCACCCAAAAGATTTCTTGAAAAGATAAAAAATGAAGTTTAGAAAATAAAGTTAAGAAAATTTACAACAGTTATACCTATCATTCAAAATTTGGGGGAGAAAGCACAAAATAATTTTAAAATTTAGCAAATAAGTTGAGCAAACTGGGGTTCATAAAAGTTAAGCAGTTTGCCCCAGGGTTACACAGCTAATTAAGTCATGAGGCAGAATTTGAATTCATGCTTTCCAGATTCCAAGTCCAGACCTCTATGCACCTAGCTGCCTTAACTGCTACTTTATATAAAAACAACTGCAAAGAGGTACAGTCTGGATGGTAGAGTAGCAGATAGAAAGAAGTACAGACAAGATCTCATTCACAATTCCTCTATAAAGATCTAGGAAAATGAAGCAGACTGGCGGGTCGTCAGAAGATGCACACTAGTCCATTGCTGGAGCTGTAAATTGGTACAATTTTTGGGAAACTATTTGGAATTATTACTTATACCCCAAGGGCTGCTATCACTGAACTTACATGACAAGGAGGTTGATAAGAAAACCCCCATAAATGAAAAAATATTTATAGTAGCAACTTTTTGTGATAGTAAAGAAGAGGGAACAAAGTAGATGTCTATCAACTGGAAAATGGCTAAATAAACTGGTACATGAATGTAATGCAATATTAGGCTCTAAGAAATGATAAATTTCATGACTAAATAAGTATATACTCATGGAAAGGGAAGTAAGCAGAGGTTTATATACAATGACTGCAACAATGTAAATTATTTATAGAACCTCTTTTTGTAGTGGCAAAGGAATGGAAATTGAGGGGATGCCCATCAATTGGGGAATGGTTGAATAGGTTGTGGCATATGAATGTGATAGAATACTACTGTACTATAAGAAATAATGAGCAGGGGCAGATAGGTGGCACAGTGGATAAAGCACAGGCCCTGGATTCAGGAGGACCTGAGTTCAAATTCTGCCTCAGACACTTGACACTTACTAGCTGTGTGACCCTGGGCAAGTCACTTAACCCCCACTGCCCCCCCCCAAATGATGAGCAGATAAGAGTTCAGAAAAATCTGGAAAGACTTACATGAACTTGTGCTGAGTGAAGTAATCAGAACCAGGAGAAAATTGTATATTGTAACAGCAACACCATATGATGATCAATTGTGAAAGACTTAGCTTTCATCAGCACTACAATAATCCAAGACAATTCCAAAAAATTCATGATGGAAAATGTTCTCCACATCCAGAAAAAGAACTATGGAATCTGAATGCAAATTTTCACCTGGAAAGACTTAAGTGGACTGATGCTGAGTGAAGTGAGAAGAACCAGAAGAACATGGTACACAGTAACAGCAACATTGTATGATGATCAACTGTGATACTTAGCTCTTCTCAGCAGTGCAATGATCCAAGACAATTTCAAAAAACTCAGGATAGAAAATGTTCTCCGAATCCAGAAACAAGAACTGTGGATTCTGTTTTTGTTTTTAGTGAGGCAAATGGGGTTAAGTGACTTGCCCAGGGTCACACAACTAGTGTTAAGTGTCTTGAGGCCAGATTTGAACTCAGGTACTCTTGACTCCAGGGCTGGTGCTCTATCCACTGCGACACCTAGCTGCCCCGAACTGTGGATTCTGAATGCAGACTGAACCATACTGTTTCTACTTGTGTTTTTGTTTTTTCTGAGGTTTTTCTGTTTTGTTCTGATTCTTCTTTCACAACATGACTAATGCAGAATTTTTTTTTAAGTATACTATTTTCACTTTTTCTGTTGTTGTTACTTTTTCTTTCTTGTGGTTTTTCCTTTTTGTTCTGATTCTTCTTTTACGATATGACTAACATGGAAATACATATAAGATGATTGTGTGTGTGTGTGTGTGTGTGTACACACCTATATCTGATTACCTGTTTTGGGGGGGAGGAGGAGAAAATTTTGTAACTCAAAATCTTATAAAAATGAATATTAAAAACTACCTTTCCATGTAACTGTAAGAAAATAAAATACTATTAAGACTGAAAAAAAGAAAACTATCTTTACATGTAATTGGAAAATAAAGTAAAATACTACCTAGATTTGGCAAACAAACCACACAAGATAAATGAAAAGCCATATAAAATATACACAATGACTACAATGATGTAAATGGAAAGAACTATGCTCAAAAAATAAAAATTGAATGTAGTTGTAAATAAGAAGCATGGCTCAAAAGAAGAGGCATTAGAAGACACTTCCAATACACCTCTTTGTAGAGATGAAAGGTCCACAGAAATGCACAATGCACATATATTTATGCTTTTTTAGTTTCCTGATCAGTTATACTGATTTTCCCCCTCTTCTTCTGTCTTTAAAAGAGACTTTTTATATTTATAGCAGCTTTTTTGTGGTGGCTGAGAATTGGAAATTAAAGGAATACCCATCAATTGGGGAATGGCTAACCAAACTGTGGTATATGATGGTGATAGAATATTATTGTGCTATAAGAAATGACAAGCAGGATGAACTTCAGAAAGGCTTGGAAAGGCATGTATGAAATGATGTATTCTGAAGTGAGCAGAACCAAGAGAACATTGTACAGAGACAGCAATATTGTTTGATGAAGAACTGCAAATGCCTTGACTATTCACAATACAACAATCCAAGACAATCCCAAAGGACTATTGATGAAACATACTATCCACCTCCAAAGAAAGAACTGATATTGATGGAACAGACTGAAGCATGCTATTTTTCACCTTCTTTCATTTTTTTTCCTTTTAATCAAGTTTTCTTGTACAAAATAACAAATATGATGATGTTTTACATAATCTTACATGTGTAATCCATATCTGATTGATTGCCACTGGGGAGGGGGTAAAGAGGGATAAAAATTGGAACCCAAAACTATAAATAAAAATGTTTATTATTATTATTATTATTATTTTTAGTGAGGCAATTGGGGTTAAGTGACTTGCCCAGGGTCACACAGCTAGTAAGTGTTATGTGTCTGAGGCCAGATTTAAACTCTGGTCCTCCTGACTCCAGGGCCGGTGCTCTATTCACTTCTCCACCTAGCTGCCCCCTATTATTTTTTTAAAAACACCATTCAGTCAAAAAAATACTGTTACATGAGATGTCTTTCTGGGAAGGGAAGGAAGGCTGCAGGGAAACTGGTGATATAAAAAACAAAAGACATTAATAAAAAGATTTTTAAAAGATTTTTAAAAAGGAAAATGATCAAATGGAATCCTGATTGGGAAATCCAAGAAAAAATCAGCAAGCCTCTTTTCTAGTCTTAGTTAAATCAGTGGTTACCTAAATTTAGCCTTTTAGCAAAGAAAGCAATAATTATCTCTACATTTATTTATAATCATAAATTCAGGTTTTTAAATTAAGCTTTTATCTTACCAATTTTGATTTATAAAGTGGAAAAGTCCTACCAAATAAAAGGGTGCTTTTGCAATTCTTGAAGATAAAAAAGGCATTTCTGGATTTCTGCTCCCTGACTAGGCATGTTATGGCACGGGAAGGGGTCATTAGTTAATGCAGCCAGTCAACATGTCCCTCACAATTTAAAATTTCACAATACATTTTAAATGGTTAAATCCACTAGATACCTTCTGCAAAAAAAGTTCAAGCATTTGTGCCTACCTTAAAAGTAACCTATGTAATTAATAGGAACAGGAACAACAAAACAACTAGTCAGTCTGCAAAATACCTGCAATAGGAAAAGAATCCTGTAGAGATTGAGAGAGCCATAGAGTATCAGATTTAAGACAGCAACAGTTCTGGGGGGAAAAATCATAGAGTTCTATACAAAAGCCAGCTCTGTCTTTCTCTACAGAACCCCCTAGCAGCTTAATTGCCTATAACCAATGACTTTTGCTGGGCCGTACTTGTGGTGTTACAGTGGGGGAAAGTATTTAATATAATTTGGTTTCTTTTACTTCTGTTTCTAAAACAATATAAAGACTTTCAGAAACAAATGACCAATCTTAGTTAAAATATACATTTAATCAAATTCAGTAATGCAGAGTTTAAATAAGCCTATAATAAACTTTGAGACAACTAGATTATGCAGGGGATAACATGCCGGACTAGGAGTTCCAATGGGTCTCTGACACTTACTAGCTGTGTGACCCTGGGGAAGTCACTTAACTTCTGTCGGCCTCAATTTCCTCATCTGTAAATGAGGATAATAACAATGTTGTCTACCTTCCCAAGTGGCTAGGTGGCACAGTAGATAGAGTGCCCCAGGCTCTGGAGCCAGGAAGACTAATCTTCCTGAGTTCATCTCTGGTCTCATATACATACTACCTGTGTAACCCCGGGCAAGTCACTTAACCATGTTTGCCTCAGTTTCCTTATCTGTAAAATGGGCTGGAGAAGGAAATGACAAACCAATCTAGTATCTTTCCCAAGAAAACTGCAAATGAGATTGCATAGGAACAGACATGACTGTATAATAAATTCACAATTTCTTAAGATGAAAAGGAGAGAAGGCATTGCCTAAAGTTACATTTTTGCATTTTAATTACAGAAAATTGAATTTTAACCATTTTTTTTTTAAGTGAGGCAATTGGAGTTAAGTGACTTGCCCAGGGTCACACAGCTAGTAAGTGTTAAGTGTCTGAGGCCGGATCTGAACTCAGGTACTCCTGACTCCAGGGCCGGTGCTCTATCCACTGCGCCATCTAGCTGCCCCTTAACCATTTTAATATAAGGAGGGAAAAATAACTGAAAAAAAATTAATAGAATTGTTGAAGGATTTCTTTTAAAGGAAGTTATAATAAATACTCCAGACAACTCCAGCTTTACTTGTAATGTAAAATAACCCCTTGATTCCTTAACTATATACCTTGAAATTTTCACATTATGTAGAAAATGTTATGTAATAAAATGCTAAGAGGACTGTGCCTACAATATAGTACATTTAATAGTCTATAAGCGCTTTAAAGATGACAAAACAGCAGCTAGAAACCTGTATGAGATCAGCTTTATATATCTGGTTAAAGTGATTTTTAAGTCTAAATTTTCTGTTCGGTCATTCTTAGTCACATTGGCCACACAAAAAAAGAAATATCAGATTAAGACTGCAATTACATATAAACTATGTGTGGAAAATCCAAATAAAGAAGTAGAAATGGAATGATATTGATCTTCAACTTGGGACTACACTTAATGACCCTAATGCCCAGTTTACAGTGTTACCAAATTATAAAAAATAATCCCAATTGCTAGCAAAATTACAAAGTGATTTACAAACACAACATAAAATTTAAAAATACAAAAATTTAATCAGAGTAAAAATGTGATGACTGAAACAATTCTACCCCAAGGACTATCTTACACACCTAAAGGGGAAAATGAAATTATTGTGAAACAGCTTATAAAGTGCTTCTCTATACTTGTAATCCAAATCTTAACAGGCCTATTCGATACCATTCCAAATTTTTAATTACTTAATTGGAAGCAAATTTTTCTCACTATGCAATGTGTTTATAAGAGTTAGAATTGATTTGAAAAAGAATTTAATCCTACATTTATTAAGTACCTACCATATATAAGCTATGAGAGACAGAAAGGAAGTAGGGGATGAAAGGGTCAAGCTTAGTGTCAGGAAGAACTGGGTTCAAATATTACTTTTAAAACATAGCTAAATGGGGGCAGCTAGGTAGCACAGTGGATAAAGCACCGGCCCTGGATTTAGGAGTACCTTAGTTCAAATCTGGCCTCAGACACCTGACACTTACTAGCTGTGTGACCCTGGGCAAGTCTCTTAACCCCCATTGCCCCGACCAAAAAAAACAAACAAAAAAACATAGCTAAATGGGGGAGGTGTAGCCAAGAAGGCCGAGGAAAGGCAGTAAGCAATCAGAGCTCCTGATATAATCACTCCAAAAAACTCCAGATAATGCCGTAAGACAATTCCTGGAGCAGGAGAACCCACAAAATGACAGGCTGAGATAATTTTCCAGTCAAAGATGACTTAGAAGTTGGGCAGAAGGGGTCTGCTGTACTGGGTAGGAGTGGAGCCCAAACCCAGCTGTCCTAGAGGAAGACTTCCAGAGCCTCTGAATTGCCTGCAATTGCAGCTAACTCAGATTACAGTCTGGTCAGACAGTCGAGCAGTTGGCTGGGGGGAGATTATAGGGTTCTCTGCTGGCACTGAAGCAGAACTCTGATGTTTTGCCCAGGCTATAAAGGACACATTCTTGGGTGGCGGTCCCAGGTGGGGGAGGGGCGTAGGCATGCCAGCACTTGCAACCAAAGTGAACTAGATTTGTTTCCAGGTTAAAGAGCAAGCAGTTTGTGGTTACTTACAGACCAGAACACAGGCCAGGTGAGCTGAGAACATGCCTCTCCTTAAATCTTACCCCCTAGGACCCCCTGGAACTCGGGACAGTGCATCCAGGAAAGCAGTGCCCCACTTTAAGAAGGACTCAAAAAAAAAAAAAAGTCAAAAATCAAGAAATAAGCTGGCAAGATGAGCAGGCAGAAAAAGGTGCAGACCATAGAAAGTTTCTTTGGTGACAAGGAAGATCAAGGTACACCCTAAGAAGAGGATAGCAATATCAGGGCTCCTACATCCAAAGCTTCCAAGCAAAATATGAATTGGTCTCAGGCCATAGGAGCACTAAAAAAGGACTTTGAAGATAAAGTAAGAGAGGTAGAGGAAAAAATGGAAAGTGAGAAATGAGAGTGATGCAGGAAACTCGTGGAAAAAAAAGTAAACAGTGTAA
This sequence comes from Dromiciops gliroides, assembly GCF_019393635.1. Lineage (NCBI taxonomy): Eukaryota > Metazoa > Chordata > Mammalia > Microbiotheria > Microbiotheriidae > Dromiciops > Dromiciops gliroides. The sequence goes on along the minus strand of NC_057863.1, from coordinate 588,785,479 downwards.
AAAGTCAAATGGATAAGGGAATACAAAAACTCTCTGAATAAAATAATTGCCTAAGAATTAGGATTGAACAAATGGAAGCTAGTGACTTTATGAGAAACCAAGACACAATAAAGCAAATCCAAATGAATAAAACAAATAGAGGGCAATGTGAAATATCTCCTTGGAAAAACAGCTGACCTGGAAAATAGATCCAGGAGAGATAATTTAAAAATTATTGGACAACCTGAAAACCATGATCAAAAAAAAGGCTTAGACATCATCTTCCAAGAGATTACCAGAGGGGCAGCTAGATGGCGCAGTGGATAGAGCACCGGCCCTGGAGTCAGGAGGACCTGAGTTCAAATCCGGCCTCAGACACTTAACACTTACTAGCTGTGTGACCCTGGGCAGGTCACTTAACCCCAACTGCCTCACTAAAAAAAAAAAAAAGAGAGAGAGAGAGATTATATGGGAAAATAGCCCTGAGATTCTAGAAACAGTAGAATAGAAATTGAAAGAATTCAGTGATCACCTCCTGAAAGAGATCCCAAAATGAAAACTTCCAGGAATATTATAGCCAAATTCCAGAGCTCCCAGTACAAGGAGAAAATATTACAGGCAGCCAGAAAGAAACAATTCAAGTACTGTGGAACCACAGTCAGGATAGCACAAGATCTATCAGCTTCTACATTAAAGGATCAGAGGGCACGGAATATGATATTTCAGAGAGGGCAAAAGAATTTGGATTACAACCAAGAATCACCTACCCAGCAAAACTGTATAATCTTTCAGGGGGAAAAAATGGGACTTCAATGAAAAAGAGGACTTTCAGGCATTTGTGATGAAAAACCTGAATTGAATAGAAAATCTGACTTTCAAATACAATCCCCTAAAGAAGCATAAAAAGGTAAAAAGGAAAAAGAAATCATGAGAGATGTTAAAAGGTTAAACTGTTTACATTCCTCCATAGGAAAATGATGTCTAACTCTTAAGAACTTTCAAAGTATTAGGGCAGATGATAAGAATAAATTTATACAGAGGACACAGGTGGAAACTGATTATGAAGGTGAGTGTCTTGTGTCTGAGGCCGGATTTGGGCTTGGGTCTTCCTGCATCGAGGGCAGGTACACTGTCTACTGTGTCACCTAGCTACCCCATGATGACATCTTTAGGGTAAAATTGAGGGGGAAGAGGATTGCACTGGGGAAAGGGAAAGGGGAGAGGTAGAATGGGGTGAAATCTCACATGGAAGAAGAAAGATTGGGGGGAGAGACGGGGGAGGAGTGGGGGCAGTGAATATGCCTTATACTCATCAGAATTGGCTCAAAAACCTTACTCTCATCAGACCTGGCTCAAGGAGGGAATAACATACACACTTAATTGGGTGGAGTAATCTATCTAATCCTGCAGGAAAGTAGGAAGGGAAGGGGATAAGGAGGGAGGGGTGAAAGAAAGGAAGGCAGAATGGGGGAAGGGGCAGTCAGAAGCAAAACACTTTTAAGGAAGGATAGGGTAAAAGAAGATAGAAAATAGCATAAATATTACGGGGAGGGAAAGGATGGAGGGAAACAGTTAACAATAGTAACTGAAAAAATTCTGAAGCAGAAGCAAGAGTAATGTAAGATGATGTTTATGATAATCATGATGATTGATGTATTGGTGGTGAATGGAGGAAAACAAGGTTTGACTGATAATGAGGATGACAAAACTCAGGGTACTTACTTTGCTGGGCTATTTTGAAGAAAATTCTTTTGTCAGGTATAAGGTACCTGACAAATGTTATCTACTACTGTTGTTGCAATAATCAACCTCATGGGTTTATTGTAAGGTGATCTCTCTTTAAAGAACTATATAAATGTAGTTTACTATATAAAAAAAAGATGAGCAGGATGCTATCAGAAAGACTTGGAAGGACCTGCATGAGCTGATGCAAAGTGAAATGTACTATATACAAAATGACAGCAGAATAGTGAGATAATCTGCTATGAATGACTTGGTTATTTTCAGCAATGTAATGATCCAGGACAACTCTGAAGGTCTTATAAAAAATGCAATCCATCGACAGAGAGAGAACTAATGGTATCTGAATATAGATTGAATCATAATTTTTCTGTTAGTTCCTTTATCTGAAGTTTTGTTTTTGTCTGTTTTCTTTCACAACCTGGGGAATGTGGAAATGTTTTGCATGACTGCTCATGTATAGCTTATACTGAATTGCTTGAGTTCTTGGGGGAGGGGGAGAAAGAGAATTTGGAACACAAAATTTTAAAAATTCATGTCAAAATTTATATTTTACATGTAATCTGGGAAAATAAGATTCTAAATAGAAATAAAAAAAGAAAAAAGACTACTCTGAATAAATAAATGAGTGAATAAATAAATAGATAAATGAATAAATAGCACCCCCCCACCCCCCGCAAAAAATACATAGCTGAATGACTATGAACAAGTTATTCAACTTACTGGTGGCAACTCTGTCAGTTCCATATGAGATGCAATTCTGCAAAGGCTGGAAGTTCCTTATATAAATGACATCACAAGTATGAGTGAAAAAAAATACCTATAATACTATGTTTGCCACTGGAGATACAAAGATGAAAATAAAACATTCTCTTCACCTAAGAAGTTAACTAATCAACTAGGGTGACATAATATATACCCAAATAAGAAAATACAAAATCCTATATAGTTGCATAAAGTAATTTCAAGAGTATTAAGCAAGGTCATGCCAATAGAATAAAAAAGGTAAAACTAAATTAATTGACTATTAAATGTCATACTAATCAAGCTAGCAAAGAATTTCTAGGGCTAGAAAAAATTAAAATTCACATGGAAAAACAAAATGTAAAGAACCTTAAGGAAAAATGAAGGAGGGAGGGGAATGGAATGGATGGGGGACTGGTACTATCAGATGTCAAACTACACTATGATGCAGTAATGTAAACTAGTTAGTACTGGCTAAAGAGTAAAGCTTTTGGGGCAAGAAATCACAATTTGACAAAAATTGCTGGGAAAACTAGAAAGTAGTTTGGTGAAAAATAGGTATAAATCAACATCTCATAATGTCATACTGAGAGAAGATAACATAATTTAGACAAAGTATGATATCATAATTTAATTAGGGGAACATGGACAATTTTACCATCAGATCTATGGATAAAAGTTTATAACCAAAGAAATAGAAAGGATTACACAAAGTAAATTGGATAATTTTGATTACATGAAATTAAAAAGTTTTGCACAAAGAAACAAAACCAATGCAGTCAAAATTGGAAGGAAAGTAGGAAACTTGGGGGAACATTGTGAAAATAAACTATGAATGACAATTATAAAGAACTCACTGAAAATGCTATCCATCTCCATATAAAAAAATGTTTGATTCTGAATCCAATGTGAAGCACACTTTTTTCACTTACATCATTTTTTTGTGTTTTTTTTCCTTTTGGTCTGTTTCTTCTTTTACAACTGTGACAATATGGAAATGTCTTACATAATTGTACATATATAACCTATATCAAACTGCTTACCATTTTATAGGAAAAAGTAAAGGAGATGGAGGTAGAAAAATTTGGAACTCAAAATCTTGTAAAAATGAATGGTAAAAATTATCTTTATATATAATTGGGAGAAAAATAAAATACTATTAAAAAAATAAAATTAAAATTCTTATTAAGTCATCCAAGCTCATGCTAAACCTTCTCTGGAGGTGTTAGCCACAACCATCTAAGACAGTTCGTTTCACTTATGAACAACTCTAATTATTGTGGTAAGATGTTGGCCCTCACATTATTAATCAATTGACAACTATAAATGGAGTACCTACTATGCACCCCACCCAGAGCTAGGCCTTGGGGATACAAAGAAAGGAAGGAAAAAACAACCCCAGTTCTCAAGGCACCTTCTAAACTATAAGGAAAGTTCTTGCAAGCTCTCTTTATCAAACATGACCTTGTAGCCGCCCTTAATCACCACTCCCCCCTTATCTAGGCACTCTCCAGATTATCAATGTCTTTTTGAAAATATGGATTAAAAATTTGAATTCAACAATATATTACTTTTAGGAAACATTACAAAAATGAGAGATACACCCAAAGGGCATGTAATGTTTAAAATCTAAATGGGTGGTGGCCTTAAATTAGAAGATCTCAGACTGAGTAGGTGGTTTTAAAAAAGCAGGGATAGTAATCATGACCTCAGACAAAGTTAAAGTTAAAATAGATTTACTGAAAAGAGAAAAATAGAGAAACTACACTATTTGTCAGCAATAGTATTCAATATTGTTTTAGACCATATAAAATAACCGGACTATAAAATATCCATATCCCTGCGAAAACAGATACAGGAACCATATGAACAAAAACATAAAACATTTTTTATACAAATAAACTAAAACCCAAATAATATAAGTAATATTTATTATTCATGGGTAAAGCCAATATAATTTTTTTAATGACAATTTTACCTAAATAATCTACTCTTTCATGTCATCCCAATTAAATTACTAAAAAATTATTTTACTGAGTTAGAAAAAATAGTAACAAAGTCTGTTTGGAAGTACAAAAGGTCAGGAACTCCAAAGAAACCAGGAAAAAAGATGCAAAAGCTGATTCAGCAGTATCAGACCTTAAACTATAAAATGGTTAATTTCGATTATTTTAATTTAAAATTTTCTGATATAAATAAAACCTATGTAGCCAAGAATAAAAGAAATGCAGAAAATTGGGGAAAAACGTTCATAGACAATCTCTTAAACAGGATGTGATTGGTTTGGAATGTTGCTGTGGTGAAGGAAATGATGAGCTGGTTGACTTGGAAAAACACAGATTCAACTTAAAAGGAAGATGCTAACATGATAGGTGAAAATAAGTATGATACGGTCTTACATATATGTGTATGAGAGTATATGTGTGTATTCCTATAGATAACTACGTATATGTATGTGAATATCCACACTTAACTGTAGCCTTCTTGGGGGGACAGGGGAGAATATAAAGTAAAAGTACATAGAGAGAACAAAGAAAACCAACAAGGAAGCAAAGAAAAGCTAGGTAGCTTTGAAAACAATGTGCGGCATTTATTATATAGGCTTTCTTGAAATAGAAATTTATTGTTTTATATTAAATCCTCTCATGTTCTGCTGTGTACGTGGCCATTTTTTTTCTTTTCTCATTTTTATTTGTCTAAAATAATATTTTTTTTAATTATGAAAAAAAAGATAAAATATGGTACCCAAAACTGAGCACCACAATCCAGATGTAGTCTAATCATGGCAGAGTACAGCAGGGCTATCATATCTGAATAGTCCTGGACAGGCTCTTGATACAGCCTAAGATCAAAGTAACTATTCTGCCTGCCTTATCACACCAGTGACTCAAAATGAGCTTGAACCAAAAGGTGAAACAATTTTTAAATGCATTGCTATATCTAGCCACAACTTTCCTACTTTTATATTTATGAAACATTTTCTATTTTGGACATGAGAATAATACTTCACATTTACCACTCCTAAATTTCATCATCAGTCATATGTTCTAGCCTGTCCGGATCTTTCTGAATCCTTACTCTCATCCAATGTATCTTAAATTTCTTAGCTTAAATTTGACAAGCTTACCATGTATGCCTTTCTCTAAACTGCAAAAGAATATATTAATCCTTTTCCCTTGGTTGCTTTAATTTTAAGCCAACTAAAAAAAAAACAACAACAACAGATTAGTTTTAAGCCAACTTATATCAAGGATGGTCCAGGATTTTTAAGATAAGGAATTAATTTTCTTCTTACTTTCATCATGTTAATGAGTTCCTTATTTTTAAATAGAAAAAAATCAGTTTTATGTTCAATTGGTAAATTTGAAAAAAACTTTTTACTCTACTTTTTTCAGAATTGAGAGACTATATTCACACCTTCCACAATAATTAGCCCTGTCAATTCCCAGTAAATTTTGGGTTGATGAGTTAAAGATACAAGTGATATAAAGGGATTTAACTTTTTCCAAATAAAAGACTACTATATAACATTAGAAAAATATTATAACACTAAAACTTATCATAGCACTATAACAGATAAACTATTATTTTGGAACCTTTCAAAAAGAGCAAACTCAAGTCAGTGTAAGGGGGATGGTAGCATTTTGTTTCATTTAAAGGGGAAAAAAAAAAAAGGTTGACAACTTGCCCTTAGATTTAGGACACTGAATCCTCAAAAGATTTGGGAACATCAGTATATATACTATCAACATATGCTGCAGACAGAAATGAGCCAGGCTTATACTTGACAAGCTTAGATTGAGTTTAGGAAATTGAACAATTCTTTTTAGTAATTCCAAGTTTCCCCCTGAAACAAATTTACCCCTTACTAACACCAATATCAGACAACTAGGTGGGGTGCAGTGGGTAGAGCTCTGGGCCTGGAGTCAGGAAAACTCATCTTCCTGAGTTCAAATCTGGCCTCAAACATTACCTGTGTGACTCTGGTAAAGTCACCTAACCCTATTTGTCTCAGTTTCCTCATCTGTAAAATGAGCTGGAAAAGGAAATAGCAAACCACTCTAGCTAGTGTCTCTTCCCTCCTCCTCCCCCCACCAAAAAACAAAAAACAAACAAACAATGACAATGACAATAAATGGGTTAAGAGTTGGACATGACTGAAATGGCTGAACAACAACACTGATATTATTCTGCCAATGTTATATGGCTCTGAATTGTGGAATACTAGTCTCTGCTGAATTAAAAGTGGAGGGCCAGGGACAACTGGGTGGTGCAGTGGATAGAGCACCAGCTCTGGAGTCAGGAGGACCTGAGTCCAAATCCGGCCTCAGACACTTAACACTTACTAGTTGTATGACCCTGGGCAAGTCACTTAACCCCAATTACCTCACCAAAAAAAAAAAACAAAGTGGAGGGCCACCCAAAGAGCAACTAGGAGATATATGGTTGGCATTAGTCTGCTATGGCAATTACCAACAAAGAACTGCATACCAGAAGAAGCATAAAAAGATAGTATTAGAGATAAACAATAAATAAAGAGATAAACAATAATAGAAAAGGTTGGTTGGTCACATAGCAAGAATGAGGTATTAAATATCAGCACTGATGAAAATATTACTGTCATAAAGAACTACTTTTTCCTTCAACTTCTAATATAAAACATGCATGAGCAATTAAGGGATTAAAAGATAAAACTGTTTATACTGTAATATGGAGAGATGATACATTTATCCCCTCAGAAATCTATCTTCATCAGGAACACAGAAAGAGTCTAATATGATTAGACAGAAGGTCTGGGAGTATTTTAATGATCTTAGAAGAATGGAAAAGGAGAAGAGAAATACACTTGGAAGGAAGGGAGGGAGAGAAAAGGTAAAGAAAACTTACACATAATTATGGTGAGCAAGAAGAAGTAAAACAAAGCTTGGAAGGGGGAATATGCTAACCTTACTCTCATCTGAACTGGTCAAAGGAGGGAAGAGTGAGTATGCATGTGCACATATACACACTCGACTTGGACCCAGAAATATTTCACTTAAAAGGGAAAGGGAAAATAAAGAGGGAAAGCAGATTAAGGGAAGGATAAGTCTTAAACTGGAAAAACTCTTGAGAGAATGGAAAGCAAAGCAAAGTTAAAAGTATTAAAACACACACACGCACACACCATAGAGGGAAACAAACAATTAACAACTTTAACTGTGAAGTGGATGAACCCATTAAATGGAAAAGGATAGCAGAACGGATAAAAAAGAAGAATCCAACAATGTTTATGACAAACATATGTGAAACAAAAAGATGCAGAGAGTTAAAATATGGTGCTGGAGCCAAATATAATGCTTCAACCGAGGTTTAAAAAAAAAAAAAGGTAGGGGGCAGCTAGGTGGCACAGTGGATAAAGCACTGGCCCTGAATTCAGGAGGACCTGAGTTCAAATCCAGCCTCAAACACTTGACACTTACTGTGTGGCTCTGGGCAAGTCACTTAACTCTCACTGCCCCACCAAAAAGAAAAAGAGAGATAAGTAGGGAAACTATATTTTGCTAAAAAGGTATCAAGGAATAAAACTGTCAAATTCACAGGAGATAAAACCCTACTGCGACCAAAACCATATTGAAATGTAAATGGAAAATGTTTAATAAAATAAATAAAAATTCAATACATTATAATATTAATTTGTGATTTTCTGAGTCATTATATGGACTACAAGGATCCAATTCTATGTGACTTTGACACCACTGCCATGGACAATGAATATTAATGCTAAACATGTATGTACCAATGGCATAGCAGCTAAATTCTTAAAGGAAAAAGTAAATGAGTTATACTGAGAAATAGAGAACAAAATCATAATAGAGGGAAACCTCAATTTATTGCTCTTAGACCTAGATAAATCTAAATTTAAGAATAAAAGAAATGAAAGATTATATAGAATTTTTAGTTCTCTGGATATTATTAAATAGGAACAGAATGGAGTATACACATTTCTCAGAGATGTGCATTCCATGTACTGGGGCATTAAAAACCTCACAGATAAATGCAGAAAAATTAAACACATATTTGACAGATCATAATGCAAGAAAAATTATATTCAATCAGGGTCTCTGAAGCAAAGATTAAAAATTGGAAGCTAAATAACTAAATTCTAAAGACTGGGTAGGTCAAAATACAAATCATAGAAACAATAATTTCAATGAAGATAATGACAACAATAGAACTAATATACCAAATTTTTCAGGATGCAGCCAAAGCTGCAAAGTAGGGAAAAATGTATATCTCCAAATGCTTCCATCAATTAAAGGGAGAGAAAAAAACAAACAAACAAAAAAACCAGATGAACAACTAAAATAAATAGAAAAACAAAAAACTAAAACCCTTCAAAGAAGAATCTTGAAAACCAAAGATTAGCAAAATTTAATAGTTAAACTACAGATATAGTTCACAAGATAAAATGCATGCCCATTATCACCATTACAATGGTGCCAGAAATGCTAGTTATGATAACAGCACAAGAAAACTAAATTGAGTCAGTAAAGCATAGGCAAAAACAAAATCAAAATTATCATTTTTTGGCATGGTAAACCTTAGAGAATCATGTAAAAAACTAAATGAAATAATTAACAAAAAACAGCAAACATGAATGATATAAATTAAAACCATACAAGCCATCAGCATTTATATATATTATTAAAAAAAAAAAACACCTAGCAGTAAGATCTAAAAAGACAAATTTCATGAGCAGAACCAGGAGAAGATTGTATACAGTATTAACATTGTGTGTTGATCAACTGTGATAAACTTGACTCTTCTCAGCAATACAATGGTCCAAAATAGTTCCAAAGGACTCATGATGGAAAATGCTCTCCAAATCCAGAAAAAAGAACTGTGGAATCTAAATGCAGATTGAACAATACTATTTCTATTATTTTTGGTTTTCTTTTTTGAGGTTTTTCCCTTTTGTTCTGATTCTTCTTTCACAGCATGACTAATGCAGAAATATGTTTAATGTGATTATACATATATAACCTATATCAGATTGCTTGCTGTCTTGGAGAAGGGGGAGGGAGAAGAGGGAAGGAGAAAAATTTGGAAATAGAAATCTTATAAAAACAAATGTTGAAAACTATCTCTACGTGTAACTAGAAATAATAAAACACGTTTATGATTTTAAAAAAGAACAAATTTCATTTGAAATAACCACAAGAATACTTAAATAAATAAAATAAATACGAAATAGTTAAATAACATTAAAATAACTGGGAGTCAACCTACCAAGATATACCCAAGAACCATATGAACACAATTACAAAACATTCTTTATAAAGATAAATTCATCTAAATATGGAAAATGCTAATTTTACATGAGTAGCCCAAGTCAATATAATAAAAATTACAATACTGCCTAAATTAATTAGCTTATTCAATACAACAGCAATTAACCTACTTTATAGAAGATTACTTTATTGAACTAAAAATAATTAAACATTCCATCTGAAGGAACAAAATATCAAGAATATAAAGGGAATTAATGAAAAAAATTGACAAGGAAGGAAGCTTAACAGTACCAGATCTTACACTCTATTATAAAGCTATATTCATCAAAACAATTTGGTACTAAAAAAGGTGGGGGCAGCTAGGTGGCACAGTGGATAAAGCACTGGCCCTGGATTCAGGAGGACCTGAGTTCAAATCCAGCCTCAGACACTTGACACTTACTAACTCTGTGGCTCTGGGCAAGTCACTTAACTCTCATTGCCCCACCAAAAAGAAAAAGAGAGATAAATAGGGAAACTATATTTTGCTAAAAGGTATCATATTTTTGCCTTTCTTAGTATGTTCAGCACTTAGTGTCTTGAACTTACCAAGTTGCTTAATGCTTTTTCATTAACAGTTATAGGTACCACCTTTTTTTTTTTGGTGAGGCAATTGGGGTTAAGTGACTTGCCCGGGGTCACACAGCTAGTAAGTGTCAAGTGTCTGAGGCCAGATTTGAACTCAGGTACTCCTAACTCCAGGGCCAGTGCTCTATCCACTGTGCCACCTAGCTGCCCCACCATGTTCTTTTAAAAAGGTGGTACCGGGGCAGCTAGGTGGCACAGTGGATAGAACACTGGCCCTGGAGTTAGGAGTACCTGAGTTCAAATCTGGCCTCAGACACTTGACACTTACTAGCTGTGTGACCCCGGGCAAGTCCCACTGCTGCACAAAAACAAAAAAACAAAAAACAAAAAGAACATGGTAGGGGCAGCTAGGTGGTACAGTAGATAAAGCACCAGCCCTGGATTCAGGAGGACCTGAGTTCAAATCTGGCCTCAGACACTTGAAACTTACTAGCTGTGTGACCCTGGGCAAGTCACTTAACCCCCATTGCCGCACAAACAAAAAAACAAAAAACAAAAAGAACATGGTAGGGGCAGCTAGGTGGTACAGTAGATAAAGCACCAGCCCTGGATTCAGTAGGACCTGAGTTCAAATCTGGCCTCAGACACTTGAAACTTACTAGCTGTGTGACCCTGGGCAAGTCACTTAACCCCAATTACACACACACACACACACACACACACCAAAAAAAAAAAAAAAAAAGAACATGGTAAAAGCTGAAGCATATCCTGAAAAAGGTAAACAGTATGAGAGTACTGTAGGGACACAGTACTCAAAGATCAGGTGAAAGAACTAGAGATGTTTGGCTTTTAGAAGAGGCAGGGGAGGATTCTTGTTGATGTCAAGTACTCTGAGGGATGTCAGTGAGAGTGACTTGAGTAATTGGAGGGGAATAGGTAAAGAGAACGCTTTAGGGTTGATTTAAGGAGAAACTACCTAACAAAACTATCCCAAACCAAAATGAACTGATGCAAAAAGCAGTGGGTACCCTTGGAGGTACTTAAACAGCAGTTAGGACTACTACTTATCAGATGTGTTATTTATAATACAGTAGGAAAAGCAACTAGATTTGAAGT